>NC_092810.1:9304876-9904876 GCF_040954645.1 Diabrotica undecimpunctata
TATAAATGCTGAAAATAATAAACCCATATTAGGGTGTTGTCCAATAAAGGTAAAACAAAGATAGGTGATATAAATTATATAAATTACAGTAATTATGCCAATATTACATGTCTGTGGTTTTTCAAAATGAATAAAATGTTTAAGCAGACAAGGTAAGACCCACAAATTGGTAAAATAGTCTATTAAACTGTAATGAATTAATAAATAAACAAATAAATAAAACATTACTTACATGCCGGTACTCTATTAATTGATGGTTGAAAGAACATGGTTCAAACTATCTTGTATTGTTGATTGGAGAACTCAAGTCAACTATTGTAATTGTTTAACAGTAAACGGGGAAGTTCTCGAGGAGACAGATTTTATCCAATGAAGTAGAGATAGGTAAATGTAATTGTTTGTTTGATGAAAGTAATGTTCTATACCATTAAGTTCTTTAAAGTTATTTAACTTAATGGTTTACCGTTTACTGTTAAACAATTACAATAGTTGACTTGAGTTCTCCAATCAACAATACAAGATAGTTTGAACCATGTTCTTTCAACCATCAATTAATAGAGTACCGGCATGTAAGTAATGTTTTATTTATTTGTTTATTTATTAATTCATTACAGTTTAATAGACTATTTTACCAATTTGTGGGTCTTACCTTGTCTGCTTAAACATTTTATTCATTTTGAAAAACCACAGACATGTAATATTGGCATAATTACTGTAATTTATATCACCTATCTTTGTTTTACCTTTATTAGACAACACCCTAATATGGGTTTATTATTTTCAGCATTTATTTAACTTTGTATCGTGACCTGAAGATGCTTTGCATATTGTAGAAAGCGAAACCGGTCGTTTGATAGTTAAATTAAATTGATTGTGAGTAAGTCTAATTTATTATTTCTTTTACCTTTTGAAATGGACTCACACAAGCAACACATTCATGACTTAAATATAAATTTGTCAAAATGCTATACAGCAGATAATCATTTATCAATATCTTTCTTTAATTTCAGTAATTGCACTATTGCACCACTAAGGAAACTTTAAATAAAGTCAATGAAAGCTGAAAAAATTGTTGTTTATCTTTAAGTAAATAAATATTTAAACTAAGATATCTTTATTTCTGAAAAGTACGGTCGACGGAAAAGTTTTGTAACGAACTCGTGAATTAAAATGGCGATTAACAATCTCGAACATTAACGCGCTCGCTTCGCTCACGCGTTAAAATATCTCAATTGTTAATCGCCCTTATTAATACACTTGTTGGTTAAATAACTATTAATGATACTGCACTTTACTGTATAAGTGAAACAATGGAGAAACTGGTCCTGCTCTTAACATCTAGTTGAAGATTTGCATTTGTAATGAATTGCCAGTTGTAAACAGATACACTTTAGTTGTTTTTTAAAACAATTATCGGCTACAATGTTTCTCTCCCTCTTTAATGATGTAAAATTGGTTATGAAAATGAAATTTTTAACAAATGCAAATTAGATATACAAACCTGTCTGTTTAGTTTGTCTGTTTATATAAAAAAAGATAAAATTAGATTTCGCTGTTCCTACTTCATTCGGATCGATCTTTAGATATGAATTAACGTGAACGAATCCTAGTACAATCAGTTTTTGCTCAGATAGTCTGGGTGACTAACATGGCCGGTGTTGATTATGGAGTGGTTTTCGTAGCCATTATAATACTGATAGTGAAGGTGTTAATTATAAGGAAGCTATGTTGCAGGCCACCACAAGAATTTATAAGTGAGTTAATAGTAGTAGTAATAATTTTTTAAATATCTGATTTAGATTTGAAATTCAGGTTTACAACAAATTATCAGCTTTTTATTTGTTTCACGATTGATTTTCTTAATGTACTTGTCAGATAATTCTCAACTTATCTGGTTACTCTTCATGTCACAAGACATTTTCTTTTAAATGGAGCCATCATGACTAAACTTACAGCTCCCATTCATTTCTGTTTAACCTATGTTATTCTAAGACAAATGCATGTTTCTCCACTTTTTATTCGATTACCTCTTACTGATCATAGATCCTGCCAGTGTTACTGTTTACAATTTGAACCACGATTGAATTGAAAATTGTTATCTTTTTTACGTTAGCGTATAATATCGATACATATACAGGGTGAGTCATGAGGAACTTTACATACTTCTACCATATATAGAGTCCCTCAGGGAGCATATCATGTGGCCACTAAAAAATGTCAACTCCTCTTCTTTATTAATTAACAGGGTGATTTGTGTAATTGACCATTTATTTCATTTTACCGTAGTGTTTATACGGCTCATTTGATTTGTTTAATTTTTGCATGATACAGTACACTACTATCAAGCATTCGACTGGTATTAGCTAAACTAAAAAATTCCAGGACTGGCTGTGGAAAAATAAATTTAGGGATTCGTATTAAATATTACACCCTGTATATATTTTTTTTAAAATGCAATAAGTGATTTTCAAACTACATAAATAGCTAATGAAAACGACATATGCGACAATGTTCTCGCACTTTTGTTAAATTTTTAGTGAACGATCAAATCTTACCGAAAATAGAACAACCATAATGAAGTATCAAATTATAAGGTAATTAATTTAAACAAATGTTATAAATTTCAAACATTTTAATTAAAATGAGTTCCTACAACATAATCTAATACGTAGAAAATTAACATCTTTACTGTCACTTTGTATTATCTCTACGATAGAATCAATTGTTTTTCAATTTAAAATTTTTACTCATAGATCGTATTGGGGCATTATTTTCGATAAATAATGAATTAAATTGATTAAAAAGTCAAACCTCTTGTATGTGTTAGTTTTTGTTAATTGTAAATGATTAAAATTTTATGTCAAATAATAATACATTGCATCAACTGTACTAAATAAAAATAAATCTAAAAAAGTTTAAAATGAAGGTTGGCGTTGACCGTTTGACGTTTCTTGATATTTTATACCCATTGTCATTATTGTCATTATCAATTGTTATTTATGTGTACAAGAATACATATTTCTTCTGTCATATCTACGTTAAGTACATTGTGTTAGTTTTGGTAGAGCTTTTGTTACTTTCGTTCCAAATGCCACATCAGTTTTCGACCACAGAATATGCAGACATATTTGTTTATGGATTCTGTAATGGGAATGGTAGGGCTGCTAGTAGAGAATATCGCAGAAGATTTCCTAATCGTCGAACTCCCAGTCATCCAACATTTGGGTCAGTTTTTTAATTATTTGCGAGAAAATGCCACTTTTCCTAGTGGAACAACAGAGCGACATGTAGATGAAGCGCAGGAAGATGACATTATGGGCGCCGTTACTATGAACCCTACAATAAGCACTAGACAAGTAAGTCGAGAACTCAATGTTACTCAATCAAAAGTAAGTAGAGTCTTACAAAAAAATAATCTATACCCATATCACATTCAAATGGTTCAGCGACTACATGCTGGAGATGAGATCGATAGGTTGGAATTTTGTAGATGGATTAACAATAATCGACCAACGCTATACAGGACACTATTTACAGATGAAGCCCAATTTACCAGAGACGGGATAAATAATTCACGAAATTCACATATGTGGGCAGAAGAAAATCCCCATGCTATTCGAGAACGTCGTTCTTAGTTAAGGTTTTCGGTTAACGTGTGGATTGGTGTCATAAATAACCAATTAGTAGGTCCTCACTTTTTTGATGGTCCTTTAACAGGGCAGGTCTATTTGAACTTTCTACAAAATATTTTGCCGAATTTGCTTGCCAACGCGAACGTTGCTATCCGAGGGATGTATTTTCAGCATGATGGGGCACCCCCACACTTTTTACTGGCAGTGAGACAACATCTCAATAATATTTATGGCAACAGGTGGATAGGACGTTCAGGTCCTATTTCGTGGCCTTCAAGATCCCCTGATTTCTATCCCGTTGATTACCATATTTGGGGACGATTGAAGCAACTAGTTTACGCAGTGAATATTAATAACCGACAACAATTAATTGATAGAATTATACATTGTTGTAATACTATTAGAAACGATCCCCAGAGTATCCGTAACTCAATACGTCAATTAACAATTCGGCAACAAAAATGTGTACAGGCTGCAGGGTTCCATTTCGAAAATCTATTTTGAATTATTTTTATTTTGTTACCATTATTGTATCTTTTCCAGTTCTAATTTATGGGTTTATCATAACTATGTACATATTTTTAGTTTTTTTTTTAAATTGTTCTTCGTTATTGTTAGTAGTTACTGTTTTTTGTTGTGCAGTGACTCAGTTTATCATTTCAATTAAAATGTTTGAAATTTATAACATTTGTTTAAATTAATACCTTATAATTTGATACTTCATTATGGTTGTTCTATTTTTGGTAAGATTTGATCGTTCACTAAAAATTTAATAAAAGTGCGACAACATTGTCGCATATGTCGTTTTCATTGGCTATTTATGTAGTTTGAAAATCACTTATTGCATTTTAAAAAAAAATTATACAGGGTGTAATATTTAATACGAATCCCTAAATTAATTTTTCCAAAGCCAGTCCTGGAATTTTTTAGTTTAGCTAATACCAGTCGAATGCTTTATAGTAGTGTACTGTATCATGCAAAAATTAAACAAATCAAATGAGCCGTATAAACACTACAGTAAAATGAAATAAATGGTCAATTACACAAATCACCCTGTTAATTAATAAAGAAGAGGAGTTGACATTTTTTAGTGGCCACATGATATGCTCCCTGAGGGACTCTACATATGGTAGAAGTATGTAAAGTTCCTCATGACTCACCCTGTATAATAAAATATGTCTAGTGGCTGTAATGCCAGTGTACTCGGCAAAGTGATTCTAAAAAAGAACACACCTACTGCCTAAATATTTCGTGTTGGTATCATGTGACGGGCTATGACGCCGATGACGTGCAACGGTTTGTAAATTAGATGGACTGTATATTTATTTTATACCCAAAATATAGCAAAGTGTTAGACATTATGGAGAACACCAGAGCAGTTTACTTTGGTTTCAGCTATTTATGTGTACTTACTCTTATTGTATATCTTGAAGTTATATTGCCAGATATAATAAAAGTCAGCCTACAGGTCTACAACCTTTTTGATCACAAGGCCACATCAAAACCATTGATTATACCAGTGGCGCACCCAGAATTTGTATTAGGGGGGGGGGGTTTTGAAATTTTTTTATGCTACCTCCATGTTGAGTCCCTACAATTTGGGTTTTAGTTTAATTTAAAGTACTAAAGATAGCAGTTCCAAAGATTCAGGTATCTATTATCCTGCCTACCAACTAAAACCACCCTCTCTTACTTATGCGCAGTTGACTGTCGCACGTACCGTACTCCGAAAGTGGGGTGGCCACTGTAAGGCTGACGACATTTTTGGAACACTCCCTTCTCTTATCTAGATCTTATCTATTGGTCTGAAGCTATTTTCTTGTGGCATTTTAAAGTAATTACTATTTTAATGGGAATAAGCCACAATTGAAAGTTAAAATAAGGTTATTGACGTTTGACGTTAATCCAACTTGTAAATACAATACATTTTGAAGACGGCTATCGCCGTATTCCTGTTCTCCTCCGGGAATCCTCCCGGTCCAAGGCATGCTCCTCCTCCAAACCTGTCGATTCCATCGCTCTTCTAATTCCTTCATTTCATGTTCGTCGAGGTCTACCTCTTTTTTTTTCTTCCAGGGGGCTTCCATTTGTGAAGTTTTTGGGGCCAACGTTTGTCAGGCATTCTCAATTGATGTCCAAACCATTTTGAACCTCTTCTTTCTATTCTGTCAATGACCGTTTCTGTAGCATTCATGTTATTTCTTATAGTTTCGTTAGTCTTCCTTTCCTGCCTTGATGTTCTAGCACTTCTTCTCAAATAATCCATTTCAACTGTCAACAATCTTCTCTTCAGGTCTTCATTAATTGTCCATACTTCAGAGCCATAACAAAGAACTGATTCAACCATGGTTTGCCCTATTCTTTTTTTGTTCCTTTTAGAAATGTGGGGATCCCACCATAAGGAGTTCAGACATCCTACAATTTTACGTCCATGATTAATTCGTGTTTAATTTCGGTTTCTCCCAAGCCGTTCTTAGCAATGAGTGGATCTAAATATTTAAATTTTTTCACTTTTTTGATTTCCACGTCCCCGTCTATCAACACTTCAAACCTAGCATCTGAACTGATAATTAAGTAAATATTCTGTTTTCTTCATGCTGACTTGTAACCCCCATTTTAAATATTCTCTCTATAGACGCTTTATCATAAATTCTAGATCATAAGAATCTTGAGCTAGGATGACTTGGTCATTCGCAAAGTTCAGGGAGAACAGTATGCCATTTCCTATGGGGATTCCCATTCCCTGGCAGTGGTTTTTCCAATTTTGGAGGGCTGCCTTAATCTATAAATTAAACAGTAAGGGTGACATACTGCATCCTTGTTTTAGTCCTTTAGTTACTTTTATTGTCTCTGATAGTCTATATCCGATTTTAGGTAAGTAGTGTTATCCCTGTATACTTCTGTGATTATTCCTAAAAGGTATGGACTAATGTCGAGTTGTTGTTAAGCTTGCCACAATTTAAGTCTCGGAACTATATTATACACCTTTTCTAGGTCGATGAAGGCTAGATGTACTTCTGTACCAACCGCTATTCTTTTTTATATTAATTGTTGGAGTATAAACAAGTTATCAGTGCAAGATCAAAGATCAAAAATTCAAACGTCAGTAAACTTATTTTAACCTTCAATTGCGATTTATTCCCATTAAAATAGCAATTAGATCTTATCTCTGTCATTAGCCCGGTTGATGTTTCTCTTCTTCTTCTTTCTTTTAATGACTGCTTGGATGTAATTGTGAACACTATTCCATCCCTCCGTCTTTCACGTCATCTTCACTATCATCTCTTACAGTCACAGGGTTCATACCTATTTCTTTATACATTCTGTTTCTCTTCACTGTACATCTATTACACTCCAGCATTGTGTGAGTAACAATGTCGGAATATTCGCAGTATAGGCATTTATCTGTATCTGTCTTTCTGATCCTATGAAGATACGCCCTAAAACAGACAATCTACCCAGTCCCTTAGGCTCGGGATCAGCATCTTTGTCCACTGAGCAACATCTTCCTTGTTGTTATACTCTTCTTGCCATTTTTCCATTGATCTTTCCCTTTCTTTTTTTATAGCTGTTGTCAAATGCTTTCTTCTCCCATAGAGATGTCTCTTTTCTTTTCTACTGCTAACACATGCAGGGGAACATAACCCGTGATAGTCCACAAGGCCGCCGCAGATACAGTCCTGTAGGCGCATGCTACTCGCAACAGACTCGTTCTGTCTAATTTTTTATAAGCCTAATATTAGGTATATATATATCTAAATATAATAAAAAATATTATTAATTAATTGCGTATTTATACAATAATTATTGTGTTCTACATATTTAAAGTGGTAATTTAATTATTCAATCAGCGTTTTGGATTTTTTGTATTGTGTGTGAAAGGCAAGTTACATTTTTCTACTATTCTTTATATATTGTTTACTTTATATGCCCTGGGGGGGGGTTTAACCCCCCAAACCCCCCCCCCCTGGGTGCGCCACAGGATTATACAACATACATATTCATATAAGTAGTTCCGCAAAATGTGTAATTTCTCGCTTAAGTTCTCGTCAGCTAGATTCTACAATTTATCCTACTTATACCCACAATCCTTTGTAAAAAAAAAACGGTTCCCAATAGTATTTTTCATTCGTGTATCCTACAACATAATGTAGTGTACACAACAGTCTAATTTGTATCCGCCATTGATTAATATAGAGTTTTATTCTGCAGCGATAATCATAAATATTGTTGGAATATCCAAGTAACACAAAAATGATTTAATCTGCAGTCAAAACGAAACTATTCCGACCACTCATTCGATTATTGTCAATAAACTTCAAGTAAAGTTGGTTATAACTTTCATGGGCCATTTCTTTTGATAATTCCGACAATATCGTCACAAATGTTACTGAAAATGACATGAATCATTAAACCATTCGCTTAATAATATTGTTCGTAGGATTGGATTGTTAAATCATTATAATTTTTGTGACGGAGTAGTCGTGTGTTGTTAATTAATAGTTAGGTGTTAGCTAGTTTTCAAAGACTGTTTAAATATTTAATAATATAGTAAAAATGAGTGGTCTTTATCCTCCTTTTTACTTTTGGATAGTTGTAGCAATAATAGCTTTCGGTGGTGTAGTTATTGTTCTGCGTGTTCTCTTTACCTGTTGTAAAAATGAGAGCAATCGAAGTTTTTGTAAGTACATTTACAAATTTTCATTTATTATTCCCATGAAAAACAATAATTAAGCTGCCATTACAGGTAGTTACTAGTTTTTTGGTGGTTTATAACGAAATAATTCTTTATAAACAAATGCTCTTACTGATTAATAATAAAACTTGACAACATGAAAACTAATGTACAGAAATACACTAATTTTTTTTAATTTTGAAACATTTTTGGCAATGTATAAAAGAACCTTGCCCGGCACTTTTCTTATGTAAAAGCGCTTTCAATTAAATTGGTTCTTCTTCTCGTATCACTACAACCCAGGGTGGGTTTTGGCTGACTGCACAACTTGCTTCCGTCTTGAACGGTCCTCCATAATAATTGGGTCAGTGGGTAGCCCCATTGTTATTAGATCTGACCATATATTGTCTCTCGAATATATTGTCGATAAATCGGCGAAAAAAATTATTCGGATCGCGCCGTATCATTGAAAAAAGCGTCTCCGAAGTGGTCACACTTTTTTGCATTTGATCGATTGTCAGCAAACGCGGCACCCATCGCGCGGATAGGTTTTTCATGTCCAAATGATGGTGAATGATGTTGTGTACGCGTTCGTAGGAAATGTTTAGGACCTCTATTAACTCGCGGTGCTTAATTCAACGATCTGCCATAATCATGTCATGGACTTTGTTGATCATTTCCGGCGTGGTGACTTCATTTGGCCTCCCGGGACGGTCATCATCAAAAACACTCGTACGACCACGAACAAATTCAGCTTTCATTGATTTGCACATTCGTTTTACCCTTCTTGTGGAGGAACTTAATCACCGAACGATACTCGACTTTTTCCATTTCTCCGGAAACACAAAATTTGCTTGCTTTTGACGGCTGTAAAAACCAAACTAATTGTTTTTAAAACTTAAAATTTTGACAGACGTCATGTGATGAATGGCAAATGTCAACACCGAAACCAATTCGGTATCAAGTAGCGCCATCTATCAAAGGCTAGTTTAATATCAATCTAACCTCGTATTTGTATAATACATAGGGTGTTGGTAAATAAGTACAACACACTTCAAGGAGTGATTCTACATGAAAAATAATGACAGTTAAGCAAAAAAGCGACTTTTTTCAATAATTTCAATATTGGGAAAAACTACGCATTGTAGATGAAAATGTTAAACAGAAGAATTTTTTGAAAATGTGCGCTGTAACATAAGATTCTCTAAATTAAAAAATGTCTATAAACAAAGAAGTTATTGCAAATTAACGAACGTTAGCATTCTTTTCAATTGTTTATAATTATTAAAATACACAATTAAAATATTTAAAACACATTTCACAATGCGAGTTTTTATGTAGTCACTGTATGTGCAAAAGATAGGACCGATCGGTCTAATAGTTTTTAAACAATTCTATTTGTTTATCCCAATTATAATACTGTGCTTTGTTAATACTTAGATGGGTTTTTTTGGTCTCATTCTCTTCGTAACATCTCAAATTTTCATGGTTTTAAAAAAGTATATTAGTTTTTAATTGTTTACTTCATCATCATCATATAACGGGGGTCTAACGGCGATTGCCGCTTCCCGCATTTCAGCCTCCATCTTTTCCTATCTCTCCAATCTCCCTCTTCTAAGCCTCTAGATTGCATTGTTTTTGTAATTTCTCTTCTCCAGGAATTTGGTGGTCTTCCCCTTTTCCTTCTTTCTGGCGGAACATACATTAAGGCTTTCTTTGGCCACCGCTCCTCCTCCATTCTCATCACGTGACCATACCATTGTAATTGCCTTCCTTGTATTCTATCTGAAAGAGTATCTCTAATTCCTGTACGGTTTCGTATTTCCTTATTCCTGATTCTTTCCATTCTCGATACTCGACATGACCTTCTAAGATAATCCATTTCCACAACGTCTACTTTATCTCGTTCATTCTTTGTCATCGTCCAACATTCGGCACCATATGTGGTAATTGGTTCTACAATTGCTCTGTATACGCGAAGTTTGGTATGCAATTTTATTTTATTGGACCACAGTAATGAATTCAGTATTCGGATGCATTTTTTCCCTTGGGTTATTCGGTTTTGTACATCTATCTTAACTCTGCCATCTGCTGATATGATGCTTCCTAGATATTTATACTGGTTGCAGCCTTTTATGACTGCGTTTTCAAGCCTCAGATCTGTGGTATTTCCTCCAATTTTTAAATATTCTGTTTTGCTTATGTTTACAGTAAGCCCCCATTTGGCATATTCCTCAAATAATTTTCGATTCATATAATTTATATCTTCCTCATCGGTTGCAACCACCACCTGATCATCTGCAAACAACAATGTATACAGAGTTTCTTGTTCCACTTCGATGCCCATAAATCTACATTTATTTCTCCAATTCCTCAATGCTTCTTGGACGTATATTTTAAAGAGTGTCGGTGACAAACAGCATCCTTGCTTTAGGCCTTTAGTGACTTTAAATTCATTTGAGGTTCTGGTTCCAATTTTTACACAACTAACTGCATTTCCGTACAATTTATATATCGCTCGGATATACGTCGAATCCAATCCGGACCTTTCGAGGACCTCAAACATTTTCTTTAACGGGACACTATCATATGCTTTCTCAAGGTCTATAAATACCAAATGGGTCTCTCTACTTCTTTCGACACGCTTTTCAATTATTTGTTGTAGGATAAATATATTATCAAGGTAGGATCTCCCGGTACGAAAGCCGCATTGTTCTTCAATATCTTGTATCTGTCTTTCAACCCTCTTCTTTAATAATAATACCTAATTCTAACACCTCTATAATTGGAACAGTCTCTTTTATTCCCCCTCTTATATATGGAGCTTATATAAGATTTATTCCAACCTTTAGGAATTTCCTGGTTTCCACACATACATTTATTGAAAAGGTCTATTATTAATTCTAAAAGTGCAGTCGGCCCATATTTAACCAGCTCTATGGGAATGTCTCCAGGCCCTGCGGCTTTTCCGTTTTTAACCTCTTTTAAGGTTTCCGTCAATTCAGATAATGTTATTATAGGGATTTCCTGTCTTTCGTCTCTGTTGTCTATTAATTCCCTTATCTTTTCCCATCTGTACTCTACTCTATCCTCTTTCAGCAGTTTCGTATAATATTCTTCCCATTCATTTAACTTTATGAGAGAAATGTTGTCTTCATTTTTCTCATTTTTCCTAAACTGCTTTAATGTTTTCCAAGCTTGTGCCACTTTTTTTTAATTGTTTACTTATAAAAAATAATTGAATGGTTATGAAAAAACACATCTTAAATAAAAAGAAGTTTGTACGACCCATACAACTGGAGATAATTTGTTTTTAAATTCTCAGCGCAATTGTTTATAAGCATTCAGAGATGAAATTTGTGTTGTTTGTTATTAAAGTTTCAGTTTTTTATTTAAAATTTAATCAATTGTAGAATCTTGTTAAAGTTAGTAAACCAAAAGAAAGTGGCCGCATGGTGAATGTCACCATAAGGAGGTTTGACTCTTGGCAAGAATTAACCCATATCTACTCCCTAGGTGCTATGACCCTCCCAATCGAAGTTTCCTCTGCGTTTCTGTTCCAATTTGGTGGGTTAGGTAATATCTTGGTAGCAATAAAACACAGTTTGGTAGTAGAAAGATCCAAGCAATAGAGTCTAAGGACGAGTGGGGATAATAGCCCCGTGAAGGTAGCTCCCAGAGTATAGGAGACCCTATATGCGAGCCGTAGCAAGACTAGACTGCCTTGGCAAGCAAGCAATTTAATTAAACCCAGCCTGTGGGACATGAACACCCTTTAGAATTACGTTCGGGTGTAACAATTCATTGGAGCGAGGTGTATTAACTCGAGTAAAACAGAAGTCACTCCACCTCGCGTTCCAGACCATCCATTTGCCCCTATAGCACTCTAATGCGCGATAGGGACAAAACTATCACCCAAATGCTCTTTATGTGGCTATCCTGGGTAATAGGACTCCAACATGGTTCCCTAACCGATTTTAAATTCAGGCCAGCGTAATACGCTGTATTCCTGTTATCCTCTTGTGACATACACGAAACTGAAATTGCTTGTTTAGGCCTCAAGCTTCCCAGGTTGGAGATTTCCCCCGTAGCACTCAAGGATTCGAGCTCTACGTGCCTTGGCTTTTGTTATTTTTTTTGGTGGCTTGCGCCGGTTTTGTTAGTGTTTTTTAATTTTTGTTGCTGTTTTTTTTTGTTAGATTTTTTATAATTTTTTTTTTGGTAGAATGTCTCGACAATAGAATCTTAAATTACTGGGGCCTACACAGTGTTATTGGGCTTGTCTGCATTGGTAGAGTTACAAACTGTCCTCGTTCTTTGTTTTACTATCTCTGTGGAGGGTAGACTGCCTTGGCTTGGAAAATGCACCCTTTTTATACAGTTTTCTTTCGTATCGATTTGTGCATTTTCTAGTCAATTGGCCAATCATAAATTGTGTAGATGTTAAATCTTTGTCTAACATCATAACTTTGGCCATCTTTGTCTAACACGTCTCTCGGTCTTGAATTGGTTTGAGAACATCTGATCTAGTCGTACTGTTGATATGTTGGACTGGTACAGATTTTTAATAAGTGTGAACAGATGCATTGGTTCTATTAAAATGGACCACGGATTTATCCAGCTTACACAATCAAATACCTTTTGGTAGTCAACGAAGCATATGATCATAGGTACTTGAAATTCTCTAGACTTTTCAATGAGTTGTCTCAGGTTTAGGATTTGTTACCTTTATAAACTTTTACACTTTATAAACCCCACTTGTTCCTGAGATATTTAATAATGTACAATGTAGATAGGTTTTTAATCTGTTTTTGATGATATCCAACAAGATTTTACTAGCATGTGTTATTAGTTAGTGACAGTGTGTGGTAGTTTTCAGATCTGGTAGTAGTTCCTTTTTTGTTTAGCGAGACATAATTTGAGGTACACCAATCAGATGACCATATTCCTGAATTCCAAACAGCGACACCGGGTTTTAGCATCGCCAGAGTGTACGCTTGTGCCTACGTGGACATTGAACCACATATAATAAAATATTTACTCCCTCTAGCTGTGGCGGCAACTACCCCCATGGTAAAAGCGTATTTTGGCATCATATATATATATATATATATATATATATATATATATATATATATATATATATATATATATATATATATATATATATATATATATATTGATCTTTGCAATATCCACTACTTATTCTCGAATTTTCAAGTAAATCGATCTTTTCCGAAAAAGTTCGAGATGAAAACTTTTGTTTCCTGGACTATAATTAAAAGTTCCATCTTTTTTAACTGAAAAATAGCTATGTTGATGTTAAGGGCCCGGAATTTTTTAATTTTCAATTCATTGGTTACTTGATAAAATTACCGTTCATGACGATATATATCATTTTATTTTTTTTTTAATCAAGTATTAATTACGGAATTTTAATTTCCATTTTACGGTTTGTTGAATGATCCATTGTGGATAATCCCAATTTTAACTCTTTGAGTTGAATAATTTAAAATTTGTATCAAAAGCTACAAATAACATTCACTCTGTTTCCCAGCTATAAATTTGATTGTTTATTATATTGATAACATTTTTTATTGTAATTATTGTTAAAGCTGATAAGTACTATTATTCATCAAAACCACAGTCTTGTTATGTGGTAGTAAACAGTGGTTTATGAAAATTTGGTTCGTCCATATTATTTATAGGCAATTTAGTGCTTCTCTTCGATTCGTTGTTGATGACGTCCAATATTTATACGATTAATTGGAAAATTTCCTCGTGCCATCATCAAAAATTTTGCTGGTTGAAAATAGTACAAATATAAAGAACTATGAAGAAAATCAATTATCTGATATGAAAGAAGATGAGGAAAAAATAAATTTGAATGATACGTGATCTTTTTTACTTATGGTATAATTTCACTATTTGAGAGAGTGAGTCATCGTTTAAAGGCCCAGAAATGCGGAAAGCTGTTTGGAAATCCAGTGACGTACACTTACTTTTATTTTAACGTTAATTATATTTTATTTTTCAAATATTAATGTTCGAAATAGGCCACAATATATTTATTTACAAGTTTTTACTGACGTTTCGATCTCTATATCCAAAGACCGCTTTCAAAGATATAAATGATAGTTATATTTATTTTATTTGTTTATTATTATATATTTTTATAATCTTATATTGTTTATTTTTTTTCTTTCTTTAAAAACGGAATAGAGATCGAAACGTCAATGTATTAAACATGTAAATAGATATATTGTGGCTTATGTCCAACCTTCTCCCTAAAAATACAGAATGCCACAAACAAGCAGCTATAGAAAAATAAATATATCTGTCATTTGTATGTTTGAAAACGGTCTCTTTATAGAGATCGAAACGTCCGTAAATTAAACATTTGAATAAATATATTGTGGCTTATTCCCAACATCATTTCTAAAAATACAGAACGACAAGCGAAAAGCCATAGAAAATAAATAGTACTATCATTTGTATAATTGAAAACGGTCTCTGGATATAGAGATCGAAACGTCAATAAATAAACATATGAATAAATATTTTGCGGCTCATTCCCTACATTCCCCTAAAAATACAGAATGCCACAAACAAAAAGCTATAAAAAAGAAGTAATTTTGCAGAAAGTTTACTGATACCAACCGGCTGTCGCGGAAGTTACGCTAAAACGTCTTTTGACGTGACCTGTCCTTAAAGAGTTACACAATGAAATTTTTTTAAAACAAATTTTAAGACAGTTTCCACACCACCCCAGAGGTATGTCTTGTGGCGCGATACTTTTTTTAAATGGCTGTTCGCCAAGAGCCATATTGTCTTATTAAATAAAATGAACAAAACACTTATAAAACAGTATAAAACAAAACAAAATAAAATCCTATAAAACAAAATAAAATTCTATAAAAACAAAATAAAAATAATGTTTGATGTGTTTAAACACAAACACTATACACACTTACTATGTTCTTCTCGTTTTTTTTGTGTTTTTGGTTTTTTTTATGCTGATGTTCTTATTAAACTATTAGAAAGTATTATTCGCTGTCTAAACCTGAAGATGCAGTGCTGCTATCGCTGTCATTATTATCTTCACCACCTGGTGTAATTATAATTGGCTCTAGTAAAACTTATATATAAGTGTCAAGTTCCCACATACGATGTTCTTCTTTAATTATGTGGCCTATACATTTAGCCCATTTCTCTGGAGTTACATGGAGGATTGCTTGAATCAAAAGTTTCTTAATTTCGTTTAATTTGAACGTTTTGTTATTGCGTGCTACTTCTCCTTTCACTTGCTCCCAGATAAGTTCAATGGGATTAAGTTCGCAATGATAAGGTGGTAGACGCAGAACTTTGACACCATAATCTTTTGCAGTTTCATCTACAGCATATTTAAGATATTCAATTTTCCTTAACTGTGCAATGTCAAGGAGCTAAATTTTGAGCATTGATTCTTCGTATGCAATCCCCTTTTCTGTAAGCCATTGTTGAATCCTCCCTTTCAATTTCTTTAATAATCACCTGTTTTTTTCGACTCAAATTGAAGAAAACCATCATCAAGAAACCCTGTATCACTTCCTATATGGGTGACGATTAAACGCCGTCCCTTTCCTGATGGAGCTTTTAATCCTGTATATCAGCCTTCTATAAATGCTTCGCGTTTACTTTTGACATTTAAATCTTGCCAAACTTTTGCAACTGTATGACCTTTTCCAACCTTGGTTAATCCAGGTTTCATCCAAATAACATATTTTGCGTCCAGTGCTGCGAATTTTGCGTATTTCTTCTAAATATTTTCTTCTCCGCACAATAATTTTATTTTTTTCTAATAGCATACTTTTTCTGTTGAGTTTTACATATCGAAAGTTCATTTCACGCATGGTCCTGGTTAAGACTCTACGAGATATCTTGGGTAAGGAGTCATCGTTTTCGAGCTCTTGAGAAATATTTTTCAGTGTTGGAATTTCACTCCGAAAATAAAATGAATGAATTTTTCGACGTATAATATTCCTTGTCTCGTCATCCAAAACAATGCTTTTCCTACCTCTAGTTTTACCTTTTTCTTGCTTTTTATTTTCCGATGTATTTTTAAGTACACGATAAATACAGCTAACGGATACTTTTGTTAAACTGCTACAAATGTCGACCGCTTGGCTAACATTTAATTCCATTTTTCTGCCGACAATTCCTTCATAAACGTTTCGTATTATTACCTTCTCTTCGGACGTTAACATTTTCCGTCTCTTTTGCAGCATTTCATTTTTGGAATCAACATCAGAATTTTGCAGTCTTCTCTTGGAACAACTCGGTTTTTCGTCCAACTCCAATAAAACTCAAACCAAATAATCACAGAATATAACTAAAAATTTACTATAAAACGACAAACTGTAACACTCGTATTATCTATAACACGTTTTATCAATAACACAAACTTATCGCATAAAATACCCTACCCTCAGAAACGCCAATGTAAATAACCTATTGTTGATGGGCACTCGCTCGACAAAAACTAGTCTTACGGCTTTCTGTGGATCTGAATTGAAACGGAATTCCGTCGCTAATTCCAAAGTTGCCAAACGATTGAAAAATATTGTTTTAAAATATCGATTTTTATTTTATAAATTTAAATATGTAACGAAACGGAGCATATAAATAAAATTTATTTCATTACAATTTTGTGCTTAATTTTTACTATTGAAAAAATCGTGTTTTTTTGGTATTTTTATGACGGTAATAATCGCTGCATGGAAGAATACAGGTTTTGTATGACCATAATTACTACTTGTGAACAAGAATTGGCTACATTGTACGACAACTTCTGGTCAAGTCTACTATAGAGAAGCACAAATAAATATACTACTTTATATATTCTGTAATTTCTTATGAGGAAACGCAAATTGCAATCGAGAAAACAGGCAGTTTTCGAGGGCCGCTGTGTACATTTAAATTTGAGGATATTCGGCGTTTAAACTATGAAATCACTCTTCTGAATTGAGGGTTTCTACTATACAGACTAACTTTAAAATTTGAAGGACTTTTTCTTTGCAATTTGAAGCAATTAATCTGCAGATTAATTGACAGATTAATTTTCATGGCATACCTTGATATGTAGATAATAAGTTTCTAGATCTAGTATTAACAAAAGAGTGTTCAAGTTTTTATTGAAAAAAAAAATGGAATAATAGTAGTGATGATCCTTAGACATTTTTTATGTGTGTAGATACAATTTAGCGAATGCGAGAACGCCACTGGAATCCATTAAAACAAACTAAATTTCAGAACTGCTTCAGTGAGTTGCTTCGAACGATATCGTCGCCAGACGACGATTAACGCATTTCGAAGGTATTCTATGAACGCGATTAAATACTCTTTGGACATACCTCGTATTTATCAGTATCATAGCAAAATATATTTGTGAGTAGCAAAAAAGTATAATAAAATAATTTTTAACGAAATCTATTTTTTCTCGGTTATATAGTATACACTTGAGCTTCTATATGTAGAATTGTACTCATCATCGAAATATTTTATCGAATTTAAATACGAAATTAGTTGGAAAATACTTTAGCTAAAAATCCCACGTGTATCCCGCATTTTACACTTTCGAATTGATTTAATTATTTTTCCTACACTTTCAATTTTCTGGGAATATCAATGACGCCGTCGTTTGTTTCCAAACATGTAACGTGGTTTATCCTAAATTTAATCCTTCTGATAAAAGAATAATTTTATCAATATTTTAAACTAATCCATTACAGCAACACTGCTGAAAGACTATTTATAAACGTCGCTGAAGGTTAGGTGCAACTTTGATGGGCGATTACATTTGATATTGTTCGCTTCCCGTACTGTTTATGTGACTAATAATCACAAAAACCACATTATTGTATCATTTGTGTCCGAGAAACTTTTTAAAATCAAGTCATTAGTTAATTGAGTGTATGGTGTTGTGTTCTTCATGTGTTTACTTAATTTTTAGATATTAGCTAAAATAGAACTATGAGTCATCATGCAATACCTGTCTATAATTTTGTAATTGCAATTGTTATAGTGACTGTCGGTTTATTAATTTTTGGATGTGCCGTCTATGTCTGTTGTAGCCTTAAGAGGCGTCGTTTAAGTAAGTATAAACTACCTAAATTTTATATCACTGTATTAATACAAGTTACAATAATGTATGTTTGTTACCGCTAGCCCCCTTTTTTATACAGGGTGTTTCCAAAGTAATCTGAAATGAAATATTGTTATGGTCGAGTCAGCATTCACTTTTAAAACAAAGTTTCCATAAACGTGTAAAAAGTTTTGTCGTTATTCAGATATAGGGTGTTGAATATTTTGTAATAAACTAACTTTTACTGTAGGTAATTGCTCTTTATTGGTGACGCCACTGATTTCCAAAATTAATAAAAATTAACGTGTTTGTGTAATAATTTATGATATAAAAGTGCAGTTGTCACTTGATAATCCGACTGGTATGGGATTAAAGGAGTGTCAGATTACAAAAAGTGTACATATTATGTACTGTGCCCACACTTTAAAGAAATCTTTGGTTGTCTTTTGCTTTTTCTTGTTTAGACAGTCTGTCATTGCTTGTTCTTGTATGTCCTTTAACATCAAAATGTTTTCAAAGTCATATGCTCTCTCCTCACACCAACGCTTCAAAGTGTTTGCGGCCATTATAGCTTCATCATAGTTGACTGTGAAAGATTTTTCATCCTGTGCTTCCTGGGCCACGTGTTCATCAGATCCTGTCATTTCTTTAATTACTTCTTTATCTGTTAAGCCATTCTCTTGATTCCGATGAATTAGTTATATCGTTGCAAATTTGAAGGGCAGCATCTAGTACAACTTGCACAGGTTGGTCATTGGATTCTTTGTTAACTTCTATCGGAAGAAGTGGATTGTTGGGCAAAATATTTTTCCACGATTTAATCAGTTGCCGCCAGTTTAGACCGGTTCCATCGCGTTATAAAGTTGATCAGGAATTAGACTCATCTGCACTCAACTCCTCTCCACGCATCTGCAAAAATCGTATTCCGTATTCCGTCCAGAGAATTCTCTCTCCTGATGTCACCCAATATGTAGCTTCGTCGTTTTCAATAATTTTTAAACTGTTTGTTCTTGTGTCGTCTGGTGTCAATGTATCTTTTAATGTTTATGACTCTCTTCTTCTTCTTAGCCTTCTGTCGTCCATGTTTGGACATAGGCCTCTCCCAACTCCTTCCATCGGTCTCTATCCTGAGCAATATATTTCCAATTTGTTCCGGCTATTCTTTTAATGTCATCAACCCATCTCATTTGTGGTCTTCCTCTTGGTCGTTTACTTTCGTAAGGTCTCCAATGTTGTATTGTAGTATTCCAACGTTGGTCTTTTTGACTAGCTGTGTGGCCCGCGAAGCTCCATTAAAGTTTGGCAAATTTTGTTGCTATGTCCTCGACTTTTGTTTTGGATCTTAACCAGTCGTTCCTCTTTTTATCCGACAGTCGTATACCTAACATTGTTCTTTCTGTTGTGGCTAGTTTATTCATGTTTGGCTTGGTTAGGGTCCAGGTTTGACATCCATATATGCATTGTTTTCCAAATCCTGCCCATGCTAGTCTTGCTCTTCTAGTAATTTCCGCACTTTGGTTCTCTTTGTCAAGTCTCAGGATTTGGCCTAGGTAGATATATTCCCGGATTTGTTCTATCTCACTGCCATTTATAGTTATACGTTTGGGGTCATCTGTGTTTGTCATTATTTTTGTTTTTTTTTTCATATTCATTTTTAGGCCGACGTATTGGGAACTGGCTGCTAGTTCCCCCATCATAATTTGCAGTTCCTCGAATGTGCTCGCTATAACCACTATGTCTAATATAGGCAATTTGTATTGTAAGCGTTAATATGGATTTGGCTCGGTATTGAACATTACTATTCTGAAGACTCGTTTTCAAGGTTTTTACCCACCATAAAATTACATTTTCTTAATTTTTGGATTTGACCAATTTTGACTCCAGGGTACAGATACTGTCTATTGAAGAGGCATAGAAATTTGTGTGTGTATAATTATTCAGTGATAATATATAGATACTGTAAACGGCGCTTAAGACCCGTTTACACGAGTAGAGTAATGATGCAAGTACTTGGTAGAGTAGAGTAACTCTACCCGTAAAAACGCTCAGCGCAGTAGAGTAGCAAGTAGAGTGCATAGTACGTGGTAGAGTAGAGTGACTAGCAACATGTGGCAAAGTAACTCTACTCTACTACCACCACCACCGCCAAAATATCCACTCGCCTGCGCACTCTATCCATGGAACGCGGTCAATTCTGGTAGAGTAGAGTAGGTAGGAGAGTGCATAGGGACGCTGTCATTCCGTATTCCGTCTGGAGTTGTGTTTTGTATAAATAGTGAAAATGAAGTTCACCAAAGATGAACTTCATTTCACTTTCCCTTTAAAACTTGTAGAGATGTATGGCGAATACCAATGTTTATGGAATTTAGGTAGTGCACACTACAGAAATAAAAGTATGAGGCAAGCTGCGGAGAATCGAATCGTCGAAAGAATGGCAAAAGGGGGCTTTGGAGTAAACGAACTCAAGCAAAAAATTAAGAATATAAGGTGCACTTATAATCAAGAGTGTTTAAAAATACAAAAATCAAAAAAAATGGTGTTCAGGTTCAGCCGATGTATACGTTCCGAACGTGAAATGGTTCACTCCTATGGAAGCAATCATGAAAGGTGCAAAAAGAAACAAGAAAACTGAAGGCTCACGGGCAAGTTACAGGTTTTTATTACTTGTTAATAAAAAATACAATAAGAAATAAAAAATGTATTCTTATCAAGATAAAAGAGCTGATGCCCCGTGTGTATTCCTTCTTTTAAGCCACTCTCTCATCCACTCTTTTCTTTGTTACAAAGCGACCTCAGTTACAAATACATTTGCAACAGTAGCTAAACAATTTTGAATCAATTTTCTTCTTCTTGAATTCATTTTGTACTAAACAAACACCTACTCCACAATATACTAGCATAAGTACTATACTTGTAACTCTCCTCGTGTGAACGGTATCAAGCCATTTTTGGTAGAGTAGCGAGTAGAGTCGACTCTACTCGCTACTCTACTCTCCTCACAACTCTACTCGTGTAAACAAGTCTTTAGAAAGATCCAACCTCGGGTATGTCGCGTGCGCCGACTGGATGCGAAGAGGTTGACATTGACAGTGGCGTGATAACGCTAGTTAGATAATTAACGGCACCGAACGGCTACCGACAGAGTGGATAATTATGTCAACAAGGCACTCGGATCGAATCGAAACGAAAATAAGGATTTGCGCTAGTTCTTCTGAACTGTACACATTCCTGTACTTGTCTTAAATCTATTAACAATATTGTCAATTTTCTGCTTAATTTTTTGTAAATTTTGAAACGTTGTAACTTATTTCTTGGGTTTGTTGATGTAGTATTTGTTGTGTTAGCACATTTTCTACTATCAAGAAGATAACATGTCAACAGAGTTTCTTAATAATTTGTATTATTGTTTTTCTGTAACCAGTTGTTTCTATATTTATCGTCGCTCCCTCGTACTATTAGCATGTCTAAAACATAAACACTGCATTGTCTTCTAATTCCAACCTAAATCTACATACTAAATTATATTCAAAATCTTATAATGATTATTGATTATACAATTTCCTTCAAAACAGAATGCTGACAAAGAAATTTGTTTCGCATGCGCCAAGTGAACCTGTTTTCGGAAATACCCAGCCTGTTGATGTCGAGCAAGAATACCGTTGGGTATATGTCACGGGTTTACCCAAGTCAGACTACCTCTTTGCGAATAATGTGTTGTTCTGTCTCACAAAGAGCAGCTCAGTTGAAAAATCAAGTTAAACAAGATGTAAAGATAGTTACAACTCGAATGAGAGGATTTTTTTTTCGTAATACCGCAAATTATATCTACAATAAGTTAATAATAACTTTGTAATTTCCGACTTGTATTTGTAATATAGTCGATAAAGTGGATAGTTTAGTTGTGTGGATAAATGTGGCTGTCTGTTTTAAAATCTTTAAAATCAAATAATGGCACAAAATAATCTATCTATCTTCGGTTGGATAATGGTAATAATAACCGCCGGTCTCGCACTTACTATCCGATATTTTTGTATATATTACGGTCGTATGTGCTGTAGATGGTGCTGTGACTATATGTGTCAAACTACAGGTATGTACAACACATTTATATATGTCTCCATTTTATTTATTTTTTCAACCATTGCACATTCACGTTACTGTTATTATCAGCAACACAGCTAGTTGATATAAGAGAAGCGTAATTAAATGTTAAGAAGAAGAAATCCCATATATTTGGTCGTATTTATTAATTTTTCGACAATATGTACCTCTCTTCTGCCGATGACCATCCACTGTTGCTGTCATTCATATTATTGGTTATTGCAACAGGTTTCTTAATCTTATTGGTGTAAACTGAAGCGGCTACCATAGAACGTGTCTCGAACACGCGGTATGTAAATTATCTCTAGAATTTGTAGTTTTCATCAGTTTCAAAAAGTCCAAATATTAATTTTTTTCCAAAAATTTGTCTAACATTGTTTTATTTTTATATAAGTTTGTGGTCTATTTTTAAAACTAATTTACAAGTACAGTACTGTGCGAATTAATGGACTCATAGACTGTTTTAATGAAAAAACAGTGTATTCAGAAAAAAACTATATTTTGACAAAACTATAAAGGTAAACTTTCATCATTTAGTAGGAAATATGTCCCCATTTGGCTGCAATTACTGCTTTTACCCGTTTTGGCATAGATTCTAGGAGCTTCTGACAGTTCCCAGATATCCTTTCATCTCAAAACTAAACCTGAATGAATGCTTCAGTCATTTTTATTTTTGTAGTAGGGGAGAGTGGTACACAATGACACATTTTTTAGGAAATGTGCTCTAACATCGGAATGCAATCTTCGAAAAAATCTCCATTTAGCGTTTTGTTATCTGGGTACATTTGTCTATCAAATTTGATAGTTATTATAAGTAAAATATAAATAGTAACTTAAGAAATTTTCATAAATATGAAATACTGAATTTGTTTCAATGTGTACGACCGGTGGTACAGTTTATGTTTAAACAACTATTAAATACAAAAAAATGTTTAATATTTCTTCAAGTTACCGTACAATAAAATTGTTAAACTCCAAACCAAATCTATAATAGCAAGATAGTCGTTTGTTTTTTGTATATATGGGTGCTGGCAATAACATACCAAAATCAGATTTCAAACCCATATGAATGTCAGGAACATCTGGAAAGTAAAATGAATTTCAAACTTTCGTGCTTCTTCTCAAATATGAAATTTTAAATTCATGAGAGTTCACAATTTCCAAAATTTTGGCGACCTAATGGACGTTCTTCTCAAATTTCACTAACACGAAAGAGTCTTTTAAAATTTCAGTATTTTCAGCAATTGCGTAAGATTCTAAGTCATCATTTTGTTCCTGCATCATAGGAGAACTTAATTCATCATCTGAAGAGTCGGCCAACTCTAAACTTCCGGAGTCTGTTTCTGAATCACTTTCACCTAACTTGGTCTTTTTTCTGGGAGAGTCCTTTTTACAGGCTTTTGTGCTGAAAGCTTTACTGATATTTCGTTTCACTTTATTAACTGCTGCTGTTGTCGGAGTTTTCTTACCTTCCGTTTTATAAGAAAGGTCTTTCATTTCTGGTGTACTAGTTAAAATGACACTTTTCCTTGATTTCCGTCTACGATTTGAATTTTTTCTGGGTGCGGCCTTAGGAAAACCCCGTATGTCGAATGGGGTAATAAAATAACTTTTTGATGTCGAAGGTATTTCAAGAGTTGAGTTCGGTTCAGTTTCTTGGGTTGTATTAGATGAAGTAGAAGCTGTATTAACTGAAGATGAAGATACAAATGCATTTTCTTCGTGATTGGTAGAATCTCTTAGTACAACCATAGCTTTTTGTCCGTCATACTTTTCAAAATCAGTAATCGGTCTGTCAGTAACTGACGATAATAGAAAATCAGTTTCACTAAAAATATGTCTATTAAAAGGGTAGATACCTGTAGATTTGAAGCCGTTCATAATATTTTCAGGTGTCATTGATTTTGAGTGGGCAATACCAGCACATTCTGCTATTTGGTACAGTGTCATAGGAACGCCGGGGTGGTTAAGAAGCCATGAATCAATCGCACTATTGTAATAGTTTTTGAAGGAAAAATAAACTGATTTGTCCAAAGGCTGTATCTTATTGCTTGTATGTGGGGGCAAGGTTAAAACTATTATGCCATTAGCTTTTGCTTTTTCTGCTATTTCCAGAGACATATGGGATTCGTGATTGTCATATATTAATAAACACGGGTTTTCTTTTCTAGCACCAGTATGCTTAATAAAATGATCTAGTACTTGTGTGAATACTTCGGCGGTCATCCATCCACTTGGATTAGCTAATCCTAATGTTCCTGGTGGAGCACCATTTAGCATAATCGTATTAAACTTTTTACGAGGAAAAACAATGACCGGAGGTAGAAATGTTCCATTTGCTCGAATTATTGCACAAGTAGTAGCGAGTAATCCTCTTTCGGCGCTTGTGCACTGGTTCAGCTGTTTAACACCTTTTTGTGCCACAACTTTATGTGGTCGTTGGACAGTCGTAGTAGCAGTTTCGTGTAAATTGTAGATGCGAATATCTTCAACAATTGATGGATATTTTACGTATATTTGCTCCAAATTTACGAAAAACCGGTCAACATTGGGTTTTGTAAATGAAGTAAGCCTTGACAGTGAACATCCTTCTGGCTTTCTGAGGCTTAATGATGAATTTCTTTTTATAAATGCCCTTAACCAATCTTTGCTTGCACATTTGTTGGCCTTCCAAGAGTCTGGCATAGTGATATTGTTTTTAGCAGCCATGTCATACGCCTATTCTCTAACTTTTAGAGTATTCAACCCAAAAGCCATTTTGCTACAGTTCTTAATATAATCACACATCGACGTCTCATGCTCTGTGTTAAATACTAATCTAACAGCATAATTTAGCTCCATTTTTGCATTTGGATCATTTTTTTTCTTTTAGAACGTATCGCCTTAATGTGCTAACATTTACGCCAAACATATCTGCCGCAACGCGAAGTGCAGTTCCATTTTTTTTAACCTCTGTGACTGCTGCCGCCATTTGTTCACTTGTAAATTTGGCTCTGGATCTTTCTTTCTTCCTCCTTACCATGGTACACCTGCAATAAAATGCCATTGTTATAGAATAATTCAGTATGGTACACAATGAAACATGTGTCATTGTGTACCACCACTGTATGTTTCAATGTGTACTACCACAGGTTTAAAGTTTCAGTTGGATGTAAACAGAAAACCCGGCAATTATTGGCAACGATATTTATAGGTTAAAAGGCATTCATCACAAGTATTGTAACGACATTATATACGAAAATAAAAACTATTTATTTATAGGCAACATACCTTTTTATAAACGCTTCAGTTTTTAAATCTCAGGCACACAAAACAATAAAACACGTCGTATAATGTTTACTACTCCGAATATCAAAGCGAACTACTGGCGGCAGACGCAATGCATTATGGAGTATCCGTTGAAGCGCTAGTGGCAATGTGGCGGCAAATTTGATTTAGTTAATAACAGTGTTTCATTGTGTACTATGTGTCAATGTGTATGTGTGTACAGTCGATTTTGCGCAGTCCAACTTTGCAAATGGTCCATAAATTTTCGATGGGTTCTTATTTTTGAAAAATTTCATCATTTGCTTTAACTTGTGACAGCAGAGTCTTGTTGAAGAATCGCTCCTCCATAAGGTTGATATTTTTGGAGTTCTGTGTTCAAACGTTGTTCCAACATGGATTTGTATTTTTGGTTGTTCAGGTTGTTCATCATGTCTTCGATTGGTACCAAAGATCCGACCCCCATGTATGAAAAACATCCCCAAAACATTTTTTTGACTGGATGTTTTACAGTTTGATCAATATGAGATGGTGTAAGGTTTTCATTTTCAGACTTCATGACAAATTTCGACCGCTGTTCCTGAACTATAAAGTGAGTTTCATCTATAAATAGGACTTTTCTCCAGTCGTCCAGAGTTAGAGTATTTCTTGACCCACGATAGCCTTTGTTTCTTCATTCCTTCAGTTAGAAGCTGTTTTTCTGAACAGTTGAGTCATGAATCACTACACTTGATGCTGCTAGATCTTGTTGGAGCTTTTGGCTTGCTTTTCTTGGGTCCAATTTGCTGTTTCGAAGTATCTTTCATCTGCTGGTGTAGTTTTTCTCTTTCTTCCGCATTTTTCTAATCTTTTCACATCCATTGAACCCGTTTCTCGTTTACGCTTCAAAACAACACAAACTTAGTGGGAAATATCCTAAAACACCTCAAATAAAAGGCAGAGAAAAGTCATGTTATGTTTTCAATGCTTGGTCAGTTGTAAAATGTGTGGACAGTGTTGCCAACTGTGAATATTGAAAAACACTATCTCTTCCAACACCGGGCACACCTTTTGTTTGGTACCGTAGTTCTAGTATATCCAGCGATCTTGTGTCAAGGCTTTAAGTACATGAGATTAGGTTCTATCGAAGCTACATTACTTTACTGAATGTTCGTCTGTAGGACCCTGATCGTTTACGGCCTATTTTGGGAAGAGATTATGTCTGCAAGTTTCCTTTATATTTTTCTTGTTAACCTCGACTCTTCAACATTTTATTTTCGCGAATTGGGACAAAATACTGTCAGACCAGTACCATGTATCGCCTGGGCACGATGGTCCTACACCACGGGATTGGGGAGCGCAGTAATCGCAAAACAAATCTTGGCGTGATATAAGCCAGTTGTTGGTGTGGCTTTCTGGTAATTTATCGATTGAGAACTGTGTGTCAATCAACAAATCTACGGTTAGTGACATATCTGTAGTACTTATGCGTTGGTCTTTGTTGATTTGCGGATGTTTATTTGGTTAAACCGTATTCAGTATTGTCTATATACATATAGGACGGTTCCTATTGACTTTTCCATAGGACGTTCCCTATTGACTTTTCCATAGGACGTTCCCTATTGACTTTTTCATAGGACGTTCTCTATAACATATATTAACTTTCATTAACTATGTAGATTATGGCAAGCACTGGAAAGCTCATTTATTAATAATACACTCGTGAAAACAACACAAGGATTCCATAACTATCTTCGATCAAAAATAAAGATTTAATTCTACGAGAACTTTAGGATAAGGGACTAAGACAAGGATGCACTTTAGCTCGAACATTGTTCAAAATCTACCTGAGTGAAGCACTGAAGGTATGGAGGAGATCATGTTCTGGAATGGGCATACCATTAAACTACGAAACAGCCCTGTATACACTTCATTTCATGGAGGATCAACTAGTCATAGCACATAATCTGGAAGATCTGCAATTCATGACAAAGATATTTTCAGCCATCTGAGCGAAAAAAACGAGGAAGACCGAAAACAACATGCACTTACTTAATGGAGTCCAAAAGGCAATGCCAGGGATATACAGATTGAACCAATTTAAAACGGAACATACAATTTAATATATGTCTGTTTGAACTGCATTTGAAATAGTGGACCAATATAAAACTTGGACAAAAATAAATCCATACCCGGTGATAGACATTGTATAAAATATCGTTTAACTATCTGTCTCCTTTAAAGGAAAAAGGAGCTTGCCTAATAGTCGGAGAGATAGAGCCGAAATTTTGAACTGATCAGTAATATGACATTTCTCTATTGGAATATATTCATTGTAACTGGGTTAAGACTTTGCCTTACAGGCGGACGCCCCTCGTGGTACAGGGGGTGGCTATACAGGGATGAAGTTGCCTTTTTTTTTCGGAAAAATTAACGATCGATAATATGGCTGAACATTTGCCCAGAGTAAGATCTTGGTATAACTAGACGAAATCCCAAAGGGCGGACGCGAGAGTGGATACATAAGGGGTGGTGGACAGGGGTGAGGTTGCAATTTTTTGGGGAAAAATTAACGATAAGTAATATGTCCGCCATTTTCATGGCTCATTATTTAGCCCCTAAAAACTCTAAATATAAAAGGGCGGACAGCTGGGTTGGTACAGAGAGCCATAAAACGGGGTCAAATGTACCACTTGCCTGCGCATTTTAGGTCTCGGTAACAATTTTCAAACTGATTTTATTATGATATTTTTATACCGATTGATTTGAAAATTTGTATGCTCACTTCTGTTACTATTCTGAAAAGCGTCAAGTAGAGTTTTCCTCAAAATTTTCCAAAAAAATTTCCGTAAATGAAAATTTTCGTAATTTTTTGAGGTAAAATCTAATTTGTAGAATCCTTTCAATTTTCTGTCAGTTATACCATGATTTTTTTCCAAAAATATTCAAACGATTTTTCCGATAAGAAAAAAAAAATTAGAAAAACTTTAAAAATTTCGTCATTTTTCTCACTCTCATTGATGTCATCACATTCATCATCTTCGTAACTTTCACTTTCAATAATATCACATTCATTATCTGCTTCATTTTCAATCACTACTTCTCGAACTGATTCTGGCATCTGAGGTCCACTAAATCATTTGAATTTATATGTTTCATCTTCAAACTCCCAACCATGTTCTTCAACAATCAATTCTGTTGGTACTTTTTTATGAGCATTTGTCCAAATATTTGAAATATAATGAGCTCGCAGTAGATGTTGGTGTAATTCATCTTGACATGGTGGTAACCTTGAAGCATCGAAATTTTTTAGTTTTTTTTTAAGGCTCCTTCACATCATGCAACTTATACTGCCGGTTAAATAGTGAAACTCTGACATCGTTTACTTTTCTTTTTGGAATTGTTCTCGTCAGTCCTGTTCCATATAAGTGACATATGAAAGTTTCTAAGGTTTCAAAAACTTCATTACAATCGAAGTCAGTTTCACCAAGTTGAATAAAAGCATCTTGATACTTATAACATTTAGCGCATGCGTCTAGAATAACTGATCTAAATGAACGCGCATCATTATTATTTTAATATTTTAAAATATTAATGATGCAAAATTAATGTCCAAACAGAATTTGTAAAATTATAATTAACTAATGAAAAAAAATTCAATCAATTTGAAAGTTAAAAAAAATATTGAAAATATCTACAAAGTAAATTTCAAAACTTAAAAAATTGATAATTCCACTATTAAATTGATTTTTATTAATAATTATTTGTAAAATGTTAAAGGAATTCTACAAATTGAATTTTACCTATTGATAAATAGAAATAAATATTGATATTGCTAAATAATTTGTAATTGATTATTAATGTAATAATAAATCAAATTTTTCTTATATCTGAACAATCATTATTTATGCAATATAAATTTAAAAACCTTTTTATTGTAATAAAAAATAAGTAAAATTACTATTTGTTATACCAAAAATATTTAATAGTTAACATTATAAAATTACTTTAATTTAATAAAATATCAAATATCAAACATTTATTCAATTAAAAATTAATTCGTAAAATATTTATATTTAAGAAAAAAAATGTGATTTGTAAAGTAAATATGACTTTAGTTTGAAAAAAAAAACATTATCATAATATCATTTTAAAACTACAAAATATTCTATAAAAGATTCAGACGATGACGTAGAGTTTTATCAAATGTTTTAGAAAAGTTTTTCTAATTTTTTTTTCTTATCGGAAAAATCGTTTGAATATTTTTGGAAAAAAATCATGGTATAACTGACAGAAAATCGAAAGGATTCTACAAATTAGATTTTACCTCAAAAAATTACGAAAATTTTCATTTACGGAAATTTTTTTGGAAAATTTTGAGGAAAACTCTACTTGACGCTTTTCAGAATAGTAACAGAAGTGAGCATACACATTTTCAAATCAATCGGTATAAAAATATCATAATAAAATCAGTTTGAAAATTGTTACCTAGACCTAAAATGCGCAGGCAAGTGGTACATTTGACCCCGTTTTATGGCTCTCTGTACCAACCCAGCTGTCCGCCCTTTTATATTTAGAGTTTTTAGGGGCTAAATAATGAGCCATGAAAATGGCGGACATATTACTTATCGTTAATTTTTCCCCAAAAAATTGCAACCTCACCCCTGTCCGCCACCCCTTATGTATCCACTCTCGCGTCCGCCCTTTGGGATTTCGTCTAGTTATACCAAGATCTTACTCTGGGCAAATGTTCAGCCATATTATCGATCGTTAATTTTTCCGAAAAAAAAAGGCAACTTCATCCCTGTATAGCCACCCCCTGTACCACGACGGGCGTCCGCCTGTAAGGCAAAGTCTTAACCCAGTTACAATGAATATATTCCAATAGAGAAATGTCATATTACTGATCAGTTCAAAATTTCAGATCTATCTCTTGGACTATAAGGAAGCGATAAGTGGTTTGACAGCATAATAACTGCTTGTTTAGTCTAGTTTTTTCAGTGATTCTAGGCAACTTATTTGGGTGGAGTTTTGACTTGTTCTTGAATGAGTTCCGAATCCAGCAGCCCGCTGAAGTATTGGATTTTTATAATATAATTATTTGACAACCTTTTGTTGGCCAACCACCTAGAGCGGAGTTGAGCCGAAATACATTGATTTCGTATGTTCCGTTTTAAATTCGTTCAATCTGTATATGTTAACTTTCAAGATAAGTAGAAGATAAAATTGATTATAAAGTGAGCTGTTTTTCAGTGAATTTCTTTTCAACATTGGCATAGGCACTTCCGCATTGGTCAGAAATGAAAGCAAGCCTACGTTCGATGATATTGTTCTAAAGCTATTTTACGTATAAACCTATATTTCGAATAAACGTATTTTAAACTGAAATTAATGTTAATTCCCAATAAAAATACTAATACATTCGCTGAGTAATATCAATGTATCTACACTATCCGAGTGACATGTGTGTTCCAGTGGAACGGTGAGACCCAAATGTCCAAAGATCAAACCGGTCACACTCCGTAATGGAGTGGTACCTATCTGACCCCCCAAGCTGTAACCAACCACCTCTCCCCATCGCAGGACATAACGAATGAGGAGGCTTTTGTACTGAGCGTTACTTGGGATGCCCTAGGTAATGGAACATCCTCTGTTTTACTTAATGTGGTTAAGCCACCTGATTTTAGAGGTAGCTATAAGAGCTTTTCTCACTATGAATGACTGAAGTTAATTTTTACATGACTTTGGATTTGTGTGCCAAAATGTGTGTTCCGGACACAATCTTCTGAATCACTGAAACAATCTTCAGCATATCATTTCCCGTTTTGATCCTAAGTATTCCATAGTGACCAGACGATCTGGTGTAGGAATTACTTGGTGTTCGATTCCTTTTTTCACTAGAATAGCCGTATCTCTTGATGTGGTCCTGTAGTAATTTCTGTAGATACATAGCTCCGAGACTGGCTATAAGGATTGCTGTTTCAGAATTGACCACGAATTTTGGTTCTTTTGGCTGTTGTGTCTTCCTGGCTGCTTGTGCGTAGCTGACATATTCTGTTACTGGTGCACTTTGTATGCTTCTGCTTCTTGATTGTGTAGCATTTTTCTTTTTGAGTGCCTTTGAACAACCCCTGTAATTTGCTGCATGGGCTTCGCCACAGTTTGTACATTTTTGGTCAGTGTTTCTGTTTTTTTTTTGGCATTCTTTGCTTAAATGATTTTCTCCACACTTGACAAATCTTAAGCCGCAGTGACAGGCCTTTTATCCATGGAAGAATCCCTCACAATTGTAGCACTGCATTACTTCCTTATTATTTTTAATTATATCTTCTACATATGTCCTCATGTAGCAGACATCGGTGATTTTTTTCATTTTTTGGTCGTCTTCCTCATTGATGGTGACTAGGAAAAGTGGTATTCGTTTTTTGTCTTTTTTTTTGATGTCATGTTTGATGCCTTGGTGGTGTCATTGCCTTTTTCGTTCAGTTCTTTTTGAATGAATTTTATGTCGTTTCCGACAGTCCTTTTATCACGACTCGTTTGGTTTTTTCAACATCACGTCCACTCTATTTTATTGTTTTCGTTATATTCCTCCAACACTTTAATCATGTTTAGGTAGCCGTCTCTATTATTTGTTAGGATGACGATCGATCTGCCAGATTTGGCAACTTTGTTTGTCGAGTCTATTCCTTTCTCTGCTGCTTTTTGGAAAATATCTTGTCTTTTTCCTACCATCTTAAGAATGATCGCCAATGGTTTGATCGCAGCATTCTTCGGTTGTTCTTTTTCTGCTGTTTTTCAGCGCTTTCTTTTTATGCCGTTGGTTTGTGCGCAATTTTCTTCATTTTTTTTACTGTCTCAGTTTTTGTTTCCACTACAGTGTCGTGATTGTTCTCTTTTTCTTGTTGTTTTTTTAGAATGCATTATTTGCAGTTCTATACGGACTGTTGAGGTGATTTTACAAGCATGTTTTTTTGAAGGACTCGTCTTGGACTCGAAAATAATAGTAATAAGAATACTTTGGTGTGTACTATCTTTTTTTATTACTACTAAAACGTTAATTAGTACGTTATTATATAAATACTAGATTCACTTCTACTCCTACGTATAAATATTGCAAAGAAAAACATCACGATAACTGCGAATTAACGGCACAATAAATAAATCATTTAAAAATAAATCTTAATCACAGAACTCGGCTTGTTGTAATGTTATCTTAGCAAAATTAATAAAAGATTAGTACCTTGTACAGGTCGGTAGAGTGATTTATAATATTAAAAGAATTTAACACTATTAAAGGAAATTCCACGACAGTCTTAATCACATTATTACTTGAGACTATTAAAGGTGTGTCCGTTCTGAACGAATGGTTTAATAGGAACAGTGAGAACCGGTTGTATCTTTTTCGAGTACCTTCTCCTGTCGGAGATCGTTAACAATTTTGGCAAATTGTTCGAGCCTAAGCCAGTCCAATGTCGTATGTTTTTAAGCTAGAGGAACTGTCTTCCTGGTCCACTTTTATCCTCGATAATAACTTCGATTACGAGCTATAGAAAATTATATCTGTTGTTTCTCATTACGTATCTGAGATATGCAGTTTTTCGCTTTTTTAGGATTTCAATGAGCTCACGTTCTCTGTTCATTCGGTGGGGAACTTCCAAGTTGGTGGTGTGGGACAACATAAGGTTACACGAACTTCACTTCTGTATTATTGCTCTATCAGAAAGCGGTACGAAATTGAGTACCGATCAAGCTGTTTTAGGGCCTATTATAATACCGACACCATGAGAGTATTTAAAAGTACTAAAAATAGTTGTTCACTTAGACTTTTCCGCTCTTGAGCCATCTTGTTTCACTTATTCGAAGAATATTTATTCCTAGCCTGCATATAATTTGATTTAGGTTAAAATTTAATTGATATAAATTGTTTTTTTAAAGGTATAGAATTGTAAGTTGGTAACAGTTTTTTAACTGTCTGTTTGACAGCTGTCAAGTGATTTATGTTAAGTTCGGTTTGGCACTTCAGCATGAATAGACTTGACGCCAGTGGCGGCTGGTGTGGTAAAATTTTGGGTAGGCCAATCCAGCAAATTACATATAGCTATGTGTAACCAGTGGCGGATCCAGAGGGAGGAGTCACGGGGTCATGGGGGCATGACCCCACCTCCTTAAAAATATTTGAAAACCCACTTATCCTATTGGTGGTAAGACTAAAAGTGACCTTGCATCAGAGAAAAGTAATCACCCTTAAGATCCATGAGCTCCCCAAAAAAATTTCTGTAGACGCCAGTGTATGTAATACATATTTTTGTGTGTGTGAGAGTTGGAATCTTTTTTTCAAATTTTACGAATTTTTTAAAATTTATTTGGGCAACCGTGCAATTGTTTGCAATTGTGTTGTTTATTTACAAATATGTTTCATAATCATAATTTAAAAGAAAATTTATATTATAATTCGATAATTACGTTACAAGTGACAACGATGGTCGGCGTAGGCCCGATCGTCTGGTGCCTAAACAGCAAGCATAAACACGACAATATAAATCGTTGTCCGGCAAGCTGCTTAACTTCAAACGCTTTTTGTACGGGGATCTTATGTGAGCTGGGTCGGCCAGTCCCGATCGGGCCTATTAATGATATTTAAAATGCCTGAATACGATTGGATGCTTTCTGTGGTAATATAATAACATAGTTGTTTTAACGGACGCTAATTTATTGAGTGATTTAGTACATTTAAAAGTTATTTACATACATTAAAATAATTTTTGAATATGTCTTTCAATTTTAAAGCTCTTAAGATTATTGGGTAGGCCCGGCCTATCCTGCCTACCCCCAAAAGCCGCCACTGCTTGACGCCCGAACAACGCTTCCACATTGTACAAATTTATTTTGAAAATTGTGGTTTTGTTCGAAATACGTATTGCGTGGTACGTCCATTTTATGGTCATCATAATAGTCCATCAGAGCAAGTAATTCCATTAACTATGGAACGTTTTTGCACCACGTTTACTCTAAATGATAATATGCATCCACACACACGTTGTACAGTGCTTACAGAAGAAGTTGTAGCTGCTGTAGAGCTTAGCATACAGGAAGACCCGAATCAGTCTATCTGCCATTGTGCATAGCAGTTGGATACGTGTCCATCCACTTTATGGACGATTTTTCAAATCCAGTCAATCCAAATCAAAATCAAAATATATGAGTACATTTATGTTAGTGATGAGTTTACGTGTACCCTCCTAAATACATCCCGGATGATTGCACCTCATTAACACCTTAAATTTTTGTCATAAATCTCATCTAAACGACAACAAAAAAACGTTTAACTCTATAAGAATATTTTCACAAACAACTTAAATAAATTTACATAATTATATATATAAAAAAAAACATATACAATTAATGTATGCAGATTATTTATTATTAAATATACATTCAACACATTTATTAGAAGAAGTAATGCGTAGTAGTTAGTGAGATAATCTCACTAAAACAAAAAACCGAAAGGATATAGAAATGGATCTTTAGATAAGATAGGCTTTCAAGTTGTGGTCTGTGAAAGGCTGACTGCTTGCGAGTGAGTGAAATCGACTGCCCCTGATTCTCCTACACACTCTCACGTTGATGTTTTCGGTAAAACTTCCGTTTCGTCGACGGGTGTTGGTTGACTGTTTACTGATCCAGTGGTAAAATAAAAAATAAAAACATTTATTGCCCTAATAATATTTACATTTTACACTTAATATATTTATAACTCAAGATATCTTAGCCTTTTTTCTTCTTGACGTCCCGCTGTTGCACCGCCTAATGTTGATTTTCTTCCTCTCGAACCTTGAATTTTTTCTGTCATGGACTCCTTGGTCTCTTCTTATGTAGGTATTTGTTTTTGGCATCGTACCTACTCCCCTGATTGGTTGTCTTGGGCAACCACCCGGCTAGACCCTAATCATATGGTCGATTAGTCCATGAGTTGTTCTGAACATCCTCTGGATCCGATTTTTCGCGAGGATGTCTCTGGTCTTACGGAGTCTTCTTGTGGCTTGGTGGAAGAAATGTCTTGACCGTTTCTCACCCACCTCCCTCAGTGGTGTGTCCGTTCTTCCCATGTTGATCCATCGTTGATCCTATAAGATGATGTTTCTGTTGCTTCAAGTTTCTTCCAGTGGCACTCCGAAATGGAACTCCAAACTGGGACAGCGTACAGTATTTCCGATCTAACGTATGCCTGGTATAATTGGATCTTCTTGGACTGGACCTAAAAATATAAGGAAGTATTAGTTTTTTAGCAGTGTTTGCTTTTACCTTGTTTTTTTTTGTGTGTGTAACTTGAAGTTTAGTCTTCTGTCTAGGTGGACTCCTAGGTATTCGACTGATTCTCCTGATTGGATCCTGTTTCCTTCTACTGTTACTTCTACCACTGGTGGACTCGTCTCTTGGTTGAACATGATAAATTGTGTCTTCTCTGCGTTGATTTTGATCTTCCATTTTTCTGTGTATTTCGTGATTTTTCCTGGTGATTTTCTATGTTTGGGACTATTCTTCTATTATCCTTTCCTGTTGCATATATTGCCGTATTATCTGCGTAACGGGCTGTAGATGTTCTTGGATCTGTTGGTAAATCTGAAACAAAAATGTTACATAAAATGGGCGAGAGAATACTGCCCTGAGGAGTCCCTTCTTGTATTTCTTAAATTAACTAAATAATGGGGCAATCTAGCTCTGTCCATCTTGTTGATCCAGTGGACTGAGTTCTATATCGTGGTCAAAAATTAACATAGAAACATAAACCAAAGCTTAAAATGTTAGTTTTGAGTTGTTCTATAACATCCATTAGCCAGATTTGCAAACTTTATATCTTATTTTTATTTAAATCTCTTATAAACAAATTAATTCGCAACTTTTTACTGACATTTTTAATGTTTTAATTGTTATAACTTTTTTATTAATAGAGAAAAAGTAATTTTGCAAAGTTTTTTTTTAAGCTGAAACAATTAACTTTAAAAAGAGGGGGCTTTCAAAATTAATCGCACGTATGAAACCTGAGTTATACTTGGCAAAGCCCTTTCGAATGCGGATTTTACAATTGTTTTTCACAAAATTTGTTTTAACTCCGGTTCTAACAATCGGATCCAAGTTTAACGCCATTTTGTTCATTTTTTAAAGGGAACAATCATTTAAACAATTAGATTGCTAAACTACATTCATTTTACATATTCCCAATTGTCAACAGAAGCACGTGAAAGCCAAACAGGGTCGTACTGATGTGTATCTGATATGATTCTTAAAAATATTTACTTTTGAAACTATTAGTGTAAGAATTTCTTGAAATTTAATCAATAAATCACAATTAAACTAAACTCTAAAAAATAACACGACCAGTAAATATCTTAACAATAACCATAACATAAATATAACACAATATATTAACTTAAAAATCAACACGATACAATTTGAATTTAAACATGCTGGCAAGTTTGGATCTGTAACATGACAATCTGTCTGGCTTAAGGCAATAAATTATATTTAATAGCCTCTTGACGAACGAGACGGCAAACACGTGCGTTTGTTGTCAGATGGGAATTTGCTAAACGAATGAACTTTAGTATACTCCATTCGCTTAGCTCGGGCATATTTTGACAGATTCGTTGTCGGAAACCTACAACACAACAATTCCTACTTCTCAGTATTAATAGCTCAAGTATCCTACTATTGCAGACTTCTTTCTTTAAAAAAAGAAGAATTATTTTAAATAGTGGAAGTGTATACTAAACCCATCAAATTTTGGGTAGTATATATTTAAATAATATATTTTAGTTGTTATAATTTAACATAACTATTTATTATATGGTGCAGATAAATAAATATTGATTGTCGGTAATTCGCAAAGTTCTATTTTATATACTATTTAGTTTGTTTACTATTAATATTGGCTATGAGTACGTGTGCTTGGTTGTATAGTAATTTCCAGCCACTTTTAGTCTGCCAAAAGCCTTTCAGCCTGCTACCCTCGTAAAATCGAATCTACGCTCCAAAAAAACATAAAATAGTCAAGCTATCGAGCAGCCATAAAAGTGCATACTCAATCCCCCTTGGCTTCTAGACTAACAGTGCTGTCTTCTCTAAATACGATTAATAATTTAAATAAATAACACTTATTTAAAATCATATCTCTTCAATAAATAAAAATAACGTAATAAAAGTAACGAATTATTTTCGACAAACAATTATATCAATAGTTTCCATTTTTAATTTCCCTTTTTCTCAAGAACTTCCCAATATTTGTTAAAGTGCAGTAAAGCCGATACCAATATCGGATCTTTAAGTTAGGTTCCACGTACATACAAGAACATTCCTTGTGTCGGTATTTAATTAACACTCATATAAATTAAAACGGTACACGATTATCATTGTACACCTATAATATTTGCATAATTGTTATATATTTTGTACCAGACACCACCATAATATTGATAATTTGTAATTTAAGCATTTAGTTTACTGTACTGGAGACCTGAGGATGCATAGTGAATTTAAGTATGCGAAATTTAGTATAGGTCGTACGTGATAGAATAAATTGATTATAAGTCTTTTTATTTAATTCTCTTAATCTAAATTGAAATGAACTCACATATGCAACACATACAACATTGAAATGCTTATATAATCCTAAAAACAATTTGATAAAAAAACTCTTCCAATCAACCATGGGAATGAAGACTTACCAGAAGACGCAAGAAATTTACACAAACACCTGCCATAGGTTTTTCTTCGTACATCATGTTTAGTGTAATACTCCAGTCGTCAGAAACGAACATGTCACTGAACCTATTAAAATCATACGAACAAACTGAATTTTGCCGAGAATGTCAATTTTAGGACGCCAAAAAAAGATGCAAAAAATTTACCACTTTTACCCTCGAGCTTTCTCCTAAAACCCCAGGGGAAAACGGAAAAAAATCGATTTACCAAGGATCTATACGCCATAGAAAAAAATGTGTCAAATAAAAAATGTAGCTAAGACAATTTTGAACAAAAATGTTTATTAGCATTTTTTATGTAGAATGAACTGTTCACTGAAATGATCTCAGCTACATTTTTTATTTGAAATATTTTTTACGGCGTACAGGTTCTTGGTAAATTGATTTTTTTTAAGTTTTTACCTCTCTACGAGGAGGGTTTTAGGAGGAAGCCCCAGGGTAAAAGTAATAAACTTTTTTGCATCTTTTTTGGAGTCCCAAAATTGATATTCTCGGCAAAATTCAGCTTGTTCGTATGATATATAGGGATCAAATCTCTGACGTTTGTACTATAATTATTACTCTATGTACGAAAGACGTTTTTTAAGTACCCTTTTAAAATTCCACCGCTGCAGCGCTGCGTTTGGTGTCCCACGCATGTCCACTGTGTATCTGCACAAACCACAGATGTCTTTTCGGCAACAATATACAGTGATGACTGATGAGTGTCTTACCACCCGGCTTTTTAACGTAAGATATAGAAAACACAGTTACCTTGTGAAATAAAAAGAGATGAAACTCGTAGAGGTGAGAAATAATCGGAGAAACCTATAATTTATATTACATTACATTATCACTAGCGATAGTCTCACACCTTTAGACGTTAGCTTCGAGCTAAATCACCTCGGTCATAATTATTATGAGTAACGTCGAATGTGTGACGTATTTCCATTTTTTAATTTCGCATAAAGTAAAAACTGATTGACCACAATAAAGCAAAAATGTGAATAAAATAATTTAATTAATAGTGATTATTTAATCTAAAGTTTTAAATTATTAACCAAGAATAATTTCTACTATGATTTGAGGAGTTTCATACACTCTTGTGACAGAATAATTATAAATCCTTCGTGGATTAGTGGTAAGAATTCGACATTGCGACACAGACATCGCAGACGATTAGAGTTCAAAACCCACATGTGATTTTCTTTTTTTTTTTTTTAATAATTTGAAATTATGCAAAGATCACTTTGCTTTGAATCATTAAACATTTATGTCAGTCGTTACTAGTATTAGAAGTGTTTAAAGTTAAAACAAAAAATCTTATTGACAAAACAGTATCGTCGTACTTTCGAAAATAAAGTAAAAATTCTTCAAAATTAAAAGAACTTTTAAAGAATGTTTAAATAAGTAAAAATTCTACAAAAATAAAAAAATATTGTAAATAAACGTATTTACAATATGTTCAAATAAGCCTTCATTAGCAGCAGAACAATAACCCAAACTGTCACTAAAGAATTATAAAAGTCTGATGGATCAGAGTTCAAGGTACGATGTTCTCATCGTTATATCTCTCATATAGTTTGGACTTGATATATCCCCAAATAAAAAAATCACAAGGTGCAAGATCGCAGGCCAAAAAATATCTCCGTGGCCACTAATCTATCGATTAGGAAAAGTCTCACTGAGATATTCACTGACGATGCGAGAATTATGTGCAGGACAATCATCGTGTTGAAACCATATGGAATCGAAAGTTATTGGTAAATTACGAAGGGCTGAGACAATTTCATTTTGCAGAAGTTCCAAATATTTCCGCCCAGTCAACATACCGTCTATAAAAAATGGACCAATGACATGATTCCCTATTATGCCTCCCCAAACATTTACTTTTCGAAGACACTGGGTACGAGCGACATAAATCTGACGAGGATTTCCTCGAGACCAATACCTAGCATTGATTGAATTGTGACGGCCATGCAATGAAAACGTACATTCATCGGTGAACAAAACGTTCTCAAAATGTTCATCTTGATGTGACATTTCCATTGCAGTTTGACAAAATTCTAAACGTCTATATTGATCCCCAGGGAATTGTTCGTTGGATTTATGAAGTTTATAGGGACGGTATCGATGTCTTTAAAAAATTTCACCTACTCTAAATCTTGGAATTCCATATTGTTCTCCGAGATGAGATGTTGATTGGGTAGGATTTTGCTCAATACTTGCACAAATCAAAGTGTCCCTTAGTTCCAAATCTGGATTTACCTCCCTTCGTCTGCGAACTCCTCTTGGAGCGAACACGGATCCATAAGTAAAAAAATTACGTATAATAGACTGAATTGTTGATCGTGATGGAGCCGGCCTATTTGGAAACATATTTACAAATTGTTGTCTAATCATGTCTGATAATCCATTCACATGCCAGACAACAATTTGCACTTTTTCCTCGACCGTTAAAATCCTTTTCACGAATTGTTTTATCATTAAAAAGTTTCTGTTTACCGTAAATAACACTTCTCGGTGTGTTATTATTTGATAACTTGAAGGCTTGATGATTTGGTTAGCTATAAAGCAGGTAGCTGTTCGCGCGCATCCATTCCAATGTCGTCAATTGTTTTGAAAATCATTACCTGTACAGAGGAATTGATATTAACACTGAGAATTTAGTGATGGACTTGACATTAAACAGTCTTCAATGGATTATTTTCCATTCACAACTGAAGACTGTAAAACTGGAATTGAATTTGAAATATTTTGTATTTATATTTTATAACATTGGAATAAGAATAAATTGTAAATAATGAGTTTTTCGAAAACTTGTTACCTAATATGTATCATATTTTCTATTATTTTTGATTGAGTAAAACAAAAATTTTACCCTTGGTGTGAATTGAACCCCAGTCTTCTTGTCAATAGACAACGTCTCTAACTATTACTCCAATTTTACATACAATAATTGTTTTCGGACGAAACATACCTACCTTTAGTTTAGTCAAATATTTCAGTTAAGTTATTTTTATTATTAAATAAACTTAAAGATTTATAATTTAAAATCGATACTAATTAATGTTTTTACTATAATATATCTTAATTTATTCAATCATTTATTCTAACATCAGAAATTATTAAAATAAAATATTTTCGAGGTCATCCGTATAATTATGACTGAAGTCAAACAGACACGTCTAATACTAGCCTTATCTCGTACTATCTCACAACTTAATCTGTCTTCTATCCTTTCCGCTATTTTGCCGGGTGGTAAGACACTCATCACTGTATATACATTTACACATTTTTTTGCTTATTTAAAATTACTGAGCTGATTGGGAATCCCGTCGAATTTGAAACACGCTCTGTTATTCCTTTTGTTAATTCCAAAGTTATGAAATAAGTTGAAATTCATCTTCAGCCTCGATAGTCCTAAAACGGCTGTGTTGTAATGGCTCCCAAATCAGGTGACAAACTTCAATTACTTAATCATATTATTGTTTACACCTCTTAATGTATAAAATTATAATAGATTTGTAATTATAGTAATCATAACGAGAAGTTTTATCGTTTTTATTAAAGATACCGGTTCTGACCTCGAGTCGAATCATTTAAAGAAACGGTTTTGTCCAGTTCTACAACAAGACGTAACAATATACTAGAACCTATTAACAATTTGTGTTTTCCATACGCGTGTTTTTGTCATTAGCTATTCGATCAGTAAGATTTTCCAAAACAGCCATTTTTATTTGTCGAGTTTTTAATATGTTCAGTTATGCTCCCTAGATACACGAATCTCTCTGGAATTGTGGTTTTGGTGACATTAGTTTTTTGTTTGTTTGTACTTTTTTTAGTTTTTTGTGTATCTATCACACGAAATAAAAGAAAAAAATGTAAGTAAACTTGTTTGGTTTAATACATATATGCTTAGTTAAAGTTAAATACTCTTTAGTTGGATAAAATAATACGGCGCATGTCAGTGACGAAACAAAAAGAAAAAACTTGAAAACGCTAATAGGAGAATTTGAGATAGTAAACTACTATTATAGATAATTAAGTACCTATACAAAGTTTGGAATGTTTGACTATGTTTCACAGCTTTGGAAAAGTTGGGCTTTTTTGGAAAGTGTCTATAAATTTAACCCTTAACTACCATGGCCAAAAATAGTAACATTTGTACCATGGCAGGGTCAAATTTGACCCTCATTGTTTTTTATATCAAAAAATATTCTTTTTTTTTAACTTGTTTAATTTTAAATTATTTTGTTTACAGCTACTTTTACATTTATATAAAAATAAACGAATTTGGTTAATTAGATATAACTTTATTTAAAAAAAACTTTTGTATTCAGGCAAATTAACATAGCTATGGACTTTCTCGAATTATAGGAAAAATAATAACAATGTGCAGCTTTTTTATATCCAATGGTGAAATCTAGGTATCATAGCTCCTACCTAAAATAAAAAAAATCGATTTAGATTTCGTATCTCAAAAATGACAAGCATGATTTTACCTTAATTTTCAACACAGCTTATGCATAACGTCTGTATGCGGGAATGATTTTTGCAAATAAAATCTCGACATTTACCGCACGATGAGCTTTCGTTCTTTTGGTTTTTGGAATATGGACATATTTTACATCTTCCCATCTTTTTTCGTCGTTGTGGCTCTGGATTTGCGGCAGGCATTGGTTCCTGAAGTCCGGAAACTTTAAAAATGGCACTACGAATTTCTCTCGGTAAACAAGTTTGCTACGAGTTAAATGGGCCTTAATAAGTTCTTGATCTAAAGTGGTTAGAAACAATCTTCCTTCCATTATTTGATTTTGCTGAACTCCATTAAAAATTACGTTAGCATTTAATCCTGCAATGTCCAAAATGCGAAACCATATTACTTGAGGCCATCTACGAGTTCTTCTGCCAGTTTTATAACATGCACATTTCTTATCCAATGAATCCACCCTACCTTTTGTCTCGTTGTAAAATTTTATAATCTCTGGCTTTCCATTAACCATTGTATTGGAATGATGCATAGTTGACACTAACAACACTGCACGACTTTTCTTAGGAACAAAAGATACAAGGCTCTCGCTTCCTGTAAAACCAAATAAGGCAGAATTAGGTGGCCTGTTTTTTTGGGGTTGAAATTCAGCAGGAACCTCTCTTTTATTTCTTTTTAGAGTTCCAACATATGAAATTTTATGGCTTCTCAGTTCTTTTATGAGCTCAATGGACGAAAACCAATTATCTGCTGTTATGTTTCTATTTGTACCAGAAATTGGTGGAATAAGTGTTAAAACATCTAGAGTGGGGATGGATAACTTTTTTGGATTTGCTCTGCGTGTATCTTTTCCAATATATATAAAACCATTTAGCAAATAATGTGTCTTAGAGTCTACTAAACACTGCATTTTCAGACCGTATTTGTCTGGCTTATTTTTGAGATACATCCTGAATTGGCACCTTCCTCTAAATGCAATAAGCATTTCATCTATTGTGAGATATTCACCACAGCTATAATTGGACTAGCAATTAATTATAAACATATTAAAAATATTGGATATAGCTGCCAGTTTATTTCCGTGCGCAATATGTTCTTGTCTAGTAGCTGGGTCGTCAAAACAAAGGCTTCCAAACAAAAAATAAAATCGGTTTAGTGACACGGTTGCTCGAAATATATCACGGCCAGTACCATTCGTAGCAAATAAAGACCTTAAATCTTCATTATTGGATTTAAATACCCCAGCTAAATATAATAAGCCTAAGAAGGCCTTTAATTCAATTATGTCAAGATGATTCGAATATTGACACGATAAATTGTGTAAATTATATTTAGAAGCCATATTAGTTATTCGTTCATTGGTTTTCTCAAGAATTTCTTGCAATATATCGTGGCTAATAATACATTCCCAAGCATCAACTGGTTTCTCTGGCATACTAGCTCGAGCTTTTCCAATAAGACCAGGTAAATGACTAATTAAATTATGCTTACGTGTACGAGAAAAGGTGGGAGAAGTTTTAGACCACTTGTACCTATTTTTGCCATAAAACACATCCCTTGAGTCAGCTATATCACTTTCTTCACCCGAATATTCACTACCAGTTTCGGAATTATTAATTTGCCAATTTTTTTCGTCATCATCGTCCCATTCCTCTTCACTGTCTGTTTCGTGATCACTGTGTTCACTAGCCTGGTCTAAAAACTCACTGTCACTATCTAGTCCATTGTCCATAATTTTTTGTCCCTCCTCTTCAAGTTCTTTCTGTGTCAGAGGACGTTTATTGCGACTACACCCCGCCATTTCAAATTACTCGTTAATTGCACTAGAAACACTTATACCATAAGCGGGTCAAAATTGACCCTATGCGTGCCTAACTCTGCAGTAGTAACAGATAAACTAACGGAATTTTCGTAGATCGATAAATCACCTACCGGTCGAAGATTAGCAGAAAGCGCGCAATGCTCAATCTATGTTTCGGTAGCGAAACTTGGCATTAAAAACGCGGGGGGTCAATTTTTATCCCGCCATGGTACTTAAGGGTTAAAACGAAGAATGTGGAAACTTGAATCTTGTTATTTTTTAATTGTTTTTAATTTCAACGCTTCTTATATCTGTTCCAACCCCTATCTGTTCGGGACCGTGACTAATCCAGATATCTGACAATTTTTTTAGTTATTACATGCTTATATAAAGAAAACCTATATGTTTTTCGAATAAATTTCGGTGTCTTTTATAATTATTGACAATTTAGTGTAAAAAATGCATTTTTTTCGGTTTTTTGCTTACCATTGAAAAGATTATTATTTAAGGTAAAATTACAAAACTTTATCTTTTAAAACAACAAAAAAGTTGTAAAATGGCGATTTCTAAAACTAAAATTAATTTTTTGCTTCAAAAACTGCAAAATAAGGCTAAAACGTTATTTGTTTATAACTATTGTAAAAAATCAAGCTAGGCATTTGTTATTCTGCACAAAGTTGGGTATTGTGGACCTTAACAAACCCTCAAAATTTCAGTTTTATTTGTTTATCTCAGAGACCTTTTTTTTGCAGTAACATTAGTCATAAAATAATGAAGATACTTTAATTCTACGCATAGCTAAAGAAAGTTTAAGAGTTTATCAATATGCATAAAAAAAATGAAAAAAAAAATTTTACATCGCCAAAACCCTTTTGTAAAATTACGGTTATTTTTGATTTATTAACATTTTGAATAACTTTTATTCTTTTTATTTCTTGTAGATGAAATCTTTTTTCATATTCAAAAACCTTCTCCAAACTACCACAATCGTTTACGAGCCCCTTCCCATATCAGTTGGCCCGCCTATAAAAAATTGTCATATATCTGGATTTTTCACGGTCCCTAACATTCAGTATTTGCCTATTTCCATGTACTCTAAAAAGTGTTGTTGCACTCAAAGGCCCCAGAGAAAATATTATGTACAAATATGTTTATTAATAAAAATACATATTCTAAAAAATATTTATATTTGAAACGATTTTAATCTCTGCTATATTATATAATTATTTTGCTGCAGTTTTATCCTTGCGTTTCCTTGTCGCACTCTGATGCAAAAATTCACTTTTAACGCAACAACACGAACTAAATTTGACACAAAAGATCTATTCGCTTATATCGATCCATTTTGCTGGTTCCGCAACTTCTAGACAAGTCTAGTTTCAGCTAGGAGTCCCTGCAATCGCGTCGCGACGTCAATTCTCTATCTATTTGTAATTAATACAGCGGTACAGTTGTTAAATTATTTAAAGTGTAGTGGTATTTGAAAGATTTTTAGAATATTTGCTTTGTTTTCATGTATTGTGTTTTAATTGTCTGGGCTTTTGTGTTTATAGGATAGTTTTGCTTGGAAATTGCGTACGTTTGGGATAAAAACTAATCTGATTTGTTTTCCGTGCTTAAAAAAGTTTGAAATATTTTCTAATTATATATACAGGGTACAGTAACAATTCATACGTCAATCTAGTCTAATTTTGATATGTTTGACGTATATTTATATTTTCTTATACATATTCTTCCTCTTTATAACTGTTTTGCCTTAACAATGTTACCAGATATATGTTAGACTTTTGCCAATTTTATAATTTTGATCCAATCTGCATTTAAAATAGAATATTTCAAGTTTTCGAATGAGTGCTAACAAAATTATATTTTATTATTACTAAACTGAGTCAAAAACTTATATATTTGTAAAATTTACGTTCCATTTGACTATTAGGCTTCCATTTTGAAAACCCAAAAGTAAAATAAATAGTTTATTTCATCCTCCTCCTATATCTTTTCTCCTTCGTAAAGATGTAGTGGCGTCATGTAATTTGTTTGACTATTTCTGTCTAATTATCTCTCTTGTGCTTGTTGTTTTGCTTCAGAAAATGAGTAACCAGTCATGTCCTTTATTTGGTCCTACCATCGTACTGGAGATCTTCCTCTGGGTCTTTTACCTGCTGCGTTACCTTCAACTATCATTCGCTCCATGCCTTCTCTTCTTCTAGTTATAGGTCCAAAATATCTCAGAATATTTTGGTTGATAGTTGTGATGTCTAGTTTTTATGTTAAGTTCTGCTAGAATTGAGTTTTTTGTGCGATGGGCGGTCCATGGTATGCGCAACATTCTACGGTACACCCACATTTCAAATGCCATTTTACGCTTTGAATCGGCTTTTTTTATTGTTCAAGTTTCTGAAGCATAGGTGGCGATAGGAAATGTCAATGCTCGAACAAATTTTCTGTGTTTTGTGACGTCAGTGTTCTTCCAAATTTTTGTGAGTTTGGCTGTTGTCGATCTGGCGATTTTAGCTTTTTAATTGCTGCCTCAATTTCTGATTTCAATATTTGAGGTTCTTTTTTATAACTTGTCTTGTCTCTGTATTATTGTCTGGGTCGTTGTTAGAGAATAGTATTTCGCAATATTGTTTCCACACCAAATTATGGTTTATTCCTAAGAAAATATGTATTAAATCCTGAAGTGTCACGGGAAAACAGTTATAAAATGTACCCCGGTTTAGATAGGAAAAATGCCCTCTCTGTCCACTCGCAGAATTCATTTTTTTTTATTGTTATTTTACATTATATGTGATTAAAAAATGGGATTCAGCTCAATTTTAAGCCGCTACCTCTGTCAGTCCATCTCCTACCCCCGAAAACGTATTTTTTTTCTTTTTATGGTTTTTTTTGGTGTATATAACCTAAAAATGAATTTTATTCGAAAAAGGCGTATAACCTTTTTTGGAGGTAGTTGTATGTCGATTTTTTTTATTTTGTATATTTTAGTAAAGCATTTTTTTCTGATTTTTCCCTAAGCCACCTTCACAAACCCGAAAAACTGGTTTTAGGGATATTTAGAGATTTTCCAATTTTATAGACTTTAGATCAGTGGGAAAACATCAGAACTCGTGGCCTGAAGAGATGGTTCGACCGCTCATCCGCAGAAATCTTTCTCGCAGCAGTTTCCAAAACTACAATTGCCATTTGGATCGCCAACCTTCGAAAGGGGACCGCGCCATGAGAAGAAGAAGACTTTAAAATAGATCAAATCAAGGTTTTTTATAGGTCATATATAATTTGAATCAACTGAGTCCTTTAGGACATTCACCATTCCAACAAAACACATTTAAACCCTGAAAAAAACATGATTTTCAGGGTTTTTGCGAGTTTTTGTGATCGAGTGCTTTTTGAGATCGATACAATCCGATTCAATGCGTCTCCAATCCATATTAAAAAAAAATATCAAATAGAAAATTTCTGGCCTCAAAGAAGAAAACACGACCATCGTTTATGCGAAAAACCAGGTTTTCAAGGGTTATTTCGGGGTTTTTACTGAATTTACCCAACTTTTTTTATCTTTCGACACATAGCATAAGACGAGATTTTCCCTGTGAATATGAGAAAATACATAGTTTCGTCTTATTTTATAAACTTTTTGAAAACGTGCCATAATGCGTCTTAATGGCCTTCGATCTACTTCGGTTATTTTACTTTTTCGTACATTTCTAGGTTTTGTGACGACCAATCCTGTAGTTTTGTATCTTATGACTATATTTCTTACACTATAGAGTTACAATTGCAACACATTCGCGATTTCCTAATTGGATTTTCCAGAATTAAAAAATATAATAATGATTGAATAAATTTTCTCATTGATAACTTTACCTCGACTCATTGTACAATCCACAAACGGCAAGAAGCTTTACAATACTACAAAATACGTTTGACATTAACTGACAATATTATTTTTTTGATGTCATTTTCCATAGCTACCTCTGGATTTAACGTAAATATAAAAAAAAAAGAACGTATGTTGACATAAGTGAATGCATAGCCAGGGTTTAGTAAATTTTTTTCTTAGACTTAAACTGCAAATTCCATAGGTGGGCCAACTGATATGGGAAGGGGCTCGTATTTAACCCCGCACAAACTCACAAAACCCTGAAAAAACATGGTTTTTGGGAGTCTAAAGGTGTTTCGCCCAATTTTTGAATGTCCTAAAGGACCCAGTTACTTCAAATTATATCTAACCTACAAAAAATCCTCTAAAAAACAGTTTTTTTTGGATTTTTGAAGGTGGCGCACCAGACGGAAAATTTTGAAAAAAAAAAACAAGAAATATATCTTTGATTAAATACACAAAATAAAAAAAAACTAGACCTGCAGCTACCTCCAAGCAAAAGTTATACGCTTTAAAAAAAAATTAATTTTTATGTTATGTACGCTCAAGCTGTAGGTCTATAAAAATACAAAAGTTTTTTAATAACCTCAACTGTGTGTGTGAATTTTTTGAAATTTTTTAATTGATTGCAACCCATCGAAAAAAAAAATTAAATAAAAAATGACGTTTTTGACAAAAAAAAAACAAACAAAAAATTGAATTCTGAGAGTGTAAGCATTTTGCCTATCTTAATCTTGTGCTTGTCCCTTGTACCCTTTGTGCTTATGTTCTAAAATATACCCTATAACATTTTCCAGGCGCAAATTCTTTGGGCGATGATTTTGAAACACATGAAAACACATTTTGGTAACATATTTTTCAACATGATGTCTTTATTGCCACCGTTGTGAAATCATACCTATATCCTCATATTCTTATACATACTAAAGTTTTCACTGCTAATTTTTTTCCTTCCTTTCCCTTTTAACGCAAAATTCATTTACTTCGTTTCTCGACCTTTGAGGTCACTTACTTTTCCTTCTATCTATGGGGCCCAATTCTGTAATTTTTTATTCATATTTTTTCTTTATATACAAGGTCTGCCCCAAAAAGTCTCTGGCCTCCGTTCATTACTTAACGCCAAACCATTCCAGCCTCCTCTGGGATAATATCAATAACTCTCCACGACCTTGTATAGATCGTAGCATCTTAGATTGTAATAATATGGTGTTGTTTATATTATATTTTTTGTCATTCATTAAATTTTGTTATCGCTGAAAATGACGTGAGATATGACTAGAAAAGAACTTGCAATAAGTTTTGGTTTAAATTTTAAACAAGTTGGGCGGAAGCTATTCAAATACACAGATAAATTATTGGTTTACGCGGTTTAAAAATGGTAGCAGATTTGTTGACAATGACCCATCCGTTATAGTTAACCTTATATTACAACACCGGAAAATATTGAACCAGTCAGCCTTGCGATTTAAGGTCATTGTTAAATTATGCGCGAACTAGTTTAGGAATTCTGACAGCTTGGAAACTGTGTCTCGGGAATTTTACCCGAGGATTTGGAAATGTGTGGTATGCCAAATTCATTCCAAAATTACTCACGGTAAACAGGGCCGTTGCTAGGGTGTCTGCCGCCCGGGTGCAAGCGTAATTTGGCCGCCCTCCCCAAACCCAACCTGCACAAAGAGAGAGGGAGAGAGAGAGAGCAAATTTATAAGCATTTATTAATAAAAAAAAATTAGGAAAACTAGGAATAGATGAAAAAGTTATTCGTGTCATTAAGAATCAAACGGCTATCGTAAACATTGGAGACCTTTCATCTTCGATTTATTTCTTTGTTGAGGTCTCTTAAACTGGCTTTTTCCCTTTCACTATGTACACCACTTTGACAAAAAAGATTTCTTCTATTCTCAATTATTTTAAGGGTTTCATCTGTTATCCAGTGTTTTTGTTACAAACAGAGGGCATACTTTTTTGCACTTCTTGGAGAAGATCGTCCTTCTTTCTTAGTTCTATCCTCGTTGCCTCTCTCTGTTGGGCGGTTTAAGTTTGAGCTTTACTTTAGCTACGAGGGGAGTGTGATCTGATCCACATATCGCCCCTGGGTATTGAGGATATAGTCAATTTGATTTCTAGACCCATCTTCAAGACTTGTCCAAGTATAAAGTCGGCGTACATGGTGTTTAAATCGAGTATTCATAATAGAACAGTTATTTTTGATAGCAAACTCAATTAATTGGTCTCCTCTTTCGTTTCTCTGACCTATGCCAAACTTTCCCAGTACATTTTTTAGCCCGGACGTCATTCTGTGTAGTGTTGCCGACTTTGCGCTAAACTTATAGCATATTAAGGTTACCTGTTTATTTAGAATGTTACTAATTGTTGTTTCCAATCTTTCGTAGAATTCCTCGACTGTTATGTCGTCTGCTGTACTGGTTGGCACATAAACTTGTATGGTATTGATTTTATGTGGTTTATCTTGCAGTTTAAAGAGAACTATCCTATCGCTCACAGCATTAAATTCGACGACAGATTTTCATAATCTTGGCGAGGCCAGAATGGCAACACCTGTATAGTTCTGGGTTTCACTGTCAGAGAAGTAAACATAATTGTCATTCTGTGTTCTAAAATGGCCATCTGACTAGCCTTTCAGCTAGTCCAGAGATTTCAATGTTACACCTTGGCCAGTTCTTTTTCAATAATTGACAGAGTTTTAAATTCTGTGGGCCATTAGCTCAATTTCCTAATCACTAACATTCGCGTGGCCGGTGGCCAATTTCACACTCCTTGTCCCGGACTCAAGGTAGCGCTGGTCATAACCCGGACTGCGTGACAACATCCTGTCACCTCGGGGGAACAATTAAGGGTCTAACCACCTTCTGAAATCCCCGGGTGCTCTGTAGAGGGCTTCGGAGTTAACGTCGAGAGCTCCTCTACTTTAAGTCCATTTTCGGGTTATGGACTTGTAAATATTTCGGTGTCTTGCCTTGAAAAAGGCAAGATATTTCTTACATGACAATTTCTTCGTCGAAATAAAACACCAAGTTGAAACAATTCTCAGCCACAGAGTCTGGAAAATAAATGCAGGAAGCAGAGCCGCGAGAGCACTAAGCTCTCGGAGAGCCCGTGAGGGACTGACTTGGCTGACCTGAAAATCGCCAATATTTATATGTGCTGTTCGAGCGATAAATAGGGATTTCCAGGTCAAGAGCCAATGGGAAAATTCGATTCGGGGCGATGCGCATCGAAATGCGTACTAGTTCACAGACTATGGCATTCGATGACAATCCGAGGCATTTTCTTAGACATCATGCATAATGCATAACTTTCTTGGGAATGATAATGCAATGCAATGATAATGCAATATCACAGCCATGCTGCTTATACAGCTTCGCTTGTGAAAATCCAATGATAAGGCAGTCCAGGATCATTTCCTATGTGCCTTATCTTGGTACTGACAGTCGCTGCTGCTCTCCGTCAGGAATATTTAGCGACCTTCCGGTCGAGGTCTGGGAAGGGAAGGACTTATGGGGCTTAGATGGAGTACAGGATTGGAACATGTTTTCTCTTTGAGCTTAGGAGAGAAACAGTAACTGGCGTAGGAGCAGGGTTGCCAAGCTCTGAAGTAGTCTGTCCTTTACTGGGAACTGCACTTCGGTTACTAGCGGAAGAGATAAGATGAGGCCTATATTCTAAAATAATATTATGGTTAAGTTTCTTTAACCCTTAACTACATACATTCCATTATTACCACGTGGAACAACAGAGCCGTGGAAGTTTTTACCGGTCATTATAAAATGGAGTCAAATATAAAGTCAAACATAAAGTTAATAAAAAAAATACATTATGTATTTTTGTGCAGTGTCTAGATATGGGAGAACTGGTGAAATGAGTGATTTTAATAATAAAATACAAGATTTTTTGACAATAATCTATTAAACGATAATTTTGGTAATATTTTTGGTCTATTGAAACAAACAGCCGTAAATGCTATGAATAAAAATTTAGCTGTTTTTTAACCAAATAAACCATATATAGAATCATAAAAGAAACATAAAATAGCATTTACAAAAATCTATACATCGATGAGGAGAAATCTGCAAGAGGTAAAATTGTCAAAACAATTAAGTGGCACATTCCTTACAAACTCTTGCCGTACATTACAAACATACCCAAGTCTTGCACATTATGCAAATATGAGTGATTTTTCTTTCTTCAGTGATTCACTATCATGGTGTGTTGGTAAATACCCTGCATCTGAGTCCACATCACTTGCGCCAGAATCAATTTCCTCATTCCATTTTTGCAAGGTTTCCTCAAAATTTTTATCACCAAGTTTAACCCTCTTTGAAGGTCCAGGATGACTTCCAGAGTCCATATCTTTACTCTTTTTCTAAAAACACAAAAAATTTCATATTTTACCCATATAAGATTAATTCAAAATACTTAAAACAGACCTCCGGTAAATTTTACCGGTTAAAATTTTTTATGTGCGCTATGAACGAAAATATTCACAATACACGCCGACCCCTTTGATTATGTCACCTCGGGGGAACAATTAAGGGTCTAACCACCTTCTGATATCCCCGGGTGCTCTGTAGAGGGCTTCGAATATACTGTCGAGAGCTCCTCTACTTAAGTCCATTTTCGGGTTATGAACTTGGAAAATCTTTATCTTCGGTGTCTTGCCTTGAAAAAGGCAAGATATTTCTTACATGACAATTTTTCGAAATAAAAACACCAAGTTAAGTTGAAACAATTCTCAGCCACAGAGTATGGAAAATAAATGCAGGAAGCAGAGCCCCGAGAGCACTAAGCTCTCGGAGAGCCCGTGAGGGACTGACTTGGCTGACCTGAAAATCGCCAATATTTATATGCGCTGTTCGAGCGATAAATAGGGATTTCCAGGTCAAGAGCCAATGAGAAAATTCGAGGCGGGGCGATGCGCATCGAAATGCGTACTAGTCCACAGACTATGGCATTCGATGACATCTCCCCTCCTCTGGAGACTCTGCGGCTGGGAAAAAAATATTTATTGATTTAAAAAATACAAATGTGAAAATACACAAGAAAATATGCATAAAAATACAAGTAAAATGTTTATAAAATGTTCAGAAAGAAATTCACACAACACTGCACTACTTACAGGGGGAAATCGGTGGTGACGACGTTAACTCCGAAGCCCTCTACAGAGCACCCGGGGATTTCAGAAGGTGGTTAGACCCTTAATTGTTCCCCCGAGGTGACATGGCGCCCCACGTTGGGCGCCATGTCACCTCGGGGGAACAAATAAGGGTCTAACCACCTTCTGTTGTCTCCGGGTGGACTTAAGTAGAGGAGCTCTTGACGGTATATTCGAAGCCCTCTACAGAGCACCCGGAGACAACAGAAGGTGATTAGACCCTTATTTGTTCCTCCGAGGTGACAATTAACACTGTTATACAAACTAGCCGAGAGATACTAAGACGTATGAAATTGTAAGTGGTGCGGTTACCATGAAATCTGCGTTTTGGGACCGCCCACCGGTAAGGAATACCGGATCTCTGTAGTTAAGGGTTAAAAAACAATTTGCGTAATTCTTTCGGTGCTCATCCATCTTTGTCTTAATTTGATCATTTTATTATAATGAAAGTTACTCTTTTAATTAAAAAATTGCCCTTAGTTAAGAAAACTAGTGATCAGTGTTTTATTTAGGTACTAATTTAACTAGATTTTTCAAAGTTCAAAAACCTACATTTAAAACTTGTCAAAATGTTCGATATATTCGTATTTTTGATGGTTCTATATTACTTTTTTTTAATTGCGATTATTATTGTCGGTATCATAATAATTGCTGGTTTCATAGTAATGTGTAAACAATGGATAGTTAAGCACTGCCGAAGTGAGTATGTTTCACAATTAGAATTGTTTTAGCCTATAGTGTATTTTTATGTATGAGAGAGTAATAAAACAATAAATTATGTATGCAAATCCCTAAACTGTTGATACGGGTGACTCAATGAAAAACAGATATTTGTCAACAAGTTTACAGAAGTATATAGGAAAACAATTTTAAATTGACTATGACCACCAGGTATAAAGGTTGGAGCAGAATAGAATACAATAGTTGTGAGGGTTACTAATCCCTAAATAAGGTTGCCAGTGTCGGAGTGATGGAGGTTAACAGGTACTAATGAATTTGCAAGAAATGTAAGATGTTTATTTTATTGGTTATATATAGCCAATAAAAGTTTAATAAGTACCTACCTATTTGCAAAATAAAGTTTAATTCTTTAGATAAATAAAACGTTTTATTTTATCTGAAATGAGTGCATTCCACGAAGTAAGGGTTTCAACAATCAAACATTTAATTCTTTAATTCCAGGAATCTACGACAGTAATTGACTAGATAATTACCTTCTAAACTTATTCCACAGAAAATGTGATAGTGGGTTTTTCCATTTTGTAGGAAGGTCCAAGTGGCGTATTCAAAATTCTTAACAGTTCACTAAAAGTAGGTACTTCAGTTGCAAGGTGCAGTTTATTGTGTATACTAGTGTTATGGAAAATTTGGAAGTGCCGTGTAAACGCCGAAAAATTGGTCCTCTAACAGTTAATGAAAAATCATTAATATTTAATTGTTTTAAATCATTTACAGACAAACGTTTATGTGAAAGTGTTGATGAGACCGTTGAGTTAGTTAGCAGTACACTTGGTGTTATTAAAGAAGAGAAATGTGGTAGTTTTCAAATGCCACGTAATGCTCCAGGGAAACCAAAATTTCAAATAGAATATCATTTTAAAGAAGGACTTCGACGGAAAGTGCATGAATTCTTCTTTAGACAAGAATTTGTCATATGGAGAAGACATTTTCTAAGAACCATAAAGGAAATGAGAAACCAAAAAAGAAAAATATTTTATCTTGATGAAACATGGATCAACGAGGGTCATACACCAAATAAATTTTGGCAGGATAAAACTGTTACAAGTCAAAGGCACTCTTTTGTAAATAACTTATCTACTGGTTTAAACCCACCATCAGGAAAGGGACGCAGGCTGATAATAGTACACATTGGCAGTTCAGACGGTTTTGTTGAAGGTGGTTTATTAACTTTTGAATCAACTCGTACCGGTGACTACCATGAAGACATGAACGCTGATGTCTTTCAAGAATGGTTCGAACAAATGATAGATCTTCTTCCTAAGAACTGTGTAATAGTAATGGATAATGCAAGTTATCACTCCAGACTTATAGAAGGACTGCCCACAACCAAGTGGTTAAAAAAAGACTTGCAGAATTGGCTGAGTTCAAAAAATATTACGTACCATCCCGGATCTATAAGAAAGGAACTTTATTCGTTGTGTGCCCTTCATAAAGAAAAATTTAAAAAATACGAAATTGATGAAATTGCCAAAAATCGTGGAATGACAGTACTTAGATCCCCACCATATCATTGTGAATTAAACCCGATTGAACTGGTATGGGCACAGATAAAGAGTGAAGTTTCAAGAAAAAATACCACTTTTAAAATTCATGATGTTAAACAGTTGTTTTTGGAGGCCGTAAATAATGTAAAACCTGAAAACTGGGAAAAGGCAGTAAATCACACTATTAAAGAAGAGGAAAAAATGTGGAAGCTGGACAATATTACTGATAAAATGATCGAGCCAGTTATTATAAATCTTGGTTCTGAAAGTTCATCTTCTGAATCTGATTTGGATTTGTAACAAGTAGCTGTAAGTTTTATATTAATATTTTTATTCATCTATTTAACATACCTTAGACGGTTTTAAAAACTCTTTTTCTCTTTTGTAATTTTTAAAAATGAAAAAAAATGTGAATTTTTTAAAACCCTTTTTAATGTAGGCCAGTCAGTTCTAATATAGTGTGTGATAAAAGAGGTCACTTTTGTTTACATACACATAACACTTTATAACACTGAAATAATTCATTTATTTTTTACAATTATTCAAAGTAATTTTTCAATTAATCTTGAGCACGCCCATGGAGTGGTCGGAGGTACCAGTTAAAATTATGCTAATTACTCTCTCGTTCATAAAAATAAACTATAGTGTATTGCTAAATTCATTTCATCACCAGCTTTAAAGCGCCAAAACCGCTTTAGGCCGTTAGAAGTGCTAAATGTAGAGTGAACTTTAAACGCCTTTGAAAGATTTAATTCATGTGAACCCCCCAGTCTGCGATAAAGTGCTGCACCGATTTTTATCTTACGGTCTGTAATGACTCGTACCGGTTCCTTTTAACTAGGATTTTTGAGAACAGGTGGAATTCGCAAGGTGCTAAATCTGGCAAATAGGGCGGCTGATCCGTGACCTGGTTTTTGGCAAAATACTGTTTGACAGCGTGCACGTTGTCGTCATAGAGGATCCAGAAGTTTTCTTTTCACATTTCGGGTCAAGAAAAAAAAATTCCATACATCACTAATTAATATTGTTCTGGAGCTATTATTCTAAGGGGAATGCAACTGTGATAATGTATAAGATTCAATATGAAAACAAAATTAAAGATATAGTAACAAACGGACCTTATACAAAATTAACAAAGGATCCTACAAAGCCTTTGGAAAATAAAATGTATAGAACTTTATTCAAGTTTAAAGATTGTTTAACAAATTATCAAAGAAGATTAATTACACTTCATTACATTAAGATCCCTCATTTTTATGGAGTACCGAAAGTTCATAAAACGAATTTACAGTAAGTTTTGACAAATAGTTTATTTACAAATGTACCATTAGATAAGACTTTGAATATAGTCAAGACAAAATTAGAGAGTAATGATACATTGGCAACTAGAACAAGACTAAACATATCAGCTATAATGGAGTTATTTATATTATGTACTGATAACTGATATTTTTAACTAAATAATGAATTCTATAAACAAAATTTTGGTCTAGCAATGGGCTCTAGTTTATCTCCATTATTAGCCGATATATTTATGGAAGATTTTGAAACAAATATTATTTCTAAACAAAATTTAAAACCCACAGCATGGTGGAGATATGTAGATGATGTATTCTCAATATGGCCTCATGGACCAGAGTTGTTGGACACATTCCTGAATGATATAAACGATAAAGAAGAGACAATAACATTTACCATGGAAAAGGAATATAATAACACACTACCTTTCCTGGATGTTTTAATCTCTTTTTACTCCTGTGTTGCTTAAAATATTTTTCATAAAGAATTGTTTTACAGTAAAAAGAAAGTGAAAATAAACTTTATAGGTACCAAAAGTGCTAACCGAAGAGCGGAAATTTAAGTATTTTAATAAATAAAAAAAAAACGGGTGTGGCAGTCCAGTGGGACTGCCGGTAGAAGTTACTTCTATACACGCTTTCGCCGTTACAAATTTATATGGGAGTCAATCTGCACAATCATTACATATTTAATGCTATAGGTAAGAGAGAGCAGAAAGAGAAAAAGAATTAGGTATATAGGTATATGGTGCATCGTTTGCTGTATATAAACATTTGACCTGTAATAGGAGTATAGTAAATGAAGGATTGTATCAATATTTTAATGAAAATATATATTTTTATTTTCAAATATGTATAAAAGGAGTTGAATGCAAAAAAATTTTTTACACATACTCTGCAGTAAAATTCATTGTTTATTTTGTTATTAATATAAAAATTACAATACAATACACTGCAACATAATTCAATATAATAATACAATACAAATTAAAATGCAATATTCATAAGTATTTAAAACTGCCAATATACATAACTTACTTTACGAAGGTAAAAATAAAAAAGCAACAACTCGGATTATGTTGTAAATTTTCATTTTATTTTAAAATTTAGCATTTTTGCGTATATTATATATATTTAATAACATTAACGTAAGGTTTTTAAATATTTCAAAAATAAAAAAGGAAATTCATATTTAGATTCGAACTCACGTACACCAGCGTATGAACCAAACACGTAAAAGATTTGGCAATTAGACATGATGCTAACGGATTTCCAAATTGACAGTTGTCTGTCATACAGTGATTATTTTGAAATACAAAAGTCTAAAATAATTATGAACATTTAATAAATAATACAAAACATATCACATAAATAATAATATTAATATATATTATATTATATAAGTATATAATATTATATATAATATAATATATGTATAATATTAAATATATATACAAAAGGAACATTTTTATTCTCGAGAGAGGAAGAGAGAGAAAATATATCTTATGTCTCTCTCTTACTCATTATCTTACATATGTAATAGTTTCACAAATTCACTCCCGTGCAAATTTCCAACGCCGACCGTGCGTATAGAAGTATAACTTCAAAAAGTAATAGTATTTTTTACTAATAATTAAGTGTACTTTCTATCTGATCCGACTTCGAGGGCTGCCTTTTCCCACAATGTAGTCAATATTTTAGAAATTTTCCGTAGTGGGTCTGCTGGGTCCCAAATTGCCCTTCTTTTATACACAGCACTTATTACGCTTTCATCCATAGCGAAGCTACCTGGATGGATTATCAAACTCGACTGATATGGGTGGATAGACGCCTGGCGGACCACCGGATGGTTAGATGGTAGTGGGAGGCCACTGCGGCTACCGTCGTTGTATTATTCGTGGTATAAGTAGCTGGATGGTCGCCAGGCAGGTATCTACCATCCACCATCCTACCAAACTTCCTGCAGTGCAGCATCAGCTTAAGAACGATACTGGATATGAGACTCAGGTGTATAGAAAACCAACCAATAACACACACCAATAGATATTTAAATTTATATATAGACCGAATAGCACAGAACAACTTAGAACGAGATCCTATAGCATACACAAGGAATAATATGAAGAAAATAACAATACCATGCATAAAAGGATTATCAGAAAAACTGAAAAGGATAGGAAAAAAAATTCAACAACATTCAAAACAACAAACACAGTGAGATCTATTTTGTCTAAAACTAAACCCAACAATGAATAAGAAAGGACAAAGAATTGTATTTATAAAATACCTTGTGAATGCGATCAGTTTTATTTAGGTGAAACATCAAGGCCATTAAAATCTTATATTAAAAATAGAGAATTGATAGATACCAAATCTGTAAACACGCATGGGATAATGAACATAGGGTTCAATGGAATGAATCAAGTATAGTCCTAAAAGAAACGGATGGAAAAGAGAAAAATCAAAGAAGCGACTCTAATTATGTTAAATGAGACCGATTGTGTCGCAAATTCCTCGGCAGAATGCTGTAGGATCTGGTTACCCATATTACAAGAGGAAGTTAATAAAAGGAAAATACCAGTATTAGTAAGTCAGTAACATATCGAGGATACATCATTTATGTTTTTTAAATAACAAACATATAAAATCAGAATTTGGTGTTTATTGAAGGTAAACTAAATGCACGACCAAATACTTACCATGTCGGGATATTATTATGAGGTTTTTTCCCGGTTTTTCCCTCATACTTTACTATGGAATCACTAAACGTCAATAAACTTCCTTTAACCTATATTTGTGACTTATTCCCATTAAAGCAGTAATCACTAATTATGGCATTTTTTTAACAAAAAAATGCAAATAACTCAAAAATTAAGCATTTGTCCAAAAATCTCCAAGATAAAAAAGTATTTATTTCGATGAGGAGTTCCGCTAAAAAAATTATACTCGAAGCGATTTTCTAATTTTTTTTTTGTTATAAGTTATTTGTTAATAACAATTTCTGGTCCGCTCGGAGAAATTAAAAAAAAATACATTTGAACATGAAAAAAAATATATTAAGGTGGGTACACATATGCGAGCCAAACGGTATACGTACCGTACGCGTACAGATCCTTGAAAAATATTCTACATCGTACTGATCGCATACTTATCTCGATCCATGGAAAGCGACAAACCAACAACGAACACACATGTGCGAAATGATTCATTTTATTTATAATTTGGGTACTGATTTATGTTTCTGTTTTTGCTTGTTTAACAAAAATAAAAATATGTACAATAATCAGTTTACTGTTTTCTCACGTCTTTCTAGGAAGGAACACGTCATTCACACTATGTCGATTTGATGAGACAATAAAAATGTTCGCTGCGTCTAGTAAGCGCCGTCCAAACTGAAAGACGAGCTTCCTTTGAAGTCGTGGAATAAACCGCAACAATTTGGTTCGCGACGAGTCACGATGAAACAGTACGCAAGCGGTTTTTTCTGCCGTACACATTAACGAATATAGCGTTCGCATACCGTATGCATACCGTTTGGCTCGTATATGTGTACCGACCTTTAAATCAAATAAAAAACGGTTTGGGGCGGTAGAACTGCAAAAAAATTAGTCGGTTTATACTCTGCTTATAGGGGTAAACCACTCGCTTATAAGTGACCTGGTATGCTGGAGTATCTTACACAAATTATCCCACTCTATACCCTTATCTCGTTATTATACTCTCCATCATCTTTTATTTGGTTGCTGTCTTCATTCATTCGATTAGTCATTACATTGTTCGAGACACATCTCTTGCAACCGGAAGCTGCTGCTTTAGTTAGGAATTGTATGTGAAATTTAGAAAATATTGGTTATAGTGTATTATTTAAGACCAAAATGAATTAGATTTTGTAGAAATTAGAAAACTAACATTTAAAAACGTTTCAAAATGGTAACTAGTTTGGAATTTAGAGTTTTTATATCGGCTATCGCCTACTTTTGTGCATTTGCTATGGTAGTTTTTGCCATCGTAATAACGTGTCAAAAATATCGGAGAACCAATAGTTGACGAAGTGAGTATTTGTAACAATTCGATTTTTTAAGTTTATTTTTTGCTATATTTAGTGTATTTCCAGCTTACAATTATTGCAAAGTTGCTTTAATTTGTTTGTAGCAGCACTGAACGTACCGTAAATTTTAATCCCGTTTGACAGATTTCTTCAAATACCGTTGGTAATAAAAATAATTAAAAAATATGAATTTGACAATGACTGAATGTTAAGTCAAGGAATATCCTGACTTAAGAACCTAAGGGAATGATTTGAATGCAGCAGCGCAGAACTAGGAGTCTTTCCAATAAGTATTTAGCCTTCAAAAGATAGACGAACATTTTATAAGTGGCGATTTATTTCTCAACATAATCTCTTTTTAACTCGATACAGCGATGCTCCCAACTTCTTTCACCCCTCTTAAAAATACGCTTTCTGGATGTCTGCAAAATATGTCTCCATTGGAGCGATGACCTCATTCAACTCAAATTTCTGCTCGGCATGTGACTTTTTCAAGTTTGGACACGAAAAGAAGTCGCACGGGGCCAAATCGGGAGAATACGGGGATGGGGCAGCAGTTTGACCAATTTGGTCGTGGCGAAGGCTGTTTTTTCTGCAATTCGGCGTCGAATCGGTCCAATAATTTGTCATAGTAGGTCTTTATGACCATTTTGTTCTTCTCCAAGTAGTTGATGTACTTATATCAAACTTTGTGAATCCCAGAAAACGGTGGCCATCACCTTTCCGGTCAATAGGACAGTCTTCGCCGACGAAGTCCACATTTTGACTGTTGCTTGATCTCTGGTGTGTACCAGTGGATCCACGTATCGTCGACGGTCGACGCAGAAACTCCTTCGGATTGCGCTTAAACAGCGCCAAATACTGCTTTGATGTAGTCTTACGGTGGCGCTTGTTGTCCGGAGTGACCAAACGTGGCACCCATCGCGCCGACACTTTTCTTATGACCAAAATTTCATGAAAAATATGACGATCACGATAGTACATTTCTCTTGCGATAGTGGCACCATCTGGTGGTGAGACGAAGTACTTCTCAGTAAATCTCAGTACATACAGTCATGAAGATCCACATGGCCATGATGATTTCTAATATTCGATGAAAGATAAAAGAGATAGTGTGATATGTACCGAGAATATTTCCAGAAAGATATGTTTTTAGACTTTATGCAATTGTCAATGGTTTGAAGTCTTGTTTTCAACATGTATTTGAATATTTTTTGATGCAAAGGTCACAGTTGCTATTCTCGATTCTAACTGAACTGTATGACGGTTTTTCTGACTATTTTTAGTAATTCCTCTTCATCTTGGGAAGTTTGTTTGTTCGTTTTTGGTTCATTCTTGTGTCTGAGAAGCTAGGGAATGGATGGTCACTCCCTCTCTTCTTGTTTGTTCATCTCTGCTGTTTCTAATATCCTTTTTGTCCTCTATGTGTCAGGTCGTGTTTCTGCCGCGTATGTCATTATTGGTCTGACGACTATTTTGTAAATTCTGCCTTTCATTTTTTTCCCGATATTTTTATATCTCCGTATTGTTTCATGCAGCAACTTCCGGCTCCGTTTGCTCTATTCACTTGATCTTCCACTTCTGTTTCGAGCTTTCCTTAGCTACATAATGTTATGCCTAGATGTTTAGTTCTTACTTTTTTTTTATTTTTTCATCCATAATCAGGTTGAACAATAGAGGACTCAGGGAATCTCCCTGTCTTATACCATACCATTGTCAGCTTCAATAGGGTCAGTTAGTGCTTCTTCTACTTTTACTTTTATTGTGTTGGTTTGGTAGATATTTTCGATCTTCTGATTATTCCTAAATGTATCTCTCTTGCGTACAATAAGTGAAGAACGTCCTTTAATTTGACCCAGTTAAATGCCTTCTTAAGGTCCACGAAACATAGACATGCCGGTTTGTGTTATTCTAATAATTTCTCTTGCACTTGCCTCATTATAAATATAGCGTCGGTGCATGATCTTCCCGACCTAAAACCTTAAAGTGTCTCTGTTAGTGTTATAATTTCATTCAGTTTATTTGTTGGTTGTTTTACTTTGGTTGTTAATTTTAGTGTTGTGTTTAATAAATTAATTCCTCTGTAATTTTCCGGGTCTGATTTGTCTCGGTTTTTGAAGAGAGGTAGTAGGATATTTGATCTCCATTGTTAAGGAATTCTGTTTTAGTTCTGGATTATTCTGGATTAGTTTTAGTAGTTGGTTGGTCAGATCTGGTCCTCCGTCTAACTAAAGTATTCGTTCTGTTCTGTATTGTAAAATGGCTTTCTTCTTTTTTTCACATTTATTCTTTTTTTGTATAAGTATTCAGTATGGATTCCGTATTTAGACCTTTGACTTTGATTTTTGTTTGTGTTGGCGCTGCTCTTTTGGGCGTGAAATATTTCATGATGATTTTTATTTTACATAATACCAGGTTATGGTCTCTACCTACATCTGCTAAGTTGAGGAATCTTACGTGGACTCAGGGTACAACTTTATCTACTACTTGTTGCAATTCGCCATATAACCTTTGCCTTTTGTTTGAGGCTTGTTGTTTTCTGGGCCGTATACTCCGATGATGTCCAGGTCTTCCTTCTCCATTCTTATCTAGCTGTTACAATCCTTTCTAATATATATTGACTCTCTTTGATGTGATTTTGATACCTTTGGTGTATAACTAAGGCTACACCTTCTTTGGCCATGTTTTCTTTTGTTACTTCACTGAAGATTAGTATGTATTCACCTAATTTTGATTGCCCTTTTCCTTTCTTTTTTGTTTCCTGTAGAGCGATAATGTCTATTTGTTTCTCTTTCAGCACTTGAGTTATTTCTTGGTCCCTTGAGTTGAGCGATCAGATATTCCATCATTCCAGGTAGTATTCTCATCTAGGTTTGAGTGTAATGAAACCTGAGTGTAGCCTGATCACCGGAGTTAAACAGTTTTTAGTTTCCACTTGATCGTGCTTATTTCACAGAATGACCGACCACGACCGAAAATAAAATGTCCCTCCACCACGACAATATCTCACGGCTTTCACAGGGACCAGCTGCTGCTGTCGGATGATATATAAACTTTTGGCCTACTTTCGCCACTTTTTTTCGACTCAAAATATATTGTTTGGTTGTTAATTCATGCTTATTTGATTTCAAGCAGGTGTATTTATTGTATTATTTAATAAAACATAGCTTGTTTACTTATTAAACATTTTTAATGTATAAGTATTAAAAATATGGCGATATTTCCAAGCAAAACTCTTCGAAATGGGCTATTTTAAAAATATAATGAAAGTGCCATAGTAAAAGCCATAGTTAGAATGCAGTGTTGGTCTTACGGCGCACAGCGATGCCGCCCGTGTCAGCATAGTGGTAGGTGTATGGTAGTTTCGCGATAGACTGAGAAATAGGGACCGTACGCGCTTCGTTTCAAAAATCTTTACTTATTAATTTAACCGAGATAGTTAAATAAGAGAATAACCGAAAAAAAAACAAATTAATTCTATAAAAAATGCCTGTGTACATAAAATATTTAATACCTAATACTTGCACACTAAGAGTCATATCCTGTTTGAAATTCACGACAGATACTGGCAACGGCTCCATGAAATGTGTACTTTCATCCGCTTGCGAAAATGAAATAGAACTGAGAATTCATAGTTTTTACCAACAAGTTTTTGGTCTAATGGCCAGTACCCAAATCGACAAAGAGACATGTTTGCTTTGCGTGGACCATGAGGAATAAAAACGATTTGCTTCTCCTAATGACTTTATAATCTTTAATTAAATCATGCTTTAGTTGAAACAATAATGGTAGTCTTTTATACACCCGTAGGCAATTGTGTGCGCGTATATTCCAGTGCTATGATTCTTAAATCCGGTCCTCATGCGCCGCTCGGGGCAAACCGGCAACGTGATCGGCCGTTCTGCCGTAAGAAATACATTGCCTATCTGGCACTGCATTCTATTTGTCGCTTCTGCTATAGTAGATCGATATATTATTTTAATCACAGTTCGCCATATTTAAAATGAGTCCTACGGAAAATTTTAATTACATGGGGCTGTTTGTTTTTATTTGCATCGCCATATTGTACTTCCTGTGCTGCAGAAAGCGAAGAAAAAGGCGTACGTAATAGCTTATTATATTTAGATATACATAATATAATGATATTGCTTCGAGCGGCTTTACAACCGTTCTTTACTCCTGGAAATATAACTCGTCAATGTAGTCATTGGTGTCTCAAATTGAAGACATTTGCACGGCCAACTACAATTAATTTTAGTTTTTTTTTATTATTACTAAAATTCAACATAATTTCGTAGAACGAGAGCCATTATCCTCAAGTTTATGTCAAACATACCTATTTTTTTAAGTGCGTCGGATGGTAATCATTATAGCCACTGTAAACTTTAGAAGCAACCGCTCTGTATCATTCTCATAGATTATGCAGCCAAGATATTCGTCTTTGCCTTTGTATTATGGCCCGCAAAATGCTGTATTTTTCCACACGCATTATTAAAGGTCACGGTATATTGCAGTTTTATTTCTTCTATTGTCCTTTGTAACAGCCTGTCATTGATCGTGCTCTATCTGTACATATAACGACACATTTTCCCAGTTAATTTTATTCTATACAGATTCTGAGCACCTTCTACCCTCCTGACTTGATTCCGAATTCTACCCAGTTCAGGGCCATTTGGACCTGCGGAGAATGAGGGCCATGATTTGAATGTGTCGTTCATGTTAGGGGTTGTGAGGCGTACCTTATCACGCTGCCTCAGTGCGGGTTGATAAGGGTTCGCTGGCGTACTCCAATTATGAATGGAACGTGGAGGAGGATGAAAGGCGTCGAAACTCCTCGAAAAGTATCCCATAATACGCCATATATTGCTGGGGATTACGCCACTTATGTTTTCGTCATCCTGAAACTAATGGACGAGAGAAGAGAAGCCAAAAATGACCCAGACAAATATAAAACCATAAATATATTAATCAGAACGAAAATCAGAGAAGCGAAAGAAAAAGAAGACAGGGAAAGATGCGAAGAAATTGAAACTCTGCAGTTAAAGTACGATAGTCACAATGTACATAGGAAAGTTAAAGAACTCACAGGGGGACTAAGACCAAGGCAAAAAGGAAATATAACTGATTCTGACGGAAACATCATCTTGGACAAACAGAGTAAAATAAGAACGTGGAAATAATATCTAGAAAAACTATTTGAAGACTAGAGAAGAATATAATCATAAAGATATTCAACAACACTTACATCTCTGGAGAAATGCCAACAGAATGGCTGAAATCTGAGTTTATTGCACTTCTAACAAAAACCAGGAGCCAAAAAATGCGAAGATTACCGTATTATAAGCTTCATGAGTCATCTCCTAAAATTGTTCCTAAAGATAATTCATAATAGAATCTACCAGCTGTGTGAAAGTCTAATTTCCCCCGACCAGTTCGGGTTCATAAATGCTGTTGGTACTAGGGAGGCTTTGTTCTCACTACAAGTCTTATTCCAGATATGCAGAGACGTCAACTGCGACGAATACGCATGTCTGGTTGATTATGAGAAAGCGTTTGATCGAGTGCAGCACGCCAAGATGATGCAAATACTAAAAGAAGCAGGAATTAACAACCAAGATCTGAAAATAATTAGAAATCTTTACTGGAATCAGACAGCATATCTCAGAGTTGAAGGTGAACACAGTGACTGTGAAAATTATGCATGGAGTGAGGCAAGGCTGTATTTTGTCTCCTCTAATCTTCAATCTGAAAGAATATTTATCGAAGCTTTGCAGGAAACTGAAAAAGGCATTCTACTAAATGGTTACCGGCTAAACAACATCAGATATGCAGATGACACCATAGTATTTGCAGACAACTTAGAAGACCCACAAGTTCTTATGAACAAAATCACGAATTACAGTCAACAATATGGACTCAATATAAACGTTAAGAAGACAAAGTTTATGGTAATTAGCAAGAAAGGGATAACAGAAGGTCAACTCTATGTCAACCAATCCCCTGTAGAAAGAGTGACGCACTACAACCACCTCGGCACCATAATAAATGAAGAATAGACCAACAACCAGGAGATTAGAGCACGCATCGGAAAAGCTAGATCCACCTTCAATCGGATGGGGGCCTTCTTCAAGAGTCACAACCTCTCTCTTGATACACAAGTAAGAATGCTGCGATGCTACGTCTTTTCTGTCCTTTTTTATTGTGTTGAATCTTGGTCCTTGAACGAAGATATGTGCAGAAAACTGGAAGCATTTGAGATGTAGCTATCCAGATATGCTCTCCTTCAAGCCATCCTGCAAGGAAAAATATTTGGAAAACGAGGTTCAGGATGAAGAACATTTTGGTTAAAGAACCTCAGAATCTGGTTCAATAAAACATCTGTGCCGCTTTTCCGCGCTGCTGCAGATAAAATAAAGATTGCGATGATGATTGCGAACATTCGTAACGGATAGGCACATCAAGAAGATGTTTTCGTGGACGAAGGAGGCAGAATTAGTTGACAGAGCTGGCCGACTTTTTTGATCAACTGTGACCCATTCGTCACTATCGGTTAGGCATTTACCGGAGATTTTAATGGTACGGCATTCTTGCCTGCAAAAGAGCACCGATACCTAATACCAACCTTTAACCCCACAACTTTTAATATAATTATATAGCGGACGCACCTGTATATTCTAATCTTTGCCACACTCCTTACTTTCCGATATGTTTATTATAATAGGTTTTTGTTTCAGTTCTGTTCATTGGAATTGCGACGAATTTATAGTTAAAATCTTAACACTTGATGTCAATATTTACGACGAAGCTCGTCTACTATCAGGCTTTTAGGCTTTCTGTATTGATTCATGTTCTAACTCGGGAATTTCCTTATTTAAACATGTAGGGTCATGGTCTATATTGTTTTGTGCTCCACGGAAGGTTATGCGACGTGAGACAGCATACAGGCTAAAAAAATAAAAAAAGCATGAATTAATTTTTTTTTTAAATAAATGTTGTTTTCTTCGCTTTAGAATGGTTGTAAATACCCCGAAAATTACCCTCGTATAAAGAACATTACGATTATAATTTTGTCTGTCCATTATCGATCCATTTTGAGGCGTGTTCGGAACTCAATTTTTATTACTCCATAGTGAGACCTACATTCGAAAAACTAAAATAATTTTGGCAATGCCATTCATTAATCGGAGAAGTAGTTCGAATTTTAATTCAATCATTTATTCCACTTTCAAACTAATAAAACTATGTGCTGTGACGTAGTGTGAAATTGTAGTAATAATGACATTCAGTTTATAGTAGTGCTATGTTAATCGATTCTTTAGAGACGTCATTGTCATACGACAATGAGTGCAAGTGCATGGGCATTTGTCTTGCTTTACAGTGTTGTCGTTGCTCTTGTTGGTATAATTTTATGGATTCTCTGTGTGTGTTGTAAATTGAAGAGACAGAAGTATACATTTTGTTTCAATAGTAATTGTAAGTTTTATAAACTGAAAGGAAACGGTTGATGTTTATATAAATTTTCCGTCTTTGGTTATAAAACTACTTGAAATATGCAGAAAGTGCTAAACTTTGACTTTTTGTCAACGTGAATGAATTCTTATACAGAATTGTTTAAATGTCATCAACGCTACGAAGGTTCACCATCATCATGCATGACCATTCCAACTTTCGAAGCAACTTTTCTAAAGAGTTGTTCTGAGTGGCATCCATACCACTCTTTTAAGTTTTTCAGCCAATGTATTCGTCTTCCTAGGACACTCCTTGTGCCTTTTATTTTGCTTTGGATTGTGAGTTGCAAGTTGTCGCGTTTTCCTCCACGTATTAAATTCATGAGGTGTTGTAGTTTTCTTTTGCTTATTGTCCTTTCAACTCTTTTTTTTTCATTTTTTGTAACGCTTCAACAGGATCATCAACAGAATCCTTCTATACGTTTATATTTCATAGAAGTAACGTATATATAACATACAGTTAATCACATTTTTAGGGTTATTGTCAAATTTCTAAATTTATTATTCTAACATTAATTTCGACAATATAATCGTTATTTTCTGTTATTAGTGTTCAAAGGTAATATATTTCGTAACTTGTTCGATCTTCTGGTAGTATTGTTCTTACTAATTTTCAATATGTGTGGATAAACTTATTTACCCCGAACTCCCATAGGATATTAATAGCGGATTGCCTGTTAAGTTTCCAAGCCCTCATGGATAAAGTAGTAACAATGAAAGAAGAATACGGACTTAAATTGAACAATAAGAAAACCAAATATGTGGTCATAATTAAGTCGAAGAACCAGCGACGATACTATGGGCAAATCAAGGTTAGCGCGAACTTGTGCGCAACGGTCTGCAATGGAACATACCACAACGATCGGCAATTTAGTAATATCTTTGTCATCGATTCACTCACATCGAAAAGTGCCGCAAAATCGGAATGGGAGATTTTCACGGATAGTAGTTTAGTTGAAATAGAATTTTTAAATGTTGTATTTTGTTTTGTGTAATCAGTTTTTACAATAGATAAGAATTCTTGATATTTTTCGTGACTCATTCTAAAATATTGACGACATTTGTCTTGATGATCGATTAAATTGGGAAATAAAGCAGCAAAATCATTTTCCGTGTTTCGTTTTTATAATTTTCATGCACCCGTTTATTACGCCTCCTTTTTGGAAGTTTATTTTGTTGTTCCTCTTCCTCGCACAACAAACTAGTAGTAATAATTTTTGGACCCATTTTCCTTGAAATATATAATGAGTTGACGTGATTTTACTGATAAATGCCCGTTACGGCATTTAATTCCGGGCTGTAACGGAGCGTTCCATTGCTGACCGATGTGATATGGATATACCGACTAATTATCAAAATTCTACGCCCCTTATAAGTTGCCAACGAAGAAGTACTCAGAACAATGACTCGCTGAAACAAAAAAATGTCGAAATCTAGAATATTTTGCACAAATTATGCAAATTCGAGCTTCTACTCCAATGAATGATTGAGGACAAGAGAGGTCCAGGAAGAAGAAGAATTTCCTGGCTTAAACATCAAGGAAGCTATTCCGCAGCGCTTCGAATTGCCTTTATGGAGGCGAACGTCTGGGACGAATAGAGAATTTTAAGAATCTCGAACTTCTGTACACTGTTGCTCAAATGGCAACACTTAATGTTATTTTTAGATCTTTCGTTCGTGTTGGTTCCATTGTCTACTCATCATCCATAGGCCTCCTTTAAACTTCTCCATTCTTTACGATTTGTGCTCTTTGTTGGCAATTTTTTGTGATACGCCTGATGTCGTCAGCCCAATGTGTAGGTGGTCTTCCTTTACTACGTTTGTCTGCTCTTGGCCTCCAATTTGTAATTTTGCTCGTCCATCGTGAGTCATGCATTCTCGCTACGTGACCTGCCCAGTTCCGCTATGTGTTCCACATCAGCAATACTCGTCCTTCTTTACAGATCTTCGTTTCTTATTCGGTCCCTCAACGTCACTCCCAGCATAGACCGTTCCATTCGTCTCTGTGTCACGCTAAAGTAATTCTTTGGATTTCGCATGTTTGGTTATCATAATTAGAGGACAAACTTTTCGTACTTTGGGTATAAATATATTTTTAACAAATATACATTAATTAAGAAAATATTTGTACCTAGTTTAACTTTTAACTTTTTTAATATCAAATATGTTATAGAATGTTATAAATAAAGACGTAATTGGAGCAATCATCGGTAATATCTTATGAATTCTTGTACCCAATAAAATCGCTAATTCCACAATTGGAGAAAACATCAAAAAGAATCGTTTGACCTTAAAAAAATTAATAACGTGTTCTTTGAAGCTAGCTTTACTGCTATCAGTTTTTAATTATTGTGTAATGCCTTAGAGCCACGCCGCATTCTAGCGCCTCTTTCAATTATTTTATTTACATCTAAACTTGATTCCATTTTTCAAGCAATCTTTGTCGATTTTAACGTAATATAATTACTAGCCTATTTATTTTTCTTTCAGATGGTCCCTCGGTTACAACAGTCACGACAACGCAGCATACTCAATCGCCACAAGTAGTTCCACCTTATCCCATAGATGCACGTCATCCGGTACCGAGTAGTAATATTACGGGATATGGTAATCAAGCCCCATATCCACAATATCCATTCAACACAGGTAAGTTTGCTGATTATTTACTAAGAAATACTAATGTTGTAGAGTCTAAAATAATCGGTATCTGAAGCTGGAGTTTTTTTAGCTAACCCTATCATAAAAGATTCAAAAGCTTCTAAAACGAAAGTAATCATATCCACATGAGATATTGGTAATTTTTTATAGGAGACGCTATGGCTGAATCAGACGTTAAAGAACATCTCAACATGTAGTTGTTCTAGAAATGTGTTGTCACAATATTATCTGTATTTGCAGATGGCGTTGTGGTACCACAGAATTCCGTTCAACTGTGGGACCAAACAATATCTAAAGCGAACAAACAACTCATATACAACACCATACTTAAAAGTGTAATCACATATGGCAGCGAAGTTTGGCAAATGAAACAAAGAACAGAGAAACTGTTACTAGCAACAGAAATGGACTTCTGGAGAAGAGCAGCAGGAAAATCAAGAAGAGATCGGATACCAAATGAGAGAATACGTGAAATGATGGGAGTCAAGCATACAATAGTTGATGACATAAAAACAAAACAGTTAATATGGTACGGCCATGTACAGAGAATGCCAGATGACAGGATTCCAAAACAGATTTTGACGTGGACACCACAAGGGAGAAGGAAAAGAGGAAGGCCGAGAAAAAGCTGGAGAGAGGGAATTGAAAAAGAACTAGAGGAAAGAAAAATCCCTCCAGGCCTATGGCTGAATAGAGAAGAATGGCGGTTAGGAGTCGGAAGGCGTCGGAGAACGCTGTAAACCGATAGTAGTAGTAGTTGTGGTACCACCCAGAAAACAATTGGAAATTGTTGGAGGCTGATTCAAAAGAGAAACAAAGAAAGATATAGTTACAGTTGACTTAAAAAAACCAAATATATGAAATGTGTACAAAATCATTAGGAAAAAGGAAACTATTTGATGATAAAGCGCCAGCCAAAATAACATACAGTTTTGAAGATAGATAAAAATGTCTCCAGAAAAGCAAAAATAAGAACTTATAGAAGTACTGCATACCAGTAGTACTGTATGCTGGTGAAGCAGTAATATAAATAAAACAGGAATAGAACAAAACATGATTCTAGCATGGAAAAGAAAAATATCGAGAACATTATTGTTGGAAAACTTTCGAAGGAAGTTGTTTGAAAAGATCAAACAGAGAAAGGAAGACATGGATGTCAGTTTGAAATTAAAAATCGTTTAAGCAGTTGCAATAGCACTAGGTGAAGAAAGTTCTTGTAGGAGAATGTCCATTGCATAGCAAAAACAAGTGCTTACAAGTGCTTGATACTACACTTTGGTTGTCTTTTGATGTTTTTGTCTCCTTGGCAAGTCGGATTACCTGTAATTAGTTTTTTTGATAATAGAAGTAACTATATCATGTATACTAAAGAAATTATAAAGTAGATTTATGTAAAAAACACGCCGACGAAAAATGCTGAGGACAGTTTATTATTAGTACAGCTAACTGTTTGACTAAAACTCCAGCTCGGGATACTAATTTTGCAACCAATACATGATACTATGCGTGCTAACAATTCTATTTATAATTTACATAGTACCGCAACCATACGGTCTTCCTCCGCCTTCGATGGGTATGGCAGGTACTTCGTTTTATACTGGTCAGTGGGACTTTGCTAAGATTGGCTTTCGATTAATGTTTTGAACCTGCATTTTTTGCACAAGCACGTAATTTCACACAAAAACCTGTACAGCACTCGACACCTCCCTCAGTGTATGTTAAAGTAGTATCGGTAGCAATATTTTCAGAGCTTTTGAATATCAGGTTTAAATGGATGTTATGGCTAAAGTTATGACTTTTTCCGAAAAGAGGAAATTATTTAGGACTTGCTCAAAGCTCTTTATTTAATATCCACCTCCTCTTTCTCCTCCTCCTTCTTCTTCTTCTTCCCCTTTTCCTCCTTCTTCTTCTTCCCCTTTTCCTCCTTCTTACCCTCCTTCTCCTCCTCTTCCCCCTTCTCCTCCTCCTCTTTCTCCTTCTCCTCCTCCTCATTCTCCCCTTCCTCCTCCTATGTACCATATCTATTGAGATTGGCGACCTCTATGCCAAAGTCTTGACTATTGTGGGCTTGGAGTTTCGTTCAGTTCTGGTTCAAATTCTTATATTCCTGAGCCACGATTTCTTTTTTCTTCACATACCAGGTTTTCTTTCAATTTTTCCCTTAATAATTAGTTGTAATTAGCCTTAATAGGTTATGTCTTGAAATTATTTATAAAAGTAATTTACAGTAGAATACATAAGAAAATAGTTGAAGACATAAGTAATACACAACTGTGATTTAGGAAAGGTCTAGGGACTCTAGATGCACTGTTTGCAGTGAGCGTGAAATGCTGGCTTAGATATACATAAGCAATTATATGTCTGTTTCATTGATTTCGAGAAGGCTTTTGACAGAGGCAGAGCATAATCATCTTTAAAAAAATATTGTTTAACAAAAGCATGACTGCAGAGACATTAGAATTATATGTAACCTATACTGGAATCTGAGGATATCTGACTGAGGATATCCAGATTCGTTGTTGAGTGCGCCAAATGTGTATTGATGACTGTGATTTAGGAAAGGTCTGATGATTCTAGATGCACTGGTTGCAGTGATAGTTCTTTCGCAGATATACCTAGATATTAATAAGGAATTATATGTCTGTTTCATTGATTTCAAGACGGCTTTTGATAGAGGCAGCTTAATCGTCTTAAAAAATGTGTTTAACAAAAACATAGACAGAGAGATATTAGAATTATATGTAACCTATACCGGAATCAAACAGCGAAAGTGAAAATTAAAGATGAACTGACTGAGGACGTCCAGATTCGTTGTAGAGTGCGCCAAGGGTGTATTCTATCACCATTGTTGTTTATTTTATATAGTGAAGCAATCTGTGAATTAGCGTTGGCCAAAGGAAAAATGAGGGCTCAGTAATAAACGTTGCGCCACTCAAGATCTTTTCAGGCGCGTATCAAACACCATTATAATTGGCAGAATGTGGCATTATTGGCCTCATGATCTCTACAAGGTACTGCATCTCTTTATTTACACATAAATATACAGGGTGTAGATTCCTGGGCTCAAAATACTAAGATTTAACCCTAATGATAACGTGTAAATGTAGCCTCGTCAGCAAACAATTTTTTTTTAATAAAATTACGATTTTGATTTTTTTTATTTATCATCCATAATGTTTTTTTTTAATAGCGATTAAAATTTTATTTGCATGATAAAGTCAATCTTGTGACTCAAAAACACTGACATAATTAATATATTAATCAAAATAACTGTGCCTCTTCATTTTTAACTTAAAATTATCTCCAAAAATAATGACTTTATCGTTACAAATGAAGAGTATATTATCTACATAAAGAGTATTGAAGAATCGAATTTTTTTTTTTAAATGACAATGCCGCCAGTGGCGTAGAATTTGGCAGGGGTCAACCATTCACTTTCCCCTGTCGTACGCCTCGTACGCCAGAAACGTTTCTTCTTCTTCAAGTGCCGTCTCCATCAATGGAGGTTAGCGGTTATGGTGGCAAACGTTTGTCTATCTTCAGCTGTTCTTAAGAGTTCCTCAAATCCAAGTCCTGTCCAGTTTCTGATATTACGTAACCAGGACAATTTTTTTCTTCCAATTCCTCGCTTTCCTTCTATTTTGCCTTTTATTATCAACTGAGGGATGTAGTATTTCTCGTTGCGCAACAAATGCCCTAAATAACTGGTTTTTCTTCTTTTGACTGTTCTCAATAGTTCTTTTTCTAAATTGAGTCTCGCTAGTACTTCGCTAGTACTTCGCAGAAACGTTTATTTAACTTAATTTAGTAGGGTGTACAGTGATGATGATGACAGTACCTACTCTTCCTGCCAAGTATGGCAAGAATATGTCAAATAGTTTTAAAGTACTAGGTACAAATACCCTGTAACTCAGTAAGTAGCCGCATGTTATTTAAGTGAAACCTTAATATTTGGAGCTCAGGAATCTACAGTTAAAATATTTCCAATTATTACTGAAGTACCCTGTATATTGAATAAAAAATTTTATACACCAAAAACACAGTGGCTAGTTGCATGTATAATAGCAATGGTAGTTACTAGACAAAATGATGCATTTATTTAAAAATGGAATGAAACAAAGTATATATTATTGATCCGTATACTCGTATGCATGTTCAAACAGTATGGACTAGGAATGTTATTTAAATTACTTCATACTATCAAATTTCTGTTTCACTATCAATCTAAAATGCATATAAACATACAAATAAAGTACATGGTACAACTTTCTTGGTGATAATGGTCTTTTATTGCCGTAGAAAGTAACAAATATATATTTGCGATTAAGTAAGTGAATATGGAGGCATATATAAAGGAAGCACTGTTTTTTATGTCCTATTATTTAGGTAAATAAGTTCAATAAATAACCGACATTTTCGAGATTTACTTAGTTTACATTTGTGGATCTATGTTCAATTATACTCGTTGTGAAATTCCTATCTGTCTGACCTATGTATATATCATTATTTTTTTTATTTTATTTATCTTAAGCCGGTGATGTATCTAGTACAGAACAATACTGATAACATACACTGAAGCACATATTTTGGAGTTATCTCTTTCTAAGTGGACAAGCCAAAAGTGCACAATTGGAACAAAACAACGCAAAATTATTAAATAAATTCATTTCCGATGATAAATGTTTGCTTTTACTCTTCTGCCGCAAAAATTGATATCAAAGATTTAGAAAAATATGTTTTACGTGTAATAAAAATAACACGCGGCAAAAACATTTATCTTAAGCAGTTTTTCAGCATTTAGTAACAAATTAAGTTAATATTCAGGTCATTATCGTCAACTGTCCTACCCTAGCCAGTTTTCTACGTGGTCTCCAGGCTGTAGACCAATGTCTATGACAATTCCTACTGCCGTTCCAACACCTACGCTTGCTACGCTACCATACTTTCAAACTGGTTAGTTAGTTTGCTGTGAAATAATTAGTATTTGCTTGATTAGTCGAGTGTTTGATTTTGATTTGGTTTGTAGTTTGTACTGAAATAACTAACACATTATTTTTGTATCTTACTGTTATAATATAAAGCACTGTGTCGGTAACTTGGATAACTCTCAGCTCCTTCAAGAGAGAGAGAAGGCTCGTTGACCGCTCTATTCATTGCTTTGTGTGACCTAAGTGAGTGGGGCTCTCGGTCAGTGGCCATAGACACAGGCTATGGACACTTAGCTAGGATTAAATTGCCTTTTTAAAAGAAGAAACACAATAAATAATGTTTATTAAGCAATAAATAAAGTAATTAGAACAGTTAGAAAAGAAATGTTATAACTTATACTAAGAATCTGAAAGAAAGTTATAATTATCTCCTGATCCGGAAATCTGGAAGATAATTATATTAATTAGTCTTAAATTAAGAATCTGAAAGGTAAAATATGTTAGTTATTAACAATAGACAAAATATAAACAAAATCCAAATTAATAAATAGGGAAAATGTCACTTGTCAAAAATGCTTGGAGTGGGAAGGAGTTGAGCTAGAGACTCGGGATAAAGACAGGAATGTTGGTTATAGTGCCATTCGGGATAATCAACAATAAAAAGGGGACAAAGTACACAGTAAAAATAGTTAGAGACAAAAGTCGCTGAGACCTATGAAAAATATAAGTTATTTTAAATGGTGTCAAATAGGCATAAATAATATAAGTCAATTTAAACAACTGTAAATAAAATAGCAAATATCAAAGTCAGAAAATAATTCTCAATTTTTAACAGTGTACCTGAAATAAAATAAATATCAAATTCAAAGATGGGAATGAGTTTTATAAGTTTTACAGTGTACCTGAAAGAGAAAAGAAATAGGATACAAGTTATAAGTATTTATATATATTAAAGTATCAAAGTCAAAGTTAAATATATAAGTTTAACAGTGTACCTGAAAGAGAAAAGGAAATGAAACACAGTTTACAAGTTTTATTTGCAAGAATCAAAATATATATATTAGCAATATATCTGAAAGAGAAAAAAATAAAACACAACACAGGGAGTCTTTATTTAATCTCAATTTGTTTAAAAGGATATATGCACCGTCCGGTGGCTAAGTCCCGTGAAGTAGGGAATCCTGAGAATCCTGAAAGAGAAAATTCCTTACACTACTTGTAAGCCTACTAAAATAATCAGATTTTGGACTAAGTCCAAAAACACAGATTAAATCGATGAAAAAATAGCGACACTTTTAAGGGAATTATTAGCAAATTCGACTAAGTCGAAAAGCACAGATAAATCCCTCAAAAATGGCCGCCGTTGGTTTGAAAAGAAACCGTAGTTAGAGATGGGAACGGTAGGTTCCGGGTTTAAAGGTGAGCCGTGGAAAGAAAACAAGAAGCTCTGAGAACTTAATCAATCAGAGGATCTTAACATGCCTAGAAGGCTGGATCTGCGGACCTATCCTGACCAGATCTGATTTCCTGGCCGTCGTGCACTTCTTTTATGCCAAAAAAAAGTAGGTCAATCGTAACGGTCGTTTTGTACTTTTTTACGATTGGACCTGCACGACGACCAATGCCCAATTTTCAGTATTATCATTGGCTGCAGCTTAGATGCCGTTCAACCAACGATAATACAGAAAATGAGCAACAGACTCCTGAATTATGATTGGCTGCAATTACTGTTGCCATTTGACCAATCACAATTCAGTAGGCTGGGCGACAACTGTAGTAGTCAGTAAAAAATCATTATAATATGTATACAACTTTCGAACAAGGTATAAAAATCTCGAACAATATTAAAAACATATCTAATTAGAGATTTGACGTCAACAGACAACTTTTTCAGAAAAAAAAAGATACACAAAATGAAATGATATCATCATCGTTAGACAAATCACAACGGCATAAAACATGAGCCTAAAATATGATCCTGATACTAACGAAAAGTATATCGGAGATCATATTTATGCAAATAAGGAAGATCGAAAATTAAGTTATTCTGGTCAGAAATGAAATAACCCAAGGTTGGGGGTACCAAAGGGATTTATAATCAAAAGCATGTAGATACTGTACATATACGTATATTTATTTATATCTCTTCTCCTGTCGATCCTAATGCTTGTTTTCCTGGTACAGTAGTCTCTCTCTATAACGATTCCCTATATAACGATAATTCCTCTATAACGATGAAAATAGTAAACGTTGGTTGGTTCGTCATAAGAAGAATGTATTAATTCTTTCTCTATACCGATATCGTTCTCTCTTTATAGCGATAACTTTTTAGCTATGCCAAAGCCATTATACAATAAAAAAAAAACTTTTTAGCGTTCAATAGTTGATGACAAATGTGTTATTGTGTTTAAAGTTCAGACTACCTGAGTCACGAGTGGCAAGGTCATTGTCCAGCGATTGTTTTGTTTTGCGCTTAAGGAATGCGGCCACCCATTCTACTCTTTCTTATCAGAGAATTAAGTGACTCACGTTTATTATTCGGGCGGCGTACCTAACTTTTATCACACAGATGTCATCTATTGACGACTTTTCATTTTCAGTTTGAGTTGTATCTTAGTTTGTCAACAGTCAACATGTTTTCGAAAAAGCGTAAAGTGCTCTCGGTGGAGGAAAAGTTATCGATAACTCGAGCAATAGAGAAAAGTGAAAAGCAATCGGATGTCGTTCGCCGGACGGGGCTGTCTCAGTCAACTGTGGCTACGGTATGGAAAGACAGAAAAAAGTGGCTTAAAGCGGAGATGGAGGGCGGTAGCAGGAAGAAGTTGCGGAAACCTCAGCACGAAGATTTAGATCGCGCTATGCTTCAGTGGTTCCAGCAGCAGCGTATGAATCATATTCCACTTTCTGGGCCGGTGGTCAGGATAAAAGCTGAGTTTTTTGCAACTGAACTTGGAATTGAGAATTTCAAGGCATCTGAGGGTTGGCTGAGCAAGTGGAAGTTGCGGCACAAAATCAACTACGGGCAAATCAGCGGAGAGGCTCGCGATGTTAACAAAAACGTAACGGATGATTGGCTAGAAAACGTGTGGCCTGGAGTGAAGGCACGATATGCGTCAGACGACATTTTCAATGCGGATGAGACTGGATTGTTTTTTAAAATGACACCAAACAAAACTTTAAAATTTAAATTGGAAAAGTGTGTTGGTGGAAAGCTCTCTAAGAAACGCATTACAGTTTTAGTGGCCGCTAACATGACAGGTTCGGTGAAGCGAAAATTGTTAGTGATAGGGAAGTCGAAATACCCACGTTGCTTTAAAAACTTAAAAACTCTACCGGTGACGTATAAAGCAAACAAGAGTGCGTGGATGACCTCAGAAATTTTTGAAGAAGCGATAAGAAAGTGGGATATCGAGCTTAAAGGGAAAAAAATTCTTTTGCTTGTAGACAATTGTCATGCTCATCCTGTATTGCGCGACCTTCAAAACATCGAACTCTGTTTTCTGCCAGCAAACACAACGAGTGTCCTTCAGCCCATGGACCAAAGTGTCATCAAGAGTTTGAAAAGCCATTACAGGAGAAACTTTTGATGGAATTGGTTGAGAATAATGGCGATCTTAAACTAAACATTCTTGATGCCATCCTAATGATTAGTAAATCCTGGAACGAGGTGACGAGCAATACAATAAAACATTCCTTCAAACACGCAGGATGGCTAGAAGATCAATGATTGACTGATGATGAAGATGACCTGCCATTAGATGTTTGGGCCAGGTAGTTTGAACTTACTGTCACCTACGGACCGGAAGAGCTAACAGATTTTGAAGAAGTTGATGAAAATATAGCTACAATATCTTTACTTTCTGACGAGGACATCCTGCAAGCAGTTCGTGTAGAAGAAGAAGAAAACAGTGACTCGGAAGTGGAAGCAGAGCCAGAACCAGCTCCGACCCCTCAGCAAGCATTGGATGCAGCAAAAGTACTGCATCGATTCTTCATCCACCAGAAAGACGATATGAGTGCTGTGGACGATTTGATGCGTCTTCAGGACAAGGTCAGGTCAGTTTATGTGGAAAAGGAAAAGAAGACAGACCAAGGTGACAGATTTTTTTGGTAATGTAGGCTAAATATATTTTGCAGTAGCATATTATTTTTTTTATTGTATAGTACACATGTTTTAATTGTACAGTCATTTTTTATACTGTATTGCTTATATTATTCGTTAATAAATCTATGTGGAATACAATGTTAATTCATTTATATTCGTTTTGATAATTTTTTTAAATTAAAATAGGTTATTTAGTACAGTAATATTAATATTACTGTACCGAATTTTGTCTCTCTCTGTATAACGATCTCTCCTTATAACGATGAAAATTGCCGGTCCCTTGCATATCGTTATACAGAGAGAGGACTGTATTTGATTACCTGTTTTAGGTATTTTTATTACGATTTATAATATAACCAAGATAATTAGATAAAAATGTTATTCCTTTATATTATGTCATAAAATATATATAATAAATAAATACATTACAAGTACCTCAACGTTCACTTCTATTATATTATTTTTATATCATAGCTTAACTTCTGTATAAATATTAACTACCTAACTCCCGTAATATTGACTTATTTAAAATAAAGATAAGAATATTGCTTAAAAGTAGTAATTAAAAAAGTTAAACCCGTATGACTCTATTATCATTGATAAAATTAGTCATTATTTAAATAAGCAATACCACTGTTTGGAAAAATATTTGCAAATTAATGACGTTATATTTTAGTTTATTCTAACATTAGTTTACAGGCCCAAGACTATTAGATTCGTATACAAAGCCGTTTTCATAGCACTCTTTGATACGGGTATCTAATAGCTACTTTTGATAAATTTGGTGATAACAATATGTAATAAACAATATATGCAAAAAACTAAACGTAATTTTTTACTTATAAACAATTTAAGATTGCTATTTGACTTTAAAAACTACCCTCAATAAATACCAATTCCGTGTGCGCCTTTCGGGATATTCCTGTCCATACCATCACCGGACCCCCTCCATGGCTAACGCGGGGACTGAAAGCGCACTCCGCAAATCTCTCTTCAGTTCGACTCCATACTTGTTCAATCCCATCTGATGAGTGAAGACAGTATCTCGACTCATCCGTAAAAAGAACATTACTCCATTGTCCTAAATTCCAATGTAAATATCCCCTGGAAAATTATAGTCTAGCCACTCTGTGCCGTGGAAGTAATTTTGGTCCAATAGCTGGTCTGCTACTTTGCAAACCAAATTCATGTAATCTTCGACGAACTGTAAATACACATTATTGCCTCGAACCTCTTGAAGCTGATTTCTTGTTTGAGCTGTTAAATGTAAAGCGGGAAGTGGCACTTCCTGCCACTTCCCGCTTTACGCTTGTTTGTTCCAGTTCGTATAAAACGTTCCACTACCCTTTGGATGGTAGAGCGATGAGTGTGTAGTACTCTAGCCACATATTCATAATTTCACCCATCTTCAACCAGAGCAACGGCTTACGCACAATCTTCGACACTAAGAACCATAATCAATCATAGGTTTACAAAATAACTCCAAAATAATTAAAAAGTCCTAGATTGTGGGTGGTAAATTTATTTGGCTCTAAAAAATGAACCAAGACACATTTGACGTGAAACAAAAAACACAATGCTTAGGAGACATGGTTGCAACCGAAAAATAAGGTTTTACGAAAATTTGCAAACGGAATTATTCCGCAGGATGTTTCAAAGTTAGGATAATATAACCACGTTTTAATTAACCCCGTACAATAAGTCAAATATAAAATTTTATTAAAAAACTGACTAAACCAAATTAAAATTTATAAATTTATACGCAGTTTGCTAAAAAAATCATTAAAATAGGGCTTCAAATAAAAAAATTGAAATACTTTGAATGTGACCAAAATTTTCTCCGTTGCGTTTTTTGCATCTGAGTGTATAATCAATGTATATTCTTTTTAATTAATAACTACCCTTTTACAAAGAGGGTCTGTCTTTTGATTATAATTATCCCGATGTCTGGACATCATAACCGCTTATTATGCCCTTTCAACCCATCGGCGTTTATTGTGTATTGTTCATTGTTTTGTATAAAACTTAATGAGGTCGCTGGTTAAATGATATTCGATAAATAATTATAACGAAAAAATGAAATAATTTGTTGGTAAATCAATTAGCGAAAAATAGCAAATATAACTGTCAATAAATTAGGAAAGAAACTGGTCTTACTCATTATTGTTGTCTGTACAAAGAATATAGACTTACCTTTTGAAATATTGATGTCGTAGCCAAGGAAATCTCGCTGGTACCGTCGGGGTGCCGGCCGGCGCTCGATGGCGGAGAACCTATCACGCACTAGGTCTGTTTTGTTCGATGTCTTGAGATGAAGTGGCTTGAGTTGAGACTTAAGACGGTCAGAAACAACCCTCTGACCACGCTTCGAGGTGGCAAAAGGACAAACCCATAAATCACCCTATTGTGTTGCGATTTAGAATGCGATACTTTAAGTTAATTGAGACTGTAATACGAAACCGTACACACGTTTCTATATTGGCGACACAAAAGGAGTCAAATTCTTCGTACTTAAACATAATACATGAGACAACCAGATTTTACAGGAAGTAATATATTTTACGAAAGTCGTTAGAATAGCATTGAATTAGATAACATTACAGCACCGTAACAGAAATATTAATAGTAAAAATATGAAAAGAAATAGTACATACTTTCCCAAACATTCTCCCGCGCCAAAAACGAATGTTTTTAAGAACAGCTGAAAAGATAAGTATAAAGAATAGACATGAAAAGATCGATATACTAATAAAGAACTAAGTAAGAATAAACTATGAATTGACAAATAAGCGGTGGTTATATTTTGACCACAGAACATTGTTGGATGTCATCTGACCCTGTGCTCAGATTAACAACGCGTACAATGCCCTCAATTAGAAAGGAATAGCGTCGAATCAGTAGAATTTTTCGACCGACTAAACTAGAAAGACTGTGTCATACACAATACTGTTGGCCCTTTTTCCTATAAGAATTCCGTGGGGTCCGAAAAGACAAGAAGAAGAATAGCGTCGAAATCTCGGCGTAATGATATTTCGACGAGCTCCACGGTAGGAAAATGCCAGTTTGTTGAAAATTCTAATAATTGCGCCAGTGATAAAACACGACTAACACAATCAGAGAGGTGTTGATTAGAAGGCATTTGATGCCGAGTAAAGTGTGGTATCAGTTCTTGTATGTGTTTAATACGATTGCCAATTTGGGGTAGAAAAATTAGCTCAAGGGAGCGCAATCGTCGATATCGGAATCGAAATATCGGAAGATCGGACGAACAACCCTTTGACAAAAGTGACTAGATCAGCCAGCATTATGGCTGCCAGGAGTTCCAATCTTGTCGAGACAGAGCGAGCATGAAAATTGGACTAGACTCGTTGACAAACGTGACTAGATCCGTCAGCAGTATAGCTGCCAAGAGCTCCGATCTTACGATAGCTGTTCCTGTATAGAAATAACACCAGAAAGGTAACACATACAAGTACAGAGGTCAGATGTATCTGTTCAGATGTTTCATCATCCCAGGATACATTGAAGTACCACAACGATTTTAGAACACGTTTGACTTGCAAAAAGACATGGAAAATGAATAAAAACAAGAGGATAGCAACAAAAATACGACTGATTTACAAACGAATGGCCCGCTTTGTGAACGGTTTGTCAAAGGGACAAGAAGAATGGGAAAAAGAAATCAGTCGTAGGATTCCATTTTAGGCCCAGTACCGTAAAAATGAAAGGTTCCTCTTTGTCAACGAACAACATGTCAAAATGCGTAAGCCAAAGCCTGAAAATAATTAGAGATGGTTGCTGACGTTGTCGATTTGTCTAGCGTAAAACCATCGAACTTTAAAAGCTAAGCGAGTGCTCACTGCAGAAGGTGAGTAGTATCAAAGAGAATCACTTGTAGCGTGATTCTGACGTAGGTCCGTCGAGATGGCTGCTGGCCCACTGCCTAGCGGAAAACCATCGTATCGTGCTTTAAAAGCTAAGCAAATTCTCACTGCAGAAGGTGAGTAGTATCAAAGAGAATCACTTGTAGCGTGATTCTGACGTAGGTCCGTCGAGATGGCTGCTGGCCCACTGCCTAGCGGAAAACCATCGTATCGTGCTTTAAAAGCTAAGCAAATTCTCACTGCAGAAGGTGAGTAGATCAAAGAGAATCACTTGTAGCGTGATTCTGACGTAAGTGCGTCGAGATGGCTGCTGGCCCACTGCCTAGCCGAAAACCATCGAGCATTAAAAACTAAGCGTTACTCTTGTAGAGTTTATGAGCGAAAGAAAACGAAGAAGTACCGTTAGTAACGATACGTAGCAAAAACTCTTGGAGAGGTTTAAAAGTCCGATCTCCAGAGAACCCCTTTTATAGTTCCAAAATTCCTCATTTACTTTAATTTGTCGATACGTTTGCTTTATATCGCAAATAAAACAACAACGAAGATATCGAAAATTAAGCAAAGAACAAGATGCCCTTTTAGGACCAGTATCAAAAGCGTCGATTAGCGACACACCTCAAACGTCATATAGATTGGCGTCGAAGCTAGTACGAATTTTAGATAGAAGAAGCGAAATAAAAGTTTGTTTTTTGAAAACTGTGTGAGAGTTAGAAGAAATAATCGATTTAAAATCGGATTCAGAAACCGGCATCATATGTTGATAAGTAACAAAATCTTCCACGAATGCAACATATGTCTCTTTGAGATTCGGAAGTTTCCTGAAGCGATTCTCTAGCATACAAATTGAAGATATGCATAAGAATAAAGAATAAGTAGCGAATATAAACAAAAGAAAAAGATAAATAAAGAGGATTGGGTTGTAGAAACGGTGGAATAACAGAAAATCGGCTTGTTAATTTAGTCGAAATCGAAATCAACAACAATGTTAATCGAAAAATCAACAACTGAGAAATATCCTTCACGAGCTTCGTCGTGTTGGGACAAAACTAACAGGTGCCTACTCTTTTCGACTTCTCAAAACCTTTGTAGAAAATATCTATGTTTGTATACATAGAAGTAACGAAAGATGTGAAATAAAATATAGACTAAGTCGTAGAGACTCGCCCTTATAGAACATAATTGAAAATGATTTCTAAGAGTACAGGATGATTTGGTTCGCCAAGAATTTTGACCAAAATTTAAGAAACGAAAAACCAATTCAACCCCTATGAGTATGTCTATAAGATCTGATTACTAAAATGCGTGATTTGGTAGATCACGGAAATAAAATTGGCTGTGGAGCCTTTATCTAGCAGGATACGAATTATAAGAATGATGCGAAAACATATTTGATCTGTATCAACTATGTGGAAAGAAATAGATGAGGACATTAAATGTGGTTGTGTAGCAAAATAGAAATGTTAGTATTTGAAGAAGTGATTGTCTAAAGGAACAAGATAAATTCGAGCGTTGGTTAACAAACGAAGCAAAACTCGAGACCATGATTCGCTAACCGTGCAATTCGTCGTTTCGAATGAGGTGGAATCAGGCCACGTACACAAGAATGATGTGGATTAACCAACGAGAAAATTTCCTGAAACCGTTTAGTCCCAAAAAATACAAACATTTACATGAATAGTGAGAACCAGAACACAAAACACATTTAACACCTTGATTAGTTACCTTAGGGTGCTTTGTGGCACTAATGAAACCACAAGTAACGGAGATTTGATCGAAATATTAAAATAAGACAGCGATAATCGAAAGCGAGTAGAAGAAGACAATAAATTCAATCGAAACAAGATTGTGAGACTTATGAAAATCTACCCTGGCTACGAATAATCATGAAGGCGTGTGGTTTTGATACTTGAATGCGTTTCATAGTCCTCCTTGAATCTAGAGAATGCCGAGTATGGCGCGAAAAGTTGGATTTGTTCATTTTGTTGAGCATTGTAAGATACAAGCACGAAAGAGAGGACAATGCAAACATAAATTAACAAATCAACACGAAGAGAATATCTAGATTTAAAAAAGTGAACGGTTTTAAACAAAATCAATTGCAAACAAGTGAGAATATCGATAAAAGGTAAGTAACGAAAGATAAGTATTACAAAGAAAATCGAAAGAAATGTGTTTAAGTTAACAAACAAGACGTACAGAATGAGTTGGAAAGTATTGTACCAGTAGAACAAAAATAATTCATAAAAATCAACACAAAACAATGTAAAAATGTAAAACAATAAATCATAATAAAACACAATAAATCGTAAATGTAATATATGTATAATTAATGTATGATATTAATCAAAATATATATGAAAGTATTTTACCTATTGAAATTATGAATTATAAAAATAGAAATAAATTTAAAAATTGCTGTGTAAATATGATCCAATTTAATTATGTAAATTAAATTTAAAAAGAATGCCGAAGGACCGATTTAAAGTTAAATTGAAGAGAAAAAAAAAACAATTAATTGAAATGAATTAATTGAAACAATAAAATTAATTGAATCAAAGTCAAAAAAATTATTTATCATCCGGTCTCGAAGTAACCAAATGTTTTGTATAAAACTTAATGAGGTCGCTGGTTAAATGATATTCGATAAATAATTATAACGAAAAAATGAAATAATTTGTTGGTAAATCAATTAGCGAAAAATAGCAAATATAACTGTCAATAAATTAGGAAAGAAACTGGTCTTACTCATTATTGTTGTCTGTACAAAGAATATAGACTTACCTTTTGAAATATTGATGTCGTAGCCAAGGAAATCTCGCTGGTACCGTCGGGGTGCCGGCCGGCGCTCGATGGCGGAGAACCTATCACGCACTAGGTCTGTTTTGTTCGATGTCTTGAGATGAAGTGGCTTGAGTTGAGACTTAAGACGGTCAGAAACAACCCTCTGACCACGCTTCGAGGTGGCAAAAGGACAAACCCATAAATCACCCTATTGTGTTGCGATTTAGAATGCGATACTTTAAGTTAATTGAGACTGTAATACGAAACCGTACACACGTTTCTATATTGGCGACACAAAAGGAGTCAAATTCTTCGTACTTAAACATAATACATGAGACAACCAGATTTTACAGGAAGTAATATATTTTACGAAAGTCGTTAGAATAGCATTGAATTAGATAACATTACAGCACCGTAACAGAAATATTAATAGTAAAAATATGAAAAGAAATAGTACATACTTTCCCAAACATTCATTGTTTCAAACAGTAAGTCTATCATTCGATAGTGTACAGTTTTTTCAGCGAAATTTTGACTAATTACCAGAGAAAACTAAATCAGCAACAAAGTATGTGGATATTTCAACAATCACGATTAAATGAATAATGCCAATTTTGTCAAGTAGTTTAAAAAAAGTGCACCTTATATACTGTCATTATTTTAAAATTATTTTCTTCTTCTCTTCCTATTTTAAGAAAATGTCTTGTTTTTTGTTCAAATTGAGGATTCATTTCCGGGTGGTCTGCTGGTATTCGGTTTGTCCTCCTTTGCAATCTTTGTAAGTCTATTGCTCTTATCAACGTGGTCTCTCCATGCTATTTTTCTTACTCTAGACCATTTTACAACGTCTTGTATAGGTTCGGTAAGTTGTCCATCTATTCTGACTTCCATTTTGTTGTTTTGGTCTATTATACAGAAGATGAATTACATCTTTGAGCCTTACTCTGTCAAACGCTTTCTTTACTCTAGTGATTTCTCAGTAATTTACTTTATAATGCTTAGTAATTATAATATTGCATCTGTATTATACACGATCTTCCACTACGAAAATCCTGTTGTTCATCTGCTAAACTTATCCTCTGATTATTACCACTGGTAAAATTTTAGTTGTAAGTTTTAAGGTAGTATTTAACAACTTTATACGTCGTAGTTTTCTGGCTGTTTTCTATCTCCTTTTTTGAATAGTAGAATTAGTTCACTCGTTCTCCATTCTTCCGGTATTCTGCCATTGCTGCTCCACAATATTTCAGTAATTCGTTGGGTATCCCGTTTTTACCTGCCACTTTTCTGTTCTTCAGCTTTTCAAGTATTTTCCGAACTTCCTATACATTTATATTCAGTTCTTCATAGAGCTTTTGTATTTAGTCGTCCTGGGTTTCTCTTCCCTTGTATCTTCCCTTCCATAATTAACCTAAGTAATACGTACTTCTCGCCCCTCATTTGTTCATTTTTTGTAACACCTCTATATTAGTTACTTTTTCAATCCACGATATTCTGTGGATTCTCCTGTAGCACCACATCTCAAAGGAGTTTAATTTTGATATTCTTCAGAATACCTTCAGATATTATCCACATATAACTCCAAAAAATTATTTTAAATACTCTATTACTCATTTTATAACCACTTATACAAAATAATTTTGTTTATTTAAAAATTCTCTACGATTCTGATACAAGTTTGCCACAATAATAGAATTATAGAATTGATTTAAATTGTTTCATCGAGTTTCAGATAAAAAAGTATTTTGTTTTTTAGAAATTGATTCTACGAATTTTTTAGTCTGGTCGTTGTATCTATAACATTGACCATTGACTCACTATTCCGAAAATAAAAATTGGTCTGTTTAATGTAAATCGAGTAATAACAATATCATAGTATATACAGAAATCGAATATCAGTTCAAGGTTAGTTTTCTCATAGATCTTAACTGGAAAGGTCTTGACTATTGAATGAACTTCATATGTTGCGTGTGGTAAAAGTATTCGTGCACGTGGATAATACTACTACATTTTTTAAATGATTTCTTAATTAATTTTGACTTCGAAAATTATGTTACTAAAACCAGCTGTCTTGATCCTTGGACCAATACTTATTATTTTTGCCATTATACCTTAGTTCATTCGATATCATAACCAATTTTTTGCTGTAATAAATGAAACGAATGCTTGAGGAATGATGTGTTTATCAATTAAATACCACCAATTGCGGTAAATGAACGGAAATTATTTTATGTTGACTTATCACATTATCTGTTGTTTACTTTAAGTTATAAATTATAAAAGAAAACACAACTTTATAGATTAAATTGTCAACTTTTTTCGACGGAATCATTACAATTAAAAACCACTGTTTTAAAAATATATTTTACAAATGGTCTGTAATTCTGTTCTGAACTGATTGTTTTTGGACAGCGTGAGCACTTACATTGTCCTGATGTAGGATGATTCTCCATTGTTTGTTGCTTTGTCAGAGTTTCTCGATAACTTGTGGCAAAAAAACGGTTATATACCAATCAGAAGTAAGCGTTCTTCGATCTTCTAAAGCAATTGTTGCAACATGACCAGATTTTGGTACATAAGTTGCGATCATTTTCTTTGACACACTAACACTAACAGTCCTTTGTTGAACCGTTCCAATGTTTTTTGACACCAATTCACGCGAACCGCTTTTTGCTCTTCTGTGACCAAATGAGGGATCCAATGGGAATCCAACTTCGTAATACCCAGGTCTTCATGTAGGATCTTTTGAATCGAAATCTTTAAAATGCCCAAAGGTACCCCTATCTCCCGTATGTTACACGGAGCTCATTCTTAATTAGCTGACGAACCGCATCAATGTTTTGCTGTATGACTGCTGTTTTGGGTGGACCTGGCTTGAATTCGTTGCTGAGACTGGTGTGATGCTTAATTCCCAAACACAGAAACCATTTCGGCGAGATATTGCTGTTGGGATAATCCTATCCAAAAATTGTAAAAAATTATTACTTGAAAATGGTTTCGACTAAGATCAATTTTTCGACAGACTGGCTAATTTCAAAAATTCACTGTATCGACACGACTTTTATCGCAATGAAACTATCGATTTATATGTCAATAAAAGATTGAGGTTACATTTGTGCCGGAAGGTTTTCTTGGTGGCGCCCTCTAAGCGGCTTTATGCAAAACTGATAAGACAAACTTCGTATATTCCATAGCTTGTATCACAGATTAACGGAGGCAATTTTTTTTCTTTACAACCAAATAGAAATGGACTGACGGCATCTCCTTGTTTACTCCGACTTAGTATTGTTATGTTTCCAATGATATGTCGATATTTATTCTTACTAATGTTTTTTGATGCGTATAAAAAATATTCAATTTTTTGTTAATATACCGAATATCATACGAATCCATTAAATATAATTAATTATTGCTTCCAGTTATTAATATCAAGGTTTCGGATCAATGACCGTGTCAAAGGTTTCGTTCTAATTTATTAGTGTTTATACAATTACGATAATTTGCGTGTACCGTAAAACTGAGCCTAGTAATCAAATATATCCAATATCACGAGGAAAATAAAAATTGGTCTATAATGCAAAGTGATAACGCAAATTCTGCAATTAATCTAATAATCCGGGGAAATAAGCAAAATTTAACTGTGTTCAGGACTCCCCAATAGCCACATATATGACGAGTTTTTCCGTTAATGTATACCTACTGTTTTTTAATTATTATAGTTTATTTTTATGAACGAGAGAGTAATTAGCATAATTTTAACTGGTAGCTCCGACCACTCCATGGGCGTGCTCAAGATTAATTGAAAAATTACTTTGAATAATTGTAAAAAATAAATGAATTATTTCAGTGTTATAAAGTGTTATGTGTATGTAAACAAAAGTGACCTCTTTTATCACACACTATATTAGAACTGACTGGCCTACATTAAAAAGGGTTTTAAAAAATTCACATTTTTTTTAATTTTTAAAAATTACAAAAGAGAAAAAGAGTTTTTAAAACCGTCTAAGGTATGTTAAATAGATGAATAAAAATATTAATATAAAACTTACAGCTACTTGTTACAAATCCAAATCAGATTCAGAAGATGAACTTTCAGAACCAAGATTTATAATAACTGGCTCGATCATTTTATCAGTAATATTGTCCAGCTTCCACATTTTTTCCTCTTCTTTAATAGTGTGATTTACTGCCTTTTCCCAGTTTTCAGGTTTTACATTATTTACGGCCTCCAAAAACAACTGTTTAACATCATGAATTTTAAAAGTGGTATTTTTTCTTGAAACTTCACTCTTTATCTGTGCTCATACCAGTTCAATCGGGTTTAATTCACAATGATATGGTGGGGATCTAAGTACTGTCATTCCACGATTTTTGGCAATTTCATCAATTTCGTATTTTTTAAAATTTTCTTTATGAAGGGCACACAACGAATAAAGTTCCTTTCTTATAGATCCGGGATGGTACGTAATATTTTTTGAACTCAGCCAATTCTGCAAGTCTTTTTTTAACCACTTGGTTGTGGGCAGTCCTTCTATAAGTCTGGAGTGATAACTTGCATTATCCATTACTATTACACAGTTCTTAGGAATTATCTAGTCAATTACTGTCGTAGATTCCTGGAATTAAAGAATTAAATGTTTGATTGTTGAAACCCTTACTTCGTGGAATGCACTCATTTCAGATAAAATAAAACGTTTTATTTTATCTAAAGAATTAAACTTTATTTTGCAAATAGGTAGGTACTTATTAAACTTTTATTGGTTATATATAACCAATAACATAAACATCTTACATTTCTTGCAAATTCATTAGTACCTGTTAACCTCCATCAGTCCGACACTGGCAACCTTATTTAGGGATTAGTAATCCTCACAACTATTGTATTCTATTCTGCTCCAACCTTTATACCTGGTGGTCATACTCAATTTAAAATTGTTTTCCTATATACTTCTGTAAACTTGTTGACAAATATCTATTTTTCATTGAGTCACCCGTATCAACAGTTTAGGGATTTGCATACATAATTTATTGTTTTATTACTCTCTCATACATAAAAATACACTATAACAATTTATTGAGAAAAATGCGATTTTTTCGAATTTTTGCTTACCAATAAAAAGGTGCCTTTTACTACAACGAAAGGTTTTCTGCGAATTCCGTTAATCGTTTAGAGGTGTAAGTTGGTTGAATGTACTGTATATAAACATTTTATCTGTTTTGGAGATAGAAGAAACATCTTCTTAGTCTAAAAGTTATTCAAATTGTTTATCACAGTGCCAGTGGTACGATTTCTTTTTGTAATGACATAAAACAATGAAGATACGGTAACTCTATGGGTACCGTATGAAAAGTGAAATTTGGTACGGGTACCAAAAGTCGTTTTGCAAAGTTACACGTCTATATCCGGATTCAGGAGAAGAATTCAGTGCTGTCTATACGCCAAGCGAGATTGCAATTTGAAAGCTTCTCACGTTCTTGATATGCACGTACAAAACAGGACCGCGTTGGCCATCATGTAATGTAACATTTTCAACTTTAAGCCTTTTGCAAATTACACAAATTTTAATAAAAACATTTTCCTCGTAATTTTTTTAAATAAATTATTCAAGGTCTTCTGCAAAAATACGTAGATCCGCAGTGGCTACAAATTTAAATTAATAATTCATATACCTACAGGATGTCCCAACTTGGATCAATGATATTACTTCGTTTCTATTTCGAATTTATTAATAAAATTTTAGGACAGTGATTGCTTACGATAATAGGGTATGTTTTACGTAAAAAACAGAAATTGATTTTTTTAAATTTGGAAAGTAAAAGGAAAGTTAAGGCTTATCCTCGAAAATCCTAACGGTTAAATTCAGTGGAATCTCTGTTTCAAAAATATCTTTACGAAAACAAAATCCATTTACGAAGAATATTTTAAACGTCATCTTGTACTAGAGTTGAGCTTTATACCTACTTACAACTGGGACACCCACCCCCTGTGGTGAAAAGTCTTTGGTCTATACAATAAGGGGCGGGCGGTCTTCTATTCAGTGCGGTTATGGGGTAATTAGAATAATACGAGTATACCAGAGTAATATTATTTATTGAATAATTAATTCACAACTTAGCAAAGGTACATACAGGTAACAAATAATCGTCCTGTAAATCATAATAATAAAATCGAAGACAAACTTTTATAAAATTTTATTACAAAATAATGTATAACAAGATATTTTGAGGTCACAGTATTGCTGAATTCGTTTTTTATGTCTTATATTTTCTTTTGTTTTTTTTTTGTTACATTTTTACTGACAAATTGGCTTTTAACGTAGATTACGGTTTGATGATAAATATTCTGAAATGGAAAATGTAGAGATGTGGCGAATAAAAACATTCATGAAATTAAAATGAAAGGATTTACGTCTATTAGGTTGCCAAAGACATTATTTCAAATGCTTATAAAGGAAATAAATTCACAGCCTATGGAATATAAAAACAATCCATTGCAGTACAAGAATTAAGCGAAATGCTTGCTTTAGATATTTGCTCATCAGGAATATCGTTTTTTAGCTGCAACACCTGATCGACTCATAGGTAATATTATTGTTCAAATTAAATGTCCAATTTCAGCAAAGATTTATGGCCTAAAGATGCAATAGAGAAGAAAATACTTAAAGTATATGGAAGTGAAAGATAATAGATATATTTTAAAGAGAAATCACGCATATTACTATCAAATTCACATAATAGAATTATGTGTAATTCTTCTTTAGAAGCTGGTTTAAGATAAAAATTATAATAAAAATCTTGCAATTTTGGTAGCATATTATAATAAAAATCTTGCAATTTTGGTAGCATATTTTCCCACAGTTTTACATCTTTATAGATCTTTTCGAATAAAATACCTTTTGGGGTCTATATTGCAAAGTAATAGTATTCTGTTCTATTCTCTATTAGATATAAATAACTGTCCTTGAACTTGATAGTAATAGGAATCAGTAATCAGTTCGTTTCAAATGCAATTGACCATCAATTAGTTGGCAAAATTGAAGTTTTTTTTTGTTCAATAGCTTCTTCAGGCGTAAGTTCTCTTGCTTTACATGGACATTTGATTTCGGCTACGCCTGAGTCACCTATTCAACCATCTGGACTAGCTGCAAGAAAGGGATATTCATCATGTATAAAATTGCCTGATAGTCAATGTTTATATTTAAAATTGTTTCATTTTTTTGCTTTAATCGTTGTTGACTTTCAATAAACCATGCAGCACTGTTATTTTGAGTCGTTGTATTATTAAAAATCTCTTTTCTTTCTGAGAAATTTTTTTGTAATTTTTTTAAAAATTCCAGTTTTTTTGCTTCGAAGTCTTCATCTGACAACTGAACTAACTCTTCTGCATTTAGTCCATAGTCTTTATCAGGTTGATTATTACTTTGTTTTTAATATATTTTTTTTGTCTTTTTGTTTGTTGGACCCATTTTTTAATTTTTTTTTGGGCAAATAAATTTTGGTAATAAGCAGTTGGACTGTCTGATTGACCAAAATTATACGCTGTTTCTACATAATAAATTATTATTATATAAGCAAGTACTTATAAACATCTTCGTGAACTAACCATTTTAAAAACAATAAACACACTGGTTTGTCAAAAGTCGGAATAAGCCCTAATAATAATAGTCCAGAAGCTATCGACAAGGACAGCCTGTGCTGACCGAAAGAGAGTTACATTTAGCAGAACTTCGAGATTTTTTAAAAAGTTTATACCAAATAGCTGCTTTGTGTTACACTTTATGCTAAAAATAAAAACAGATTCGGAAAGTGGGTCAAATTCTGTAGTGCCCTATTTCAAAAAAACAATTTTACGTTTATTTTAACCAACAATATTAAAAAAAAAATATTGTTTAAACAATTTATTAATTTACAATCAAATAGAGCACTGGAACTTTTTAAGACCTTTCATATAAAAAGGAATCATCTCAATATCTGCCATAGTTTTTGCGTTATTTGATATAAACTTTTACATTGGAATTTAGCTATGCCCAGAATCACGAGAAACGGCCTTAAGAGCGTAGGCGCAAAATTCGGGCCAATGTGTTTTAAATGCATTAATTTTTTTCAAATTCTGAGAAAACTAATAAGTATGCTTGAAATATTACATTATTGCCAAGGCCGAAAGTCCCTGAAAACTTCTATAATCTTTATCTTAATAAGTTACAGCGGTGAAAAAGAAGAGAGAATTTAGTGTGATTTTTAATCTCAAATATCTCATTCAAAAAAACTTTTTGTTAATTCTAAGGGACTTTCGGCCCTCGGTAATAATGTAATCTTTGATTCTGCATTTAAATTTTTCAAAAATATTTGTTAGTTTTCTCAGGATTCGAAAAAAATGAATACATTTAAAAAGCATTGGCCCAAAATTTTGCGCTTACGCTCTTAAGTGCGACTTAAACTAGAATACGCTTGTATGTTGGATCGTCGTCGAAGAAATTCATCAAGAATTTTCAATTTTCTAACTACTTGCAATGTGGTTAATGAAATTTACTAACTCTACTCTACATTTTGTAATATTTAGATTAAAAAAATATTTAACCATGTTTTTAATTTGTAGGTCCTGTGTCACCCCCCATGGCAGGAGCAACTCCATACCCACCACAGCCTTACCAACAAGCCGCACACGACTACAGCGCCAACCCACCACCTTACGACGTAGCAGTATCTCAACCACCTCTTCAGCCCCCTCCTTCAAAGGAAGGCTACGTCAAGCAGTCCCCTTACAACCCAGGGTATAATTAGGTTCTTCCCATCCAACTGTTAACTGTTGTAGTTGGTTTTTCTTACATTTCGTTACTTAAAGAAGTTAGCAGAACTTGTTTTTGTTTATAATTAAAGTGTGTTTAATGTTACTGAAGTAGAAGAGGTTTTAAGTCTAACAGTGATAAACGCGGACGGTGATTAAATGCCTGTGAATACAAAATGTCTGAATAAGGTGAACCGAAATGTGCAACGGGTTCTTTAATACTTTAAGGATTAAATTTATATCAAAGTGTTCTTCAATGGCTCCTTCTTAAGTATTTCTTAATCCATTTAAATAAAGGAATCAATATTTATTTTGGACTAATCTTTATTTGGGGTTCTGGATGTATTACAAACTTTTAAACAAATCACTTATAGAGTAAAGAAGTTATACTCATTAAAAATACAGTTTAATCTCACCAAACAAGTCTTCTGTCAGATGCTTCCGGATTTTTAATATAAACGTTTATTAATTAATTAATTTCAACAAAATTTGACTCTTTTTTTCTACCACTTTCCAAAATCTCAATTATTTTTTAGATACAATTGAATAATTTTCGGTTATATTTATACCCTTTGCAACTTTTTTGTGAATAATTATCATAGTTATTAGATGTTAATATGTATTGATAAATTATCTTTTTTATCATGTCAACTTATCATTTAAAAGTATTATTACCAACAATAATTTAAACCGTAAACAAACAAAAATAGCTCGGAACATTATTAGCGGAATTATTGCAATTATGTAGCTACATATATAGAATATTTTGAACCCTAGCCTATATAGCCTCTACAGACAATTAAAACATATATCTGACATTTAAGCGAAAACCCATATTTTTAAGATCCTGAATCTACTTGAAATCCCCATAAATCCGTTCTGAACATTTGTTACAATACAGTTTGTTCGACCCTGTCGGAAACACCAAAATGGGACTCTCAATTAATAAGAAGGATAAGAAGACTAGCAATGACCTCTATAGAGCAGTGGACAGTTAGATACCTATAAATTTTCCTATTAAATAAAAAGAGAAATTCTCGTTTTCTTCTGATCGGTACACGTCCGTAGTCTTTTGGATAATATAAGGGACTCTTTGTGAATACAATGAAGCTGAATTTGCAAAATAACAAGGTATTAACTCAACACATACTGTTAAGAATATAAATGGATTGCCTGCCAAATACCTCAACAGGCCGTGATACAATGGCTCAATTTAAACCATGTTGTGAGAATCCTCAGCCAGGAAATACGTATGCGTATGCTAGAACTGCATTTAGCTCCCACTCTTTCTTCTCTTTTATCGACAGCACCTTTCTCACTTAGTTGTGCATTTTGTACGACCATTGCTCGTCCATCATCATCTTCTCTACCATCTCTCTCACACTGACTCAAACACTCTCTAGCTTATTCCTTTGTCTTACCCATCTGACACAGTCCAAAAGGGTATTGGCGCGGTGTCTGAAGCTCCACAATAAAGACAATTGTCCGATTTGGTCTTTTTGAACCTGTACAAGTAGCTACGGAAGCTCCCGTGTCCTGTGATCACCTGCATCAGATATTACCTATGCCCGCAGTACAGTCAGCTCCGCAGATTTGGTATCAGTGACTTCGTCCACTGTGCCACATCCCTTGTTGCATCCCACTCGTCCTGTCACATTCCAACGTATGTGGCCCCCTCCTCGCTTCTAACGTTCTCACCTTGTATCACCCTATTTCTCCTCTGAAATATCCTTTACCCACAGAGCAGCAGCAGACACAGTGATGTAAGCACTTGCTACTTGCAGCAGACTAGTTCTGTCCGCACGTATCAAGAGGCTCTTGTGCGCCTGTGTTTCCACAGCCGCACTCCAGACTGGTTTTGCGTAGAGGATAATAGACTGCAAAACTTTGTGTAGAACCCTCTTCCTTTCGGATTTGGGTCCCCCTATATTGGGAATTACCCTCTCCAACACAGCCGTTCTTTCCGCCGCCTTACGAGTCACTTGCCGGGGCCATTGGTATGTAAGACCACTCCCAAGTACTTGACGTACTTCTTAGGAGTGATCCTCGCAATCAAACACCATTCCATATCTATTTCTCGGGCTTTTAAGGACTACCACCTTCATCTTCTCAGCCGGAAGATTAAAAAATGATTATTCATCCAGTCCTTGAATCAGGATACTTGTATACCATACCCGGAACAGGCGTTCGCAATCCATGATCTATGGATTGGACTCCTGGGGCACCCCAGCCGTAACATTTGTAATCACGCCCCATTTCAACCATGACGATATCTGGAAGAATCCATCAAAGTACAAGTTGACAAGATGTCTGCCAGATTTTTATTTTCAATGTAAAATTTATAAATTATAATGAAGACTTGCCACTCAACCCAAATGATTGTTATATCATTTGTATTGAACCGACATTCAAAGGTGTACTCCAGAAAGTTTAATATAAAACTCAATGGTTAACACTCATAAATTAAAGTAATTTTCAACAGACCAGTTAAATGGTTTTTATAATCACTAGAGACATTATAAATTTTAATATTGGTTTATTGCGATCTTAGGAGACATGTATCTGAGCAGATTTGTTTTAAATTATCATCCTGCAACTATAAAACTCTATTATGAATATTTTTCACAAGAATCCTAATAGAAACCGTCAATTTATGGTACTTTAATGTTGATTAAACAAGTATTCATAATTGCAATAAAAAAGCTGTTCCGTTTAGCTATATTTTACTCTGCAGGCATTTATTGTATTCTATAATTCCGCACGGTTACAAAACTGATCTTAAGAAAATGTTGAACTAATATACTAGCGCCTACAAGGAGATCAAAGGTAAAGAAATTTACAATGAAGTCAAAAATTCTAATGTAATTGATATATTATTAAAATTACTAAAATTACAAATTGCAAAAGGATTTCAGTGGTATAAGACCATCATCAGTGAAACCTGAAAGTAAGTAATCTCACTTTAGGATAATGAACAAAAGGGGTATTTGCAAAAAAGCCATGTACAAAACGGTATAAAAACATTTAAATTACATTTTAAAAGTTGTAAAAATTATAATGAAAACGGCATAATGTCGATGATTTAGGATTGAGCCAAAAGGGGACACTTTTTTATACTATGGTATACACTGAGAATTATTCCGTTATAAATTAAATCACAGGTATTTAAAAAAAGAAGTTATTAACTTATATAAGTGATAAAATTATTTATATTTTTGAAAATAGTAAGATATATTCGTATTTCAGTAACATTAAACAATAATTTATAATGATATAAATGTTGATATTTTCAAGATTAGAAACGTCGTTCTAAGTACAGGCCATTAAATATATAAATGACTTAAATTATATTTTATAAACTTCAAGGAATTAATAATGTCCTACGAATATGTACTTTTCGGATCTTGAAAACTTACTTTAATCGTATAAATAGGTTTTGATACTCGTTTCTATTAATGTCTTTATAATAGATAGTCTTGCAACAATTTGTCGATCAGTTACGATTCTTATTGTTTTTATTTTAAAGAGATTATGTGATAAGGGAACTTTTATGCGGTATTCTCTGATAGGATGAGACTTTGTAAATACTAATAATTATGTATAAATATAATCTCCAATGAATAATACTGCGCAACAAAAATATATCGATTAAAAACGTATACAACGTATACAACTTATACCATCGTTCTCGAAATTGAATCTCGATTTAAAACATACAACTCTTGTACATTGTATTTGTCGTATATTGTAAGGGCTTTAAAAGTATAGCCTAGTGATTGGTATAGTCGAATTCACCGATGTTATAAGTTCTTTTACCTGACTTTGTTGCTTTTCTACAAACTCTTATCATGTTGTTAATAATTGTCATCTCTTAAAAGTTCATGTATAGCAAAAAAGCCTTATATAAATTTATTGTCTCATTCTGTAGGACAGTGCTGCATAAATAATTGTTTTTCTTTATTTTTAAGACTGTATAAAAGCTCAGACTTTGGTTTAAACCTTATTAAATATATGAACAAGTTCCATTTTCTATTTTACATATACCCAATGAATGACGATTACCTGTAAATAGACGAAGATAGTAGTTTTCTGTTAAATAAGGGATTCTAATATAAGTATTCAGATGAATCATAGTATGTTTTCTATAAAATGAAAGTATGGTATTGAAACACATATATGTGATGGGAATGATGTGGACCTAGTTCTCCAGAAGGTTCTAAAGTTACATCTGAGACATCGGGAAAAAAGAGCAGTCGAAATGACCTTTGAAATTGAAAAGTGCAGTGTTTGTCATCCATTCATCGCCTCATAAACTCAACGGGTTGACTGATTCACTTCAATGTGTGTGCTATAGGGGGCGTTCAAGTATTATCTAACGCAATTTTCAAAGATTCTTGACTCCCCACCCATTTAACACAATGTAAGGTTTTTCTGTACCCTCCCACCACCTATCTAAACAAATGACCATTTTTGGCCTGACCAATATTCGGTGGTTAATCTCTCATCGATTCGTACGACTGCTTCCAATATAAATTTTCTATGATATGCCGCTATTTGAATCAAATACACCGTTTATTGTTCTTTACGAGAACGGTCTGATAACCACTTAGCCTACAAGAACAAAACGAAATTTTTTTGAAATGTGAGGATTTATTTCTCAACGTACTCTTATACTCATACCAGGCGTGTGACTTTTTCAAGTTTGGAAACAAAAATAATACCAGAAAACAATCGCGAAACTACGCAGAAACTCCTTCGGATTGTACTTAAACATTGTCCAACCCTGGTCTGAAGTGGTGTCACGGTTGTGCTTGTTATCCGGTGTGAACAAACGTGTTCCCCATCGCGCCGACAGCTTTTTGAAGACAAAATTTTATGCAGGATATTGTCACGCAGTCTTTTGAGTGCCTTATTGTCTCAGGTATCCCGCACACCTTGAATCGTCGGTCTGCCAATACGAGATCATGGAGGTTTGCTACGTTATCATTCGTGGTAGCCGTTTTCAGGACGCCTGGACTTGATTCACTAAAAACTGACGTGCGACCACGTTGAAACCAATTTTTTTACGGTCGCTATCTGGCGAGGGTAATAAATTTCTCTTGCGATAATGGCGCCATCGGGTGTTGAAGCTTATTGGATCGCCCTCATATAATTCCCTAAAACTCATTTGGAAAAACAAAATTTTCCTATAAATGAAGGAAATATCTACCAAATATGACCACGAATGGAGCAGATGATAAAAACAATATCCAGATGTGACAGAAAGAAATTATTTAAATGTAGAGCTACGTCAGTTACGAGACACCAGTAACCCATTTGAAATAGACTACCAGCTTTTCACAAGGTATTTAAGGGTGTCAAACAATATTAACCCTGCTGTCCCGTTCGATTCAACTACACAAATGTACTGTTCGGGTCAATATGACCCAACTATGGCTTACGCTTCTTAATCGAAATAAAATAAGCTAATAGTGCTAAACAAAACTTTACTAACAAAAAATTATGGTTAATTAAACAAAAATGATGTTGTTAATGTAAATTAAACCTTATTAACAAAAACAAAAGGTATTTTTTTCTTTCATTAACCAGAAAAGCCTAATAACAAATATCTACAAAATTTAATTCAGTTTACAACTGGGACAGTAATAAAAAGAATGGGTTTTACAAATATGTTTATGACATATACAACATAAAATATTAGTCTTATTATCGTTTTTAGAACAAAATTTACAGCGTGATCGTTTAGCAGGTGGAGTTGGATTGTTCATAGACGGTTCACACGAACTAGAATTTCCATCTTCTCTACTCACTTTTGCTCGTGTCCTTTTTAAGAGTTCTTGTGAGTCTTTGGTTCTTGGTAAATTTTTCCTGGAAAGAATAAGTGGTTTCACCAGTGTTTTTCCCAATTCCTCAAGAAAAATTCGCCGTTTTGTAAGTTTATTGGTGTTCCATTGGGGATTTATTGATGTCCATAAAACGAACGCGTTGTAGGCAGAAATGTCCAGCATATTATAAAAAACAATCATGGGCCAGCGATTTGTCTTTCTCTTACATGTATATGTACCAACCAGCTGATCTAGAGTATCCACTGATCCCTTACTGGAATTATAATCTAAAATAATTTGGGGCTTTTTGTCATTTCTGTCTCTAATAGCCTTTTCATGATGCAAAGTACTCATAAGAACAACATTTTTATTGTTTTTAGGAATATAGTTAACAACAGTGGTATCTTGCGTGAAGTAAAAATACGAACTATGAACTTCTTTATTCGCAATTTGTGCTGGAAGCTCCGGTTTATTTTTTCTTATAGTCCCCAGCATTGTATTTTTTCTTTTTAGAAGAAGTTGGCCTAAATTGTACGATGTAAAAAAGTTATCGCAAGTAATATTGTGGCCTTTCAAATCATTAGTCAAGTCACACACCACACACATTCCCTGATTTCGTTCTGCTTCTTTTCCTGTATAGATCTGCAATTTTAGAGCATAAGATCTTTTGGTGTCACATAAAATCCAAATTTTTATGCCATATTTCGCTGGCTTGCTTGGAATGTACTGTTTGAAGGGACAGCGACCTCTAAAAGCTACTAATTGCTCGTCGATAGTAACATTTTCATCAGGGTTAAAAAATTTAGGTAGATTTTCCACCCATTTTCCCCAAATTTCACGTATTGCAGCAAGTTTATCTAATCGTCTCCTATCCTGTCTAGTAGTCTTGTTATCAAAACGTATCACTTGCGAAATTTTTGTAAACACTTCAAGGGACATTGTTGCTCGAAATATACTACGACCAGTTTCTTCATTTCACAGACTTTTAGTTGATTCACCATGGGACTTAAAAACTCCAGCTAACAATAAAAGACCAATGTATGCTTGAAAACCAATTTTATCCAAGTCTTTCCAGTTGGTTCCAAAAACACGCTGGCCTTCCATGTTTGTCATATTAATAATTTGGTTTGCAACTATGTCAGAAAAGAGCACGTCAAATGAATTTTTGATATCGAAATTCGTGCACATGCGTACCTTGTAACTCCTGGAGCATTATTTATAACATTGGCCGTAAAAAAACGACCGTGTTGATAAGGAGGATCAAGCGACCACTGAATATTACCATCTTTCGAAGGAACTGTTACAGAAGGTTCTACAGGATGTGGTACGTAGAATGGAATAACAGAATCATCACTACTTTCTTCTTCACTTTCACTACTTGTATGGTTTTCTGTTTCTGATATGTATTCATCACTGTCTGACACGTTCGCGAGCTCGCGCAGGTCATTTTCGGTTAGCATTCTTCGATGTGACATTATCAACATGCAAAAATAGACTGAAATGTATATGAATGGCATGAATGCGCTTGACATATCATCAGTGTCCTACTCATCGAGTTAGATTCTAACTCGATGGTCCTACTACTTGTCTATCACCCCCACTTCCTTCTACATGACGTGCCCTTCTACCTGACATCGTCCAGCTACACTTCAAATTTTTTACAAGTTCTAGCTTGCAGAAACTTGTTTTTATTTATAAACTTACATGACTGACAAACACTGTTAGAAAATATAAAACACTGCCAACTAAACATACGTACACAGGAAATTTTTAACGGTTTAAATACGTGGGTCATATTGACCCGAACGTATCATAGGTAACAATTTAATTTTTATCAAAAAAATCAGGAAGTTGAAGTTTTATCTCATATGCAATTGAAAGACCTCAGATTAGGTAATAAAGTTACGGAATACCAAAACGTTGCGCCGCGTAATAATTTGTAAAATAAGAAATAATTTTTTTTTTTTTTGGGTCAAATAGACCCGAACAGGACAGCGGGGTTAATAGGTAAGTTGTAGAAACTGGGCGAACTGTAATAGAGGAAAAGCAAACGGCTATAAAAATCGCAATTGTCGGCTTTGTTTTGCGAGTCAGTACTATTTTGTTGTTTTTTAAGAAGTCCAACATCAAATACAATAATTGTTTCCTTGTCGTTTTTTGAATTAAAACCATTATAACTATAAAAAAAAATACAATTGAATATTTAAGGCATGCTAACACACAAAAAAGTGGTTTAACAAATATCATAAAACATTATAACTAAGAGCGAAAATGGCACGTAATTGTAGTCAGTTTAAAAATTATGTTTTACACATCAAGGTAGGCAACCCATTATACTCAGATGATACTTCATACCGATTTGAAGATGGAGAAGGAAGTATATAAAACAGAAAGACGTTGAATACTGCTTATTCTCTGTATGTACAAATTTTAAAGATATTGTTTGTAAATAAGTGAGCTACCAATGTTAAAAGTTTTGTCCCTGTCAACATTTATTCAAGAGTATGTACTTTTTAATAGTACTTTACTTTATGCACAATTTATCCAAAATTTTCCGCAGAATCTAAAAATACCATATTAATAATATATTGGGTGTTCCATTAAAAATAACAAAGTTAATGACTGCTGCCAATATTACCAGCAGACAGTGTACTGCCAATCTTACGACATGTAGATCAGCTACAGTTAGGTGGAACTTCACAATTTCAGACTTAAAATCTGGTTAGTTAGAAGATAAATTTTTTTCTGCAGTCTGCGTAAAATGATGAAAAAAAAGTTGATGATAAGTGTCGTGATTGCAACAGTTTATTTGGGTGTACCCCTAAATAATATTGCATTCATAATTCGCGAATTAAATAACAGAGATAGTACTTGTAGATAAAAAGGACAAATAACGATAGCTTTAAGAGCAATAGTTGGCCGGAAGTATAGAGAAACTGAAATGTAAGCTTTGAATAATGCTGCAAAACTATTTGATAGGGTCCAAAAAGTCAGCCAAAATATATCTCTTACTAATTTGTGCCTATGTTGCAAAGGAAACGACATTTTAGTTCCTTAAGAAAACTAAAATTCTTTGTTGCCAAATATAATATTATAAAATTATAAAGAAATGTAAATTCATTGAATCCTAAACTTCATTTATAGTAGGAATGTGCGATTGCCAGATTTTTATTGATAATCGAAAAAAGTTACAGTAGGTGAAACGTCTAATCGAATTAACGTCATTCGTATAACTAGCTTAAAACGTCCATTGGAAGTATTTTAACACTTTGGCTACTGGCTATAAATTTGAAGTTTTTTGTCAGAAACTGAAACTATATTTTGGTAAAATTCACAATATTTAATACTAAAAACATGTAAATATCAACATTTAGGTATATTTTTGAAAAAAAATCATGTGTAAGGGCCGTGTCAAAAAATGGTACACACAGTTTGTGGCAGAAATAAATGCGTAATTATCTTCTTAGAAACTATGTGTACCATTTTTGGACACAATGTTCATTTTTTTGCTTGACAGTAATGAGTGTCAAAAAAGCAGTTGGTACACAAAAACTTATCACTGCATGCTAGACAAGATGTTTTAACACGTTTTGTTTCTTTTATAGCAAAGTTACGTCCATTTCTAACACTATTATTTTTATAACATCTTGTACAACGACCTCTCTGTTCCACTTCGGAAAGTTTGTGATTTCTTTCTTGGTTAACACGACGATCATCCAAATACCGAATATTTCGACTACGAAAAATTTCTGAGGCGACTTCTTCTCTAAATTTAGTGATACTTATCTTTTTGTTTGTTATAGCCTCGTATGCAGTATGTGCATTTATAATAGATGTGTTAACCAAAAGTTCAATTGAAACTTTCCTATACCACTTAATACCCCTACGCACTGCTGATGAATATGATGCTTTTTGATCAGAGACGTCTATAAATGATTTCACATTATTATACTGCACGATTGTGGAAGGCTTTCTCACGACACCCCTTTTTGTTGGCACGTCCACTATTTCAGCCACAGACTCCGTAGTGAGAAACATGACATCTCTTTTGTCTTTCCATTTTCCAATTATGATTTTACTGTTATTCTGTCTCATGACTAATTCACCCCTTTTTAATTTAGCCTCACTTACTACTTTTGGATTATGCTTCCTGTGTTTTCTCATTGTGCCTATTAAATGTGTATCTTTGTACAGAAGTTCGCGTGCTAAATTCACGCTAGTGTAATAATTATCTGTGCACAAAACGCGACCTGAATGTAAAAGTGGTTCCATAAGCTGTAGCACCACTTTTGTACCAATTGGCTTTTCATTAGGTGTTTGCTCTTTTCCTGTATAAATTTTAAAATTGTATGTGTAACCTTTCACTCCACATAGTTTAAATAATTTCACACCGTATTTGTGACGCTTCCCCGGTATATATTGGCGAAAGCTCAGTCGTCCTCGAAAAGGAATCATCGTCTCATCTATACACACATTCTTGTCAGGAGTATATGCTGATTGGAACTTCTTGATTAACAAATTTTGCAAGGGAAGGAATTTTTTGAGCCTATCATCTGAGGCAATTTCGTTGTTTGAGAAGTGCAAATTGGACAAAAGAAGCTCAAACCTTATCCTGGACATGTGAACAAATTTTCCAATTTCATTTTTGTACAGCATATTGGTGCTAAAATAATCTTTCAAAGTGGGTTTACGATCCAAACCCATCCATATTAGAAGACCTAAGAAAACAAAAATTTCGGATTGATTTGTGTTTCTCCATTGTCCCAATAATGCTGTTTTTGTTAATATTTCATTTGTAATTCCTGATACTATTTTCTGTTCAGCATATGTGTTGGTTTCCTCGGCAATAAGTGATAAGATATCGTTGTCAATAAATAATTTATAAAAATGAATTGGATAATCTCCTTCCCGTTGTACAAAAAACTTTGGGAGAATCCTGAATCTTCCGTGAAGTAAATGTGTTCAAATTACCTACAAAATTATAAACTCAAAACTATAAAAGTGAATACTAATTTATATATTACCTGCACAATTATTCCAAATGATATTAGGATTAGGATTATTTAAAAAAATATCAGGTTCAGAATCGTTGTTGAGAGATTCTAGATCAGATTCGAATTCTAACTCTTGCCCATCACTGTTAATTTCTAAATTAGAGGAAGAAGAACACGAATCTTGATCATTTGGATCATCTATATCCATAGCATCAACATCATCATCTTCACTAATAAACTCATATTCCATTTCACTCATATTCTCGGCTATTTCACGTTGTTCAGCATCACTTAATTTTTTATTTGACATTTTAAGTACTAATTTTAGAACCGTAAACACACAAGACTAATATTGCACAAACAAGTCAGAAAATGGCCATAATATGCCATCTGCTGAAGGAGTCTCAAACTGCTCCGCCATAATTTTAAAAAATCGGTCATAGTACAGCCATCTGTTGATTATGTCCCAAACTGCTTCGCCAGAATTTAGCAGTAAACTGTAGGAACCTAGATACGCATTTAAAACCATCAGAACTGTGTTCACCAAATGTACACACAGCTTGAAACATTACCATTTCATGTGACCAAATTTGGTACATGTTTCTGGTAAACATCAACTGTGTACCAGAAATGGTACACACAGTAGCCAAAGTGTTAAAGCTTTCTACTAAAAGTGGCGATGTTACATAATTTATGACATGAATTATTTAACCCTTACACAGACGAGTCGGTCATAACCGTTGAATAGTTTAGGTAAAATACATCGTTTTGGGACAAGACAGTCAGACAAAAATTGGCAACCTCGCACAGACGTTGTCAGAATTAAATTCAAATGTCATACCTAATAAAGAAAGCAAAATATTAATTAGCAAAATTGAGTATTTTGGTGAATATCAACCACTGTTTCATTATAATCCAGTATTTAAATCAAAAATATGAAATATTCTACAAAAATCTGATATAAATAAAAGGCTAATAGAAATATATAGTTTTTATTGATAATTAAATAAAATATTTACATATTGTATCTGTTCTGTATTGTACGATAGAGAACAATTACGCCAGTATAAAAGTTTCGGTTTAAATAATAACCCATGGCAATTCTGAAAGTTATAACAACAGTTCCTGTTCCAAGTGTCATTTACACTCCATAGTTGGTCACATCTGTCTTGACTCAAGTAACGGTTCAAATAGCGCCGATCCATGAGAGTCTCCTAACATAAAGACAAACATTTTAAATGATCATGTCCGTGAAAGGATTAACTCCAATCAAATTGAATCGAAATTCTTTAATTTTTAAATATTTTATCTCCTCTAACAGTTTTTTAAGATATACAACGATAATCTATTAATGTAAATAGTCAATTAATGGACAATATTATTTATACAATATTATTATCCATTAGTTAAAAGTTGAATGGGAGGAATCTATTTTATGTACAGTAAAACCTCGATATAACGGACTACTTGGGGGAACAGGGTGTCCGTTATATAAAAATATGTTTAAAATAAATCAAAACACTTTTTTTAATATATATATATATATATATATATATATATATATATATATATATATATATATATAATATAAGTGACGTTGCTGTTGATATCGACGCCCCTGCGCTGTCAGTAATCATGTTTTGAAAAAGGAATCAAGTTTCGTTTGCAATTTCGATGTTTACTGTTTTTTTTTATGATCAACTCTCCAAAATTTAGAAAATGCGTAGAATATAGTTGAACTTCGTTATCTGAAGAATATAATCAATAAATGTTATTAGAGCGTCGAGATGCGATCTTACGTCTGATAATTTTATTTTTGGCAGTGTTGTTTTGTCATCTTCTTCGCTAACTTCACTTCCATCCTTACTTTATAGGTTCATAACTTCATCTGCTATTTCACTTTCAGTCATGATGTTATATCCAGGGTCACCTTCTCTAGGCCAGGGTCACCTTCATTAGATCTACTTCTAGCCCTTGTAACACATCTTCCTCAGCCACATGTTTTGCATTATTATGTATTGTCCTACAGAAATCAGTAACTTTCAACCCTTTTAAATCTATGCATCTTGGCCATCAAACAAATTCTTCCAACCATTTTTTTAATGTTTGCTCTTTCACCTCCTCCCATGCTGCAGTAAATTTAAAAATTGTTGATTTTAAATTGTAAGACCTTAAGTTTTGCAAGCTAGGCTGTCCTCTTGGATATTCTGCATTATCTCCATTGTGCAATACAACCATTACTTACGTCTAAAACTTGCGATGCATGGGATAAGTGATGTTGTATTTTTTGGCAAAAACATAGAGCTAAAGTTTCCATCTTCTGAACGTAGAATATTTTCAGAGGGGTGAGCAGGAGCGTTATCTAAAAGCAATAAACATTTCACCTCTGCTGGCGGTATTCCCAATTTCTTCTCTTGAAATTTTCTCACTGAAGGTACAAATTCTTTGAAAAACCAATTTTTGAAAATATCTAGAAATGTGTCCTCTTATACTAAATTTTATTGAAATTTTTTGTAAAATAGGGTGTTAAAGGGACGGGTTAAACATGTATAATATTAACAGTACGTTTTTATTTTTTTTTCTACATTTGACCGAATTTTTTGTCCGTTATATCCGAAGTCCGTTAAATAGAGGTCCGTTATATCGAGGTTTTACTGTACTGCCTAAGCTCTGACGTTACAATGGGCAGGGATTTTAAAAAGCTTTCCAAACATTTTTAATTTGTGTGTATTTGTCCCATAAGAAGTTGGAAATATTGGTTTTTTAATTGTTTGAAGAATAAATAAAGACTTTTGGTTATGAACATTCATTCAGTGCGATTGGTATTATTAGTTGTTCGTGAATTTGTGAGGTAAGAATATCAAAGTATTAGGATATTTACTATGAATGTTTATATTTTAAGGTTATGTTATGGTTTGATTAAAACTTCAATTATTTTTTACTGTATTTTAAGGTATTTTGTTGTTGTTTTTATCGGAGTTTTTACAAAATTATTCAATAAATCATTGAATTTATTGTGCTAGTGTTTTTATCCCCTACAAGACTGAATATATTCGTTTTTTCGTACATTAAATAGTTAATACAAAATTTTTCAATAAAATCCTTTATAAAAAGGTATATAAAAAGGTTTATATACCTTTTTATAAAGGATTTTATTGGAAAATTTTGTATTATATGGTATACAGCCAACTACAGGAACTTAGTTTCCTTGTGGAAATAGTTAATAAACTCCATTCGCTTAGCCCGGGCACATTTTGACAGATTCATTGTCGGAAACTTACAACACAACAATTCCTACTTCTCAGTATTAATAGCTCAAGAATGCTACTATTGCAGACATCTTTCTTAAAAAAAAAGAAGAATTATTCTAAATAGTGGAAGTGTATACTAAAACCATCAACTTTTGTGTAGTATATATTTGAAAAATATATTTTAGTTGTTATAATTTAACATAACTATTTATTATATGGTGCAGATAAATAAATATTGATTGTCGGTAATTCGCAAAGTTCTATTTTATTTACTATTTAGTTTGTTTACTATTAATATTAGCTATGAGAACGTGTGCTTGGTTGTATAGTAATTTCCAGCCACTTTTAGTCTGTCAAAAAGTAACTAACTTCGCAAAAAAATAATTACTAAATTCACTAGACAGTTCGGACTGGGAATAGCGAACCGAGTTTAGTAGTTTTGTTGTCATTACTGAAAAATTCAGTAATACTGGATAGGTATCTTCAACACATGTTTACTAGCCATTATATGCCCAGATCTAAAAAATAAACTCAAAAACTATTGTAACATTCAAAAAACATTTTTTTAGACACTGATTATGGCAATTTAATAGAAATATTTCGACAGAATGTTATATTACAACTTAAACTACGCGAAAACGAATATCTTTAGTATTTAACAGCATAAAATCACGTAAATAGATTCAATGATTTATTGATTTATGTGGAAATAATACTGATAACAACAACCTTAAAATATGAACACTCATGGTAAATTTCTAAATACTTTGATATTCTTACCTCACAAATTCACGAACAACAAATAAAACCAATCGCACAGAATGAATGTTCATAACCAAAAGTCCTTATTTATTCTTCAAACAATTTAAAAAAACCAATATTTCCAACTTCTTATGGGACAAATACACACAAATTAGAAATGTTTGGAAAGGTTTTTAAAATTCCCGCCCATTGCGACGTCAAACTTGTGTAGTCCATTGAATAACAATGAAATACCATCGATTATAATATCGAGAAAATCGATTGTAACATCTGGCAATCGCCCATCACATTCATAGTCCGAAGATGTTGGTATAAGATAAAGTTATTTTACAAGATGTATTTTTGTATGAAATATATTTAGCAAATAAACCGACCGATAGTTTGTTGCTAGAGTTTGTTTTAGCATGTTAAAAGTTTGTTGTATAGAAACAAGCTATAACTTATTCCCGATGTAGAAGAAAATTGTCAGTAGTTAAGTCCCTTGTTTATACGAATTTTGATATGTATTTAGTATTAGATTGTGCCTGGTGTTCTGAGTCGTATGTTACATTAGAAAATAAGATTGTATTAATACAAATTTCGATTAACTTTAAAGAAAGTACAAGCTGAATATAGCCGCAAATGTCAACCATGGAACAAAATATTTCGGTTTGGCAGTGTTGGCATGGTTTTATAATGCATAATGTTGTATGCTTCAAATATAAAGAGATAAAGCTTTTAAAAAGTACATTTTGATTATACTATTTTATGAATTTTGCAATTTTTAATTTACATAAAACAATAACTGGTGGTTTGAGGATTGCCAAAACTATCTGCTAATCTGTCAAAGGACAATTGAGGGGTATAGTTTCAAAGTGTACAATCTCCATGTTTCCTAAATTTTCAGTAATCGAAAAAAACGGATAACCTATTTCATATGAACAATTAAACTAATTTTTCTTTTCTATTACATTTATATGACAACTACGAGTTAATATACAAATTTTTTCTTTAAACTATTCAAAAATAACTAAGTAATTCTAGAAAAATATTTGGACATTGTACATTATGAAAATAACTAATGGAGTTTGTTCACATTGAAAATAACTTACGAACATCATTTATTAAACTTATTTATTTTATTGAGATAATACACATTTAATTATTCAAAAATAGTTAATTAAATGGAAAATCCATCATCTTCTTCGACGTTCTCACACAACGTTTCATCGTCGACAGTTCCATTTTCTGGTGCTGCATTGTCTTCTCGATTGTCTTCGATCATGATGAATTTGTAAAAACTTAAACGGGAATCACTTTTCCAGTCCTCTCCAAAATGACAACATAATAAATTATTAACATCAACCTTTTTGTTGTTATTGACCACGACATTATGTTTCGGAATTTTGGCAGGTTTCATTCTTTCAATGTTCTTTTTTCAATTTTCCCACACCAACATTAGTCTTATAAGCTAACTCACCGCTTACTAACACTGTGCCTTGAGAGCTTTTAGTTAAAATAAACCTCTTCATTTTTGAGAAAGCAAAATGCCATTGTCCTGGAGCCTTAATGTGCTTGTTTGTTTCGTTTCTCCAGTCATATATTTCGACTAATTCTCCAACCCAATGAACAGTACTATACTTTGAAAACATCTCCAGATATTCATGTGGTTTTAAAATGATCTCCTTTTTTTTAATATCCTTTTCAATATTCCCAAAAACTCGGTCTGGAGGCATGAAAGAATGTCCTCTCACTGGAAATATTACTTCAATTTTTCTAATTTTATCTTGTCTATAAACCAATAACAACACATAGATATGAGTGTCGTGTTTTTGTTTTGGCCTCCGCATCCATCACACATGAGCCTGATAGTATGAATATCGTCTCCAAAATTAGCCGATTCAAGAATGTAATAAACGCAGGAGGCAACCTCGTTCGAACCCTTGTACTCGTTTTCGGTCCAACAGAAAGAAGTGACATTAGATGGATTTAAATTACTTTTGGAAGTTCCTCTGACAACGGTAAAATTGTACATATAAAATTGACGTAAATAATACGCCTGTTGATCAGGAATCTTAGGCAAAACTTGATTTTTGTGACAGTCAAAAAAAAAACGTTTCTACACCTTCATCCCGTTCCTTTAAAAGGGTATAAAATGCTTTGGACCTCAACGTATTTTCCCTTTTTTGGATGATTAAGTTGGCTTTCATGTCGTTATCATGGCCCGCTTTTATTTTCTCAGTCAATTGTAAGCATGTCGAACATGCATCGGTTCTAGGAGAACCAAAACCAAGGTTATATTGTGTATTAAAAAATTTCCTGAAATAGCTTTCTTTTACTGGAAGGTTTCCATTTTCTCTTAAGTACATTTTCCACATCGACTTTATATTCAAAGAAGAATCCAGATATAACCGTTGGCTTTGTCCCCGGCAATAATGAGATTCAATTACGCGGAATTTGTTAATAAAATCCATAACAGCACTTTTTTTCAACATGTACTTTTCCAGCTTTCTATCGCCACCTCGATTTTCCATTGCAGGAAGGGAAGTTCTATAGAAATTTTTTGTAACTGTATCAATTCGTCTCCTTGTTGTACCCAAAACTTCCATGAAAGCTTTTTTACACACAGCCAACATTCTGTTTTCGTTAGTCAGAATATAAAATCGTGTTTGAAATGTTTTTGCAACATGTTGCGAATTTTTTGGGCGTTTACGCTGTATTGGAACTGTTTTGTAATATTTCAACAGAAAATTATCTTGAAATGTTTTCTCCTTCGTCCCATAAAATTTAGAGTGGAAACGTATTATTTCGTTCATTTGTAGTAACGTACATTGAAAAGCACCACTTTTGTGTCCACATTTCGGATAAATTGGGAGCGAATGTGGACTATACCTAAAATAAAATCCATGTTTATACAAAGATATACAAAATCCTTTGATGCAACCTAAATTTTTTTTGCTGAATTCTTTTCCATGATGTGATAATACGTTGTCTTTTTCGTGCTTTATTACTAGCTACAGGAGTAACATTTACCTCCATTACACGATTTATTATATTAAGAATTCGAAAAAATATGATATTACTTTAATAAACAAACTGTGCTGCTTCACAAATCACATGCAACTAACACTAACATATAATGTAAAAACACAACGTTTTTAGCGCGAGATTTGTTGACAAGTCCGAACAGGACATTGCACGCTTTGAAATATTCGCCACTATAAACAAGAAAAACCCATTGGAGATTGTACTCTTTGATTTTAAATATTGGATAGAAGATTGTACGGTTTGAAAATTGAATGACATGGGAGATTGTACGTTTTGAATTAAAGGCTACTTTTCTGCCCTCAAAATTAATTAGAGAATGACTATTTTGAAAAGAATTTTTTTATTGTTTCGGTTTAGGACTAGAAACTCAACGTAATGCGACATTCAACTCATTTTTTCTGAAATATGGAGATTGTACACTTTGAAACTATACTTTTGGCTCGTTCTTGTTTTATATAAATTAAAAATTGCAGAATTCATAACATAATATAATCAAAATGGGACGTTTTTCGCATTTGGTTCCAGTGAAGATAGCCTCAAATGAGCTGTCAATTAAGTTTCACAGAACGAAATATTGCGTTGGCAGTGTTGCCATGTCCTTGTAATGTATATGTTATATGCTTCAAATACCAAAAAAAGCAAGCTTTTAAAACGTACATTTTTATTATATTATTTTATGGATTCTGCAACTTGATAACTTATATAAAACATGAATGAATTAACATTTATTTTTTGTTTATATTAATTGCAGGTGATTATTAGAACATTTTTTGACAATTGCTCTTTGATAGGTTGGCGGATAGATTTGGCAATAGTGTCAGAACCCTTAAATCACCAGTTGCCAAATTGCAACAAATGCCTTTTTAACTTTATTATTTTTACTGAAATATAGCTATTTACTTCTAAAAACTGGTTTAAAACTATTTACTCTTTCTTTTTTGGTAATTTTAAAGTATTAATTTTTAAATATCTTATTGCTTTTGATTGCATGTTTCATTTGTAATGTAAATTTCAACACTGTCACACAACAATATTTTGTTCTGTCAATCTCATTTGAGGCTATCTTCACTGGGGCCTAATGTCCTCAAAATGTACTTTTTAGAAGCTTTCTCTTTTTATATTTGAAGCATACAACATATAAATTATAAAAACGTGCCAACACTGCCAAATCGAAATATTTTGTTCCATGGTTGACATTTGCGGCTATATTCAGCTTGTACTTTCGTTAAAGTTAAACCAAATTTCAGTTTTTGTCTAATGACGAGTTCTATTCTGTTTTGCATTAGGAGAAAGTTTGTTAATAGACTGAAACAAATTGAAACCACCCAATTGTAAGCCCAAAGATTGGTAACTACTTTGTATTTCTCGATTTAGTTTTTAAATCTTCATCTCTGGAGTTATTAAGCACACGAGTTACTTTAAAAAATATATAAAAGAAGGGAAATCGAAGTATAAACGACTACTCCAAACCTAAATGTTTTATACCAATTATATAGGAGACTAAACCCAATTATACATACTTTGAATACTTTCTCACTCGTATTATTTAAAAGCCATTTTAAAAGAAATATAAGCTAACGCTACAGATAAGATAAGGCCACAGATAATACAAATTTTAATACATTGTCTATTTTTTATTTTAACATGTCTAATTCTGATATGTGCGAGACTAATTTATTTAGAATTCATCTCCTTCACCAGTTATACACTCTCGACATCGCAGCTGGACTTAATTCGATTTATAATATACAATACCTACACAGCTATCATAGTTTACTTACAACATTATTTTTTATAGTTTTCTCGAATCCAGAAGTAAAAATTTCTGTTTTCTAGTTTTAGCAAAGAATATAGACGCATACCTATAAATGCGTCTATATTTTTTGGTTTTAACTGAACACGCTTTTTTTTTAACTACCACAGGAATTATGTTCATTACTATGATTGATATGCCTATCCGTTCCGAATGTTGGCGATCATCATGGGAATCTTTATCTTATCTGCAGCAGCGCGAAAAGCTGCACAGATGTTGTATTGAACCAAATTCTAAGGTTCTTTAACCAAGATGTACTGTTTATAGTAGATTGTAAATATGCATTTAAAAACAAAAAAAAAACTTATATTAACGATTAAACAAACGAAAATATAAGTTGTACCGAGTAGATCGTGTTTGCCCGGTGGAAATCCTATTAAAACTCGTCACATAAGTATACTTTACTCAATAAAAACCAAAGATGTTCCTAAATTTAGCGATCTACCTCATTAAAACAGGATAATAGCTAAGGCACAGGAAAAATAGCCTCATACGACTATATAATACGAGGGTGGATTGATATAAAACTAGCCTTTGATAGAAAAAACAAGTTTTTTGGAATTAAATCGATTTATTTCTCAACATAGTCCCCTTTTAGCTCGATACACTTGGTAAGACGATGTTCCGATTTTTTTATCCCATCCGAATAGTACTTTTGCTCGAGCTCTTCAAAATAGGCCGAAGTTTCAGCGACAACTTCATTTTTTAGGTTCGGAAACAGGAAAAAATCGCTGGCGGCAAGATCTTGGGAATACGGTGGGTGTTCAACCAATTCATAGCCCAATTCGTGTATTTTTTCCATGGTGACGGCTGATCGGTGAGCCGGTGCATTGTCTTGGTGAAAGAGCACTTTTTTGCGTTCCGAACCGGGGCGTTTTCGACGCAATTCTGCATCGAATCGATCCAATAATGCTGCGTAATACTCACCATTGATTGTTTTTACTTTTTCCAAGTAGTCGATGTGGATGATGCCCTTCGCATCCTAGAAAACAGTCGCCATCACTTTGCCGGCCGAATGTGGACTCTTTGCCTTCTTCGGCGGCCCTTCGCCGCGTTTGCGCCACTGTTTCGACTCTTCTTTGGTTTCCGGTGTGTAATAATGCACCCAGGTTTCATCAATCGTGATAAATCAGCGAAAAAAATCCTTCGGATCGCGCCGTATCATCGCCAAAAGCGTCTCTGAAGTGGTCACACGTTTTTGCATTTGATCGATTGTCCGCAAACCCGGCACCCATCGCGCGAATAGCTTTTTCATGTCCAAATGATGGTGAATGATGTTGTGTACGCGTTCGTAGGAAATGTTTAGGACCTCTATTAACTCGCGCCGACGATCTGCTATAATCATGTCATGGAGTTTGTTGATCATTTCCGGCGTGGTGACTTCATTTGGCCTCCCGGGACGCTCATCATCAAAAACACTCGTACGACCACGAACAAATTCAGCTTTACAAAATTTTACTGTTGCTAACGAAGGTGCAACGTCACCATAAACTTTGTCCAGTTCGGCTTTGATTTACACGTTCGTTTTACGCTTTTTGTGGAGGAACTTAATCACCGAACTATACTCGACTTTTTCCATTTCTCCGAAAACACAAAATTTGCTTGCTTTTGACGGCTGTAAAAACTAAACTAATTGTTTTTAAAACTTAAAATTTTGACAGACGTCATGTCATGAATGGCAAATGTCACCGAAACCAATTCGGTATCAAGTAGCGCCATCTATCAAAGGCTAGTTTAATAACAATCTATCCTCGTATAAAGATAAAGTGGCTTGTGATTAAACTGATTGTATAATAATTTACTACAAGGACATCGACATTTAATTGGCTTGCTCTACCAAGATTTCTAATAGAAACAAAAACTAACTTCAATAAAGTCTGGTCTTTTGTCTTGGCTCTCGTATCCTTTTCCTTGAAAACAAGGAAGATATTTATGATACATCTACGATCTACGCAACACTGGATGCATATGGGAATAAGGTAGCATTTTTATGAATGCATGTTTGGATGATTTGTACATGTTAAATAGACTATTTTTAAGAAAATTAAAAATAAAATGCATTCAAATCAAAACTTACTTTGTAGTTCATACAAAAGTTAAATAAATGAATCACATTGCAGATTTTTTTATTGTTTTGACTATTTTCTTATTTCTAACAACCTGTGAGATAGATGAGAATGCGATAACTTTCGAGAAAGTTATCGCATTCTCTTATATGCAATAATTCATAATTAACTTTACTATTTTTGCTTGAAATAAGCCACAATTTTACTCTAAAATAAGTTTGTTTTGACGATTTGACGAAGGGGAAAGATGCCACAAGAAAATAGTTTCAGAACAATACAAATTCATAATTCGTCTATAGTAACCTTCATATTCGTTTAAAATTTTTCGCCGGTTAGTATAATTATACCTACAATTTTTGCCACCTCATCCACTTTACTTTATGATATCAAAAACATAATAATTGTCATGATTTTGCATATTACAATCATTATTGATTTTCTAGTATTAGAGATTTATCCAACCTATAATAAGCCTAAAATTTTTATCGAAATTCTACAGAATTCATCACGGGAAAAACCTACTTAAAAATTAGAGAAGTTGTTTTAAATCTTTTTTGAAGTCATCAGTTTACGAAATACACAATTTTATCAGCAATTTTAGCTACAATATATCAAATTTTATAAAGATTTCTTGTCATTTTCGTTTAAAATAAACGTATAGAGATAAATATGTTTATACCATAGTACCACAATTGTAGCGAGTGACTCATATTTTCAATGTGGACTTTTGCAGGTCTTAGGGGAAAGGAAATCGACGAGTCATATGCGTGCGGTTATTCATAAAAAAATATTCAGGATTTTAGAACGAATTGATTGTCATAAAAATTATTTTCTTATTTTGTAGATGTCTTAGATGAAGAAAAACCTTCTGCTATTTGTTTCTGCTAAATTCTGCTATTTGTTTCAGATCTTTCTGCGTACCAAAGTAATCTTTTTATCAAGTATATTTGTAAGTTGATTTAAAACCAAAAAAGTGTCGTCCAACGTATTGTACAAAAGACTCCTCCCCTACGCCGAACAAATAGTAGGAGGATATCAGTGCGGTTTCCGTCGTAATAAATCAACAACGGATCAGATATTTACACTGAGGCAGATCCTTGAAAAAACCCTAGAGTTCGGCGTCGACACCCACCACATATTTGTTGACTTCAAAGCCGCATACGACTCCGTTAATAGAAATAAACTTCTACTTGCTATGGTAGAATTTCGCATTCCATTTGATCTTGTCTGGTTAACTGAACTTACACTAACAGGTGCAGAGAGCATGGTAAAAATCCAAAACAATATTTCAAGACCCTTCCATTGCAAAAATGGACTAAGACTATCGTGTCTCTTATTTAACCTACCATTAGAAAAAATAATTCGAGAGTCGCAGATTACTACGAATGGTACTATTTTTAACAAATCAGTACAAATTGTCGGATACGCAGATGACATAGACATCATAGGTAGGTCCACAGAATCTCTGACTGAAGCATTTCGGTCGTTAAGAGCATCTGCACATAGAATGGGACTAAATATAAATGTTCAAAAGACCAAATATATGTGTTGCACTAGGTCAAGCAACCCGACACCTACACGAATAATAATTGATGACCTAGAACTGGAAGGTGTTGACACCTTCATATACTTAGGGTCCTGCTAAACAAAGATAACAACGTCAGTGAAGAAATAAAAAGAAGAATAGTGCTCGCCAATAAGTGTTACTATGGCTTAAGAAGACAGATGGCCTCAAAAATGCCTAGAAAAATTAAACTGACTGTATACAAAACACTAATAAGACCAGTGCTAACATATGGTTCAGAAACTTGGACACTAACACAGAATGACCAAGAATTGCTCAAACGTTTTGAGCGAAAAATACTAAGACGAATATATGGAGGCATAATAGAACAAGGTTTGTAGCGAAGGTGTTACAATTTTGAGTTGTATAGAAGATTTGGAGAACCTGACGTTGTAAAATTCATTAAGGTAGCACGCCTCAGATGGATAGGTCATGTAATCAGACGAGAGGAAGATGCCATAGTCAGAAAAGTTTTTGACCGAAGAGGGCCGATCGGACAACGAAGAAGAGGAAGACCGAGACTTAGGTACCAAGACAACCTAGAAAATTATTTGAAGTCTATCGGAATTAGAGCATGGAGAAGAGTTGCCAGAGACAGGGGCGAATGGAGGATTGTTCTGAAGAAGGCTTTGGCTCATAAAGAGCTGTAACGCCACTGATGATGATGATTTAAAACCAATCTTTTCCTCGATTGACGGTTTATGTTTTTACAGGTAGAATTATGGATTTTAAATTAAAAACCACTAATTACGCCTGGCTATTACCAGCCTGAGACGGCAAAATATGTGATTGAGTATTCAAAGTCTGTAAACATGTATTAATTACTTTACCATTTAGTTTGACGAAGTTGAGATAGTAATTAAAAAACGTGTGGTGATAACAAAAAAATTGGACCATTTTTATAACAGACAATAAGACAGGATTTCAATTTTTTTTCGTTTATAGATTCAGTGTATTTGAGATGAACTGAAACTATTAGGTTTTAATAAATGTACATTTTTTTGTCCTATAAAAACTAAGATTTTGAAAACAAAGTGAATTGATTCTTCTACAATATAATATATTACAACGTACAATCTCTGCTATTAATTACAATGTTGACTACTTTGTTGGCAGCTCTTGTGTTCATAAGAACATTTTCACAGATTTTTAAGCTAAGGTGTCGGTCTTTTCCCTAAATATCTTTTACTAACTAGTTTGAAGGCAAGCATTCTGTAATTAGTAGGAAAGAACGACCCAAAACGATCCCCGTAAGACAAAAAAATCTATACTTAATTTTAGGCCAAAAAACTCGGAAAATTATTTTTAGATTTAATAATTGTTTGCTCCCAGTATGGTATATGCAATTAATATTTAAAAATGTTTGACAAATGTATTTTACAATATATATTTTTCAAATGTTTGCAAAATCATCATTTTACCCAACCGGGTGAGGCAAAGTGATCCCTTAGGGTAGGGTAAAGTGATTCCTACCTTTGTTTTTGTGAAAACAGGTATTTCTTATTGGAAATATATTGAAATAACCATTTCAGGAAAAAACATTACATATTTAGTAAGAGAATAAAACTATTAAAAAAAAGTAAACTCCTTATTATATGGTTCGTAACTAAAATGGATTATGTAGTACAATAGTTAAAACTTTCTACGAACTAGGTATATCTTGGCATTTTCATCACAATAATCGCAGGTGTAATAGTCTAAATCATTGACCTCTATTCCAGCACATTCATCATGGGCTCAACGTTTGCAAATATAACACTGTGCCAGCCCTCTTCTGCGGGAGATCTTAGAAAAGTATCAGAACAAATAAAGCACTCTGAATCTTCTTCAAAATCCCATTCTTCTTCATCTAGGTCCTTCTTTTTGTTTTTTATAACTTTGATTGAACGTAGTTTCTTGTTTTTCTCTTTTTGCTTTCCATTAACTGCAGCTTTATTGTTTAAGTTAAATTTATTTTACACCATGGTTTAGAAAAGAAATAAAAGAGACATGTAAAGAGAAATGAGAGGCCTTCACGAAGTATAAACATCAAATACTCTAGAATCCCGAGACACCTGTAGAAGAATACGAAATGAAACAAAGCAGTTGGCAAGAAGAACAAAAATGAACACTGGGAACAGTTTACAAAAAGGATGAAAAGCGACTTCTACGGTACACAAAAACAAATATGGAGATTCATAAAAAAACAACGGGAAGAAATGGCAGAATTGAAGGAATACGATAACATACCAGCAAATGAATGGGAAAGATAACTGACGGAAAAAGGACTGACTGTTTAAAGGAAAGGAAAATAATAATCAATACAATAAAGTACATGAATTTAGACACGAAATAGAAATCAGTTTTCAGGAAGTAGAGATAGCCATAAACTCACTCAAAAATAAGGAAGTCACCGTGACCAGACAAAATAACCAACGAGCTTCTAATACACGGAGGAGAAAGTATAGCCTTAGAGATTTCCTGACAAAAGCTTTCGATCTCATCCAACTCAAAGACGTCTTACACCTACTGTATAAAAGAAACATACCAATCAATATTATACAAACCCTCGAAAACATCTACGGAGTACTACAAAACGGAGTCAGACAGGGTGACCCGTTAAGCCCACTTCTCTTTAATATAATAATGGACGAAATAATACAAGCACTACATAAAGGTCATGGCTACAGAATGGGGAACAAAGAAATCCAAATATTATGTTATGCAGACAACGCCGCAATAATCGCCGAGACAGAAGACCAGTTCCAAAGATTAACACACATTTTTAATATAACAGCCAAGAAATACAATATGATAATATCAGCAGAAAAAAACAAATGTAAAGCAGGAAGCAAGGTTTAGATATCTGAGAATAGACATAACTACTTACGGAGATGTTGAAGAAGAAGTACGACAACAGGGAGAGAAGCGAAAACATAAGAAGAGCATGCAATATAGAAGACATAATCAATGAATGGGTGACAAAACAGAAACAGGTGTGGAACGAACACATTAGTGGAATGGCAGAGGATAGGATATTACGAATAGCACGAGATAAGTTACCAAATAGACGAAGAAGTATTGGCAGACCAAGAAAAATATAGTGCGATAATTTAAACAATTTAGGAGGCTAATATTGAAGAAGAAACAGGCTTTAAAGCCTACATACAAGAAGGAAGAAGAAAAAGAAGTTTATTCTAATATTTGTACACACCATCATCCATTCTATTATATATTTTTGATATATCATGTTCTTTTAATACTTACAAGGATTTGTTAAGTTGATGCTTTTGTTCTCAACTTTAGTTTATTTAACGATGCTACATGTCTTCTTCAAGTTCATATATATATATATATATATATATATATATATATATATATATATATATATATATATATATATATATATATATATATATATATATATACCTTCAGCAGTTAGTAACAATAGACAATATTTGAAAATATTTAAAAAATAATACTGCTGGTCCAGATAGAATAGAAAATGACTTAAAAGATGAATAGTTTATAAACCTAATATTTTCAGTTATATTATGTATCAGCTCATGTCATTAGTAGTCCAGGGAAATAAATTTTTCTCAGGACATCTCAATGAAACTTGACTAGTTTTTTTCCGATAATACATAATATACATACATGCCTGGGTATTGCGATGTTCTGAACATGGTTAAATTTCCCTGGTGTAAAGATATTATACTAAAACTTCATATGCATTGTATATTTGGTAATATTAAAAGGAATAATATTTATTTTTTATGTATATTTATGCTTTTCGATGTGATATACATGCTTAAGAGATGTTAGGAATTGTTGGTGTGTAAAAGACTTAGTTTTATATGAAACTGTTAGAATTTGACGAGATTAGTAAGGGTTTCAACAAATAAAACTTATTTCTATGTGAAAAGATTATATTTTATGTAAAACTATATAATAATCAATAAAATATTATCCCGAAATTGTTTTTACTTTCACCAACTTAATCATTAAAATACATGGAAAACGTAAGGTTACAGAAAAAAAGTGTTGTAGAAGATAATTCCTAATACTATTTTCGATTTTATCACTAAGTGAATTATACCTTCCTGATTATGTTTTTCTTTTCAATTGGGGGTTAAAAAAATCAGTATTGAGTCTGGAAATCTTGAAACCTTTTTTTTCTTCTTCTTTTATGAGGGGGGATGGTCCAAATGTTCGAAACATACCTCTGTCCTAAAAGGTGGGCAGAACCGCCTTCCAGCCTCGGTTATGCAGGACTCCTCAAGCGTGGCCACGATGATATCCGAGGCCGCGTGCTAGGGTTGTTCGGACACCATCGCCGTCAATGCCAGAGAACTACCTGCTAAAAAAAACACCCTCCTCAGCGGTGAAGTACCGGCTGGATCGCCCTGATTGGGACGCATTATTGGCACGGCATTCACCCGATCTTTCATTCACGTACAATTCTCACGCATTCTAGCACTTTCCCACTACGACGGAATTTTTCTATCCCTCTATTCCTCCCTGTTCATGTTCAATCTCACCCCTTCTCATTCTGCCTTATCTTCCCGCTTGGTCCTGGTCATCCTGCCTACCTTCAGGTCGCCTTTTTTCTTGTTACTTTCTTTCCAATGTTCTCCTCACATATCTCTGAACTGCTCTCCACCGATCTAACGACCTAAGCATCTCCTCCACCAGTTCCGTGACTGATTGCACCCTATATCCTAGCTCTTTCTCAAGCAGGCTCCTCTCACATATCCATCTATTGCATACCAATAGAGTGTGTGAGACAGTGTCCGATATTTCACAATACAGGCATTTGTCATTTTCTGCCTTTCTAAATCTGTAAAGGTATGCCCTAAAGCAACCATGTCCTGTGAGCATCTGCGCCAGGAAATAATCCAAACGCCGGTGCCTGCAATCCATCCATCTCAGATTAGGAATCAACGACTTCGTCCACTGCGCCACCCTTCTCATCTCATCCCATTCCTCTTTCCACACTATTATGGACCTGTCCCTTTCTTCTTTTTTAAACGTTCTGTTGGTATGTCTTCATTTCTTCTTTCGTATATTCTTCCTCTTTTCTTCACTAGCACGTGCATCGGAATACACACGGTGATAACTCCTAACGGCTCGGCAGAAACTGTTCTGTATGCACACGCCACCCTCAATAGATTGACTCTTCATATATGCTCGGGTGAGCTGCTTTCTGTGCGCCTTTGTCATAACTGCAGAACTCCAGACAGGCGCAGTTTTCGAGAACTCCTCCTCTCAGTTTTGGGCCCTCCGATGTTGGGCATGATCCCTCTCAATGCGGCGGATCTCACGGCAGCTCTTTGAGTCAGCGCTTTTACGTGCTCCCCCCACTTTCCGTTTTGACTCAGAGTCACCCCCTCATAGTCAATACCTCACGTATTTCTTTGAAACCACTCTCTTTCCTGCACATTCAAATATTATCCCGTCCCTTTTCCGTGATCCCTTGAGAATTATAGACTTGGGCTTACCCGCAGCCAGTTCTAGCTCATGCATTTTCATCCATTCCTCCACTTGGTTGCATGTACTCTGTGCACCAAAGATAAGGTCCTCCCTGTCCCGCGTCACTACCAGCATAGCGAGGTCGTCCGAAAATGCGAAAGGGGTTACACCCTCTCCGTATTGTTGGCTCACAACCCTGTCATATGCCAAGTTCCACAGCGTGGGTCCTAGGGTCTTGAAATCTTGAAACCTAGAAATAACAGTATACAGCTAGTGGATGTGTTTAAAAGAAGGAGACTTCAACGATTTTTGGATTCAAGGAACCAAGATAAAAAAAGAAGACTAAAAACTAAGCGTGATATACATTTTTTATAGGAGAAAGTAATTCTAAAAATGTACCGGTGAGTGAAAGAACAATATAATCGCCAAAAAATACCTGATACGTGCAAGCAAAACGAACGAAAATATGATCGTCTTTATGGCAATGAATATGTCAACACTGTCGGAAAAATTGTTAGTAAAAAGACTATAGTGCCTTTTGTGTAAGTTATTTGTTATTAACTTGTTTTATATTACCAAATACAGACTTATGATCTGCACATTAGGGGTCAAATTTAGATACATTTTTTTGGGTTTTTCGGAACAGAGATCTAACCTAACCTAAATTTTTCCAGGAGAGATTAGATATAGAATTCTGTGGCGAGAAAACGAAAAGTTTTATCTCACATCTCATACTCAATTTTGCAGGTGCCACGATAAATGTACGGAAAGCATAACGCAAGTGGAAAAGGAAGTTATATTGTCCAAGTTGCTTAAAATGAAGTCCAAGAATGAATTTAGTGGGTTTCATCATAGCCAAACTAGTAAATCGACACCAAAACAGTAGTCAAAATGTCATAAAAAATGATTCCGTTATCATATTACAAAAAAAGGTGATAAAATACCTTATGGTAGTTTGTAAGAAAGTTTTTCCCAGCTTGCATTCCATTTCTAATTCTTAACTACAGCTTTTGAATGCGCTTTTGGAAGCTTGAAATACCCCCGTATACTTAAAGTGCAAGCACAATACTCGTCGAAATGTGAAACCTCCAGAATAGACATATTGTTACGATAAAAAAACATGTAGAATCTTATCCCACCAAAACTTCTCATTATAGCAGTTCTAAAGTAATGCAGTATCTTAATGCAAAACTTAGTGTTAAAACGATGAACTAACTTTTCATTAAAAAATTAAAGATTTGAGACAAGAGGTAAAATATGAGTACTATCTTAAGCATTTTTATGAAAATTATTCTTTGCGTTTTGGAAGACCACATTTGGACGTATGCTGTGTATTTGCATTTAAATGATAATGCAAAAAGGTGCAAACAAGTTTTATACACCAATTCAAACTGTAATAAAACTGTGTACTGAATGAGACGATATTTGTGGTACAACTTTCGACTTTATGCAAAACTTAGCCTTGCCCAACATGCCGATATAGAAATTTTTTATTATCGTTAGCTATGGGTACATCATCAAGACAATACTGGTCATTTTTACACGTATCATGAAGGGCAGGCCTATAAAGGTTCTAACAAGGTATATATTTTACTTTTGGATTATATTTTAAACAAAATTTCTTCAGAAGTAACTGAACTGCATATATTTTCTGATGGGTGTCCTGGCCAAAACCGCAATAATACAATGGTAAGATTTTTGATGACACTGGCAAGTACTAAATGCTTTAAAAATATGCCTAAGGGACTAATAAGGAGATCTGATCGTGTTTACTTGCCTGACGTATATGAGAATATGATTTTAATTTATAGAAAAGCAAATCCATTCACTGGAACCTTCTAATAGACATAACGATATTCAAGAACTGGGGCGCAATTTTTATAAAAAGACGTGCAAGTATCTTAAACAAAAAGTTAATTTCGCTGTGTTCCGGTGACAGTGACACTTTTAGATAGTTCACATATATTACCACAGCCGAGCATAAAGAAGGCCTTATTTCCCATACATTTAAGTTGGTAAAGCCAAATGTTAACCCTTAATTTTCCACTGACAAAGCACATACAGAATCTGTCCCAATAAATGAAGCAAAGTATATGTCTGGAGAGGATTTAGGTTTTTATTACCAGTTTCAGAATTGTTTTTTTTTTCGTAACTGAGTGAAAAAACAGTATATGTACACGTTACATTTTTGCAAATATCTTCTTTCTGGACTTTGTTTTAATAAATTTTATTTGGCTATTCAATAAAGAAGCACAAAAGCTACAACTTCAAAATGTATGAGAATATAAAAAAACTAGTTTTGTTTAAATGGTGTTTTCAATTTTCTTAAAATGACAGTTTTGGAGATGTGCTGTTCTTTCACTCACCCATTTAAATGTAGTTGGTATCATTATAGAGAAAAAATGGGGATATTTGTATTTAACATTTAAAAGTTCTGATTGTAGTGTAGCCTCACAAGTGGGACTCGGTGAGAATGAAAGAAAAACATCATCAATTGGGAAATATAGTGATATACCAGCAACGGTGAGAATAATGATGTTAATGCATTTTAATCAATCTAAAAGATAATTTGTTATGTTACAACAATGCAAACTATCAGTGTCAAATAGATTATTTTATTACAAGAGGAGAAAATATACAATGGCATATAAAACGATTTTCTATCTGCATACTCTTTCTCGTTTTCTTCTTCCTCAGTTTTTCCCTTTTCTGGGTTTGTTTGAAAACGATTTCAAACGTTTGAAAAACGTCAATTAACTTAAACTTCAATTGTGGCTTATTCCCATTAAATTGGTAGTTGACTCTATCTTTATTTTTAATCAGAGGAATTTTTATGTCAGAAACAATAGAAAACCATAATATTTAGATTTCTACATTAACATCTACATTATTTCGTTGTTGTTTTCTTTTTGCATTAAGCTCTTTATCTAAAAACAGTAATTGTGAGTAAATCTCACTTAAGTAGCTGATGTTAGATTTTTTGTTTATAGGCGAGCGGTTTACCCCTATAAGCAGAGCATCAACCGACTAAAATTCTTTTTGCATTTCTAATGCACCAAACCTTTTTTATTCGATTCTATATACTTTTCCAAGATTAAATGTATTTTTTTAAAATTTTTACAAGTGGGCCGGCAATTGTTATTAACAAATAACTTATACAAAAAAGCAATTTCACCGAATTGTTTCGGAATCAATTTTTTTAGATGTATCTCATCAAAATAAACACTTTTCTCTCCTGATAATTTTTCGAAAAATGCTTCCTTTTCGAGTTATTTGCATTTTTTTGTTGAAAAAATGCCGTAATTAGTGATTTTTGGGATTTTTTTCTAAAAAACTACTAAATGAATTGCAATTTTACAAATAGCTTTATAATCTTTAAACTGTCGAGTACAAGTTAGAATATTTTGACAAGGTTAAATGGTTTCTATCTTGCTAAAAACGTGGACCCAAATATTTCGAATATGCCTTTCGAGAGTATCCCGCTAAGCGTGTACAGCGGTTGAGGTGCTGTAGGCGCTAAAAAAAATGCATCTAATGAAAAATTACCACCTTCGAAACCAGCATTATTACAACATTACTTAAGAGCAAAGTGGCAAATAAATGAATGGATTCAAGCAAAAAACAATATTACTTCATCTCTTGATCCATTAACCCATGGTTGGACAATGGAAAATAATTGTTTCGATTTTAAGTATTTTGAAGGCGAAACTAGTTTAGATATGTTACAAAAGTATTTCTGCTCATGTACCGGAAAATGTTCTACGAAAAATTGTAATTGTATTTCCTATAATTTAGAATGCTGCGCAGTATGTGCATGTACACCAGAGAATTGTAAAAATGTTAAAGACGACTCTATTGAAGACAATGAAATCAGCTTATTAGATGGAAATCCTGTTGCTGTTGACGAAAATTTTCAAATTATTGACAATGAAAACGATGTATAATTAATATTATATTTTAATTTTATTATATTTTTCAATGAAAATTAATTATATATTGCTTAATGTATTTCACTGTAATAAAACATTCAATAATATAGTCACAACGTATATTAAAAGAAAAATTACATTATTATAGCATTGTAAAAAATTAATTTTAATTGTTTTAATTATATATAAAAGTCTGTATAAAAATAATTAGAAATATCTTTTTTTTTTTAATAAATTGTACGTAATATTTGTATTGAATTATTTTTTTAAATTTAAACAAATATTTCTACGTGCCGCACGCCTGTATCGCCGCAACCGCTGTACACACTTAGCGGTAAACTGCTCGAAAGGCATATTCGAAATATTTGGGTCCACGTTTTTTAGAAAAAAAATCCCAAAAATCACTAATTAAGGCATTTTTTCAACAAAAAAATGCAAATAACTCGAAAAGGAACCATTTTTCGAAAAATTATCAAGAGAGAAAAAGTGTTTATTTTGATGAGATACACCTAAAAAAATTGATTCCGAAGCAATTCGGTGAAATTGCTTTTTTGTATTGGTTATTTGTTAATAACAATTGCCGGCCCACTTGTAAAAATTAAAAAAAAAATACATTTCATCTTGGAAAAATATATAGAGTCGAATAAAAAACGTTTGGTGCATTAGAAATGCAAAAAGAATTTTAGTCGGTATATTCTGTTTCTTAGCGTCTTTTGAGGGGTAAACCGCTCGCCTATTATGGTTTTCTCTGTTTCGAAGATAAAAGTCATTTCAAAAACAATCTTTTGAAATAATTATTTTGGCTTCTGTGGAAATCATTAGGTGATCGTTGTGGTTTACGTGGATAGTTAACTACACCTACCTGGATATTTCTTCGAATCAGTCTTGTGAGAGATAATAAGGTCCCTTAATCGCCTTGATGAGTGGCCAATATATTAAAAATTACAAATTGTACAAGGAATACTAAAAAGTATATTTAACACATTATCTTTTATGGTTTTATCTTCGAACATAAAGGCACGAGAGTACCGGTACGGAACGAATACCTATATACGTTAAGCTTTGCAGACGATCAAGTAATAATTGCACAAGACCAAGACGACCTCAGCTACATGATGAAGAAACTACAAGAAGAATATACCAAGGCTGGCCTAGATATTAACCTCGCGAAAACAGAGTACCTATCTACAAGTGAAGAAGACATAGAAAACCTACAGATTGATGACAACGTAACAACCAAAGGAAAGGATAAATTCAAATACTTGGGGTTTATAATCACGAAAAAGCAACAACAGAGGAAGAAATTACACAAAGATTAGGACAAACAAGAACAGCAATCCGACAACTTAACTCAGTATGGTGGGATAGACACCTAAATATGAAGACGAAAACACAGATTTATATAACATTAGTGCGAAGTATTATGACATATCGGGCTGAAAATTGGATCATAAACAAGAAAAACAGCAGTAAGATAGTAGCAACAGAGATGGAATGCCTGCGAAGATGCTGTAGAATAACAAGAATGGATAGGAGAAGTAATGACGAAATAAAGCAAAGAACATCAATAGAAACAGACATACTAACATACATAGAACAAAAAGACTAAAGTGGTATGGACATGTAAGAAGAACTAGTGACAGCAGATGGATAAAGAGAATAACCGAATGGAGCCCCATAGGAAGGAGGAAAGGAGGAGGTTCTTTGATAACATCGACGAAGATATGAGATATATGGGAATACGAGCTTGACGGAGGAAGTGATGGATAGAAACGACGAGAGAAATTCTTGAGGAGGCTAGGATCCACGCAGTTTTGTAAAGCCAGAATGGTACTGTTAAAATTTTGAAGAAATAGGTGTGATAACTATAAATTTCTAAGGAATAGAAAGAAAAGTAATTTAAATAGATTCGAATATATTTATTTAAATTTATTTTCGTAAAAAAGCTTAACATATATCATTAGACGACACGTGTGATTTTTATATAAGGGTTTTGTATCTGTATTGCTAATAACAATATGCAAAACACCTGAGGTAGCTATCACAGTTTTTATGAGAGTATAAACAACGTAAAAATACTTTTTGCCTTATCAACGGAATTACCAAATATCCAGTTTTGCGGAACGATTTAAGATATTCATTATATTTTACATGTATATCGGAAAATTATCATTTCTGTTTGTTTATTTGCATCAATTTAGGCAAATATAGCCTACCACGTGCATGAAAAATCGTTTTGTCCTTGTTTTATTCGTAATCTGGATTTTCATTGTGAAGGTTATTGTCTTTTTGCTTTTCCTGTATATACACTGCTCATGAAACTTCATGGAAATAGATAATATACTTGTTACTTATATTCGTGAATCTTCCTTTATATATTTCTTTTTCTGTATTTCTGAGAAAAATGATATAAAAGTTAGACTTAAGTAGTATCAGTAGCTATATGATGAGAACTGTATTTTGTAAGTATCGCATTTTCAGTTACATTCTTCGATCAATACTATTCAAAGATGACAATCAGTTATCTATGATACTATTCACTAGACTTTGACAAGATCCTCACGATTCCATAGTCTGTTATCCCATTTATCCTTTCACTGTAGAAGTTTTTCCAATATTCAATAACCATTTAAATAGTAATTAATTCAATAATCAGTTGTTATTTTCTTTCTTTACGTGGAAAACTAGCAGTTTTCAATTTTTGATATATTGCTGTAATATGTTTTTTCCACAAATTACCTCATAGTCAAGAATTTCGATAATATCAAATATTTCTTAGTTTGGCTTAGCCTTTCGAGCTCACTTCTTAATTTATTTTATAACATAAACTCTACGTGAAATTAGGATTAAGTTGTGGCTGCTGCTTGTACTCCTCTTTGTTATTTTCAGTTTCATACCAATAGGTTTGTAATATATCCAAATCTTTGATGATAACAAAATCGCTATGCACTTCCACGTTTGGTAGGGAAAAGTCTGCAACAAAAAGGATAGTGTTAATAGAATAAATAAAGTAGTAATAAAATTAATAAACAATACTTTTATCAGAAACTACCATACGTAAATAGATATTACTTCAGACTAACTAACAAAAACTAGCATCTATAGACATGTGTGAAAACAAAAAGTTGCAGGAACAATGGTGTATATCCCTTGTACAAAAAAAAATTATTTCCCCAAATTGTGTTTTAAAAGTTGGTAGATTTTGAACAGAATTCCCCAAATTTATATATTTCAGTTTTTAACAAATCTTCTCTTACACGTATGCAACCCGCGTTGCTATGTGTGTTGCCTGCCATGTAGGTTACCGATATTATATCCAGCCATAGGAGTTTTCAACGCTTCTTGTTTGTTTCGAGCTTCTGTCATATGATATTAATATTATACACGGATTATATGACATATGACAGAAGCTCGAAACAAATGAGAAACGTTGTAAAGTCCTATTGGTGACACTCACAGGCATAGTAATGGACAGCGGGAGTGTGACGTCACAACTGTCAATTACTTTCCAAACAAAAGTTGAAATGCCCAATCTCAAGACTTTTTAATTTCTATAAAGTTAACATTTTGCTTCCTCTGCCGCTTTTTTTCAAGTATAGTGTTTTTTACAATAATACCATCATAATTCAGTATTTTATTTCTATGAAATATAGTTTAAAAGTTTAAATTAAAGAAATTCTAACCTTACTTTATTGATACATGCATTTTATTGCTATTTTTATAAAACAAGATACTTTATTATTTACACAACCTTGTAAAATTGTTGTAGTAACTATTAGAATACTTAGATATTGCAAAAAGCCTGTAAAAAAATGAAAAAATAACGAAAAATACAAATTATCCACACTAAACAAGGTTTGTTTGGAAAGTGAAACTGACAGATGTCAATAAAATCTACGTCATCACTTCCACGGTCCATTGACAGTATGACAGTTATCATATAGAATTACAGGAAATGACAAATGACAATGCCTTTTGACACCTAAGAAGTCTTGATAATTTTATTTGTTTCTTGTAAGTCAGGGAACCCCAGCCAATATCATTGTTCGCGGTAAAACCAATTTACCAAACTGTATTGAGTGTGGCCTATATGTGGAATCAGTCACCACGATCTTATATTATCGTTCTAGTACATTTAATATTCACATAATTACTGGACTTTCAAAAATAACTATTTTTTACTAAATTTAATAACGTATTTTAGCCAGTTTGATTTCCCCAGATATTAGTCATTTTAAAAAAGTTTTCCCCAGTCCCCAAATATTCTCAATTTTCCCCAGTTCTGAGAAAAATTCCCAGACCTGAGAGCCCTGCACGCGACTCCCTCCTGCCTCCCCCACGATTGAATCGACATGAATCAACATAAAGAACATCGGTTTTTACTTTTCTTGCCACCTACATATTATTTCGTTCTGTTAATGCTTTCGTATCCCGATGGCTCCACGTAAACACGTGACTTTGACTATCGAACAAAAGACCAAAATTCTCAAGTTGATACAACAAAAAACTAGCAACAGTTTCATTTCAAAACAGTTCGGTATTGGCAAATCTGCCATTATGGACATTAAGGAGAACAAAGAAAAGATCGAAAAGTTCGTCAGTGTAACGGAAAGCGGTCCACGAAAAAAAAAACTATCAAACCTCCCGAATATCCAAAGGTAGAAGGTGCGTTCTTCATGTGGTTCCTACAACAGCGGAGAAAGCATGTTCGAGTGAGTGGTGAAATGTTGTGTGAAAAAGCCAGTCATTTCCATCGTGAAATGTCACCAAATTACCAAGCTTTTAGCGCGTGTAAGGGTTGGTTGGACAACTTGAAACGACGTCATGAAGTCAAGACATCTCAAAATTACCTTCCGAACTCTTCCAAATTACATTTGAAGAACTTGTGAATAAAAATAATTTGACACCTGAGCAAATTTACAATGCAGATGAAAGTGAGTTATTTTGGCGCATATTACCAGACCACACATTGGTGTCATCTCAAGAAAAGAACGCTCCTGGTCGAAAAATTATGAAAGAAAGAATCACCTTTATGCCTTGTGCAAATGCTTCAGGGACTCACAAACTTCGTTTGTTTGTTGTGGGCACGGCTAACAAGCTTCGTGCATTCAAATCTGTTGATCTTCTCGTATGGTATCGAGGACAAAAAAGTGCATGTTTGACAAGAGATTTGTCCTTGGATTGGTTTAAAACTGAATTCGGCCCTGTTTGCTGGTTTTTTAACATTGCAAGGTATGGATCAGCAACCCAGAAGTTTTCTTTAATTTTGTCGTGGAATTTCTCAGGAAAGTAAATTTAGCAGATGAGTGTGGAACTCGTTAAAGACAGATTTGGGTATGACCTAAACACCAAAAAACAGGAAGACTTAGACCTATATAGAGCGAAGAACAGAGAGGTAAAGAAAAGAGTAACAAATGAAAAGAACGAACGATAGGAACAAGCATGCACAGAGATAGAACGACATATCGGAGGAACGAGAAATTCAGAATCATGGCGAATATTAAAAGCACTTCAACGAAATAAGACAGAGAAAACCCAGATCGGCAAAATTAGTGAAAACGAGTGGCAAGAATACTACGTAGAACTACTTACAGAAAACCGTCCCCAATTTCAGGAAGAGAATATAGAACATGCAGGAAATGGGGCATACGACCAGATAGAAATAAGCCTGGCAGAAGTTGAGAGAGCAATCAAGACATTGAAGAACAAAAAAGCCAAAGGACCCGGAGGAATACCAAACGAACTAATTAAAAACGGAACGGAAAAATTATTCCGCATGCTACATAGAATGTTCGAAAGAGGACTAAATGGAGAAGAAATACCTGCGGAATGGACACAAGCATACATCACATCCATACATAAGAAAGGAAACAGGAAAAAATGTGAAAACTATAGAGGAATTAGTATAATATCGTCGGTAGGTAGACTTTACGGGAGAATTATTAAAGAAAAACTAGAAACTGAAATAATAGGAAAAATTGGAGAAGACCAAGCAGGGTTCACAGTAGGAAAATCATGCCTAGATCATACGTACACATTAGAACAACTGATAGAGAAGAAAATGGCAAAAGGTAGACCGGTCCATCTGGCCTTTGTTGATCTAAAGAAAGCATATGACTCAATACCTAGAGTCAAATTATGGGAAGCAATGAATGATCTCGGAATCCGACAAACACTAATTAAAGCAGTTAAAGCACTATACAAAGAAAACAAAGTAGCTATTAAATGTGGAAATAAAGCCTACAATCCATTTAAGACGACAAAAGGACTTCTACAAGGCTGTGCTACGTCCCCTACTCTGTTTAAAATATTCTTGGAAAAGACACTCAAACCATGGAGGAGAAAGTGCGAAGGAATGGGCATACCAGTAAGAGACGAATACCTATACACCTTAAGTTTTGCCGACGATCAAGTAGTCATCGCACAAGATGAAGAAGATCTCAGTTTTATGCTCAGAAAACTAGAAGAAGAATATAAAAACAACGGAATGGAAATAAACTTAGAGAAAACCGAATACCTAACAACAGAAAACAAGGATATGAGAAACCTAGAGATAGACGAGGGAAGACAAATAAATGGAACAGATACATTCAAGTATTTAGGAACCATAATATCGAACCAGGGAACAACACAAGAAGATATAAACAACAGACTGAGACAAACAAGAAACTGTATAAGACAACTAAACTCAGTGTTGTGGGATAAGAACATTACGATAAAGACAAAAAAGAGAATATATAATACCCTGACAAGAAGTATCCTGACATATGGGTCCGAAAACTGGACAATAAACAATAGAAATAGAGGTAGAATAAGAGCAGTAGAAATGGAGTTCCTGAGAAGAAGCTGTAGACTTACAAAAAGAGACATAATTGAAAACGCAGAGATTAAGCGGAGAATGGGAGTGCAAGCAGACATAATCGACTATATAGAGGAGAATAGACTATCCTGGTACGGCCACGTCAGAAGAGCCGACAGAGGACGCTGGATAAATAAAATCACAGAATGGAGCCCGATTGGAAGAAGAAAGAGAGGAAGACCCCGAAGGTCATTCAGAGATGAAATCGACGAGGCTATGGAGAAAAGAACCCTGCGAGATGGAGACTGGAATGACAGGGAAAATTGGAGAAAACGGTTGAGTGAAGGAAGACAGTGAAAACTGTGGAAATCCTTAGTAGTAGTAGTAGTAGTAGTATTTGGGTATGTCCGATTTAAGTTCTTCTTTAAATTCTGTGATTAGTGGAAAGCTATCCAGATTTTTGTTTTTCACCGATTCTTCCCAAAAAATTAATTTTTTCCTATACGCTTGTATTTTATCATTGGCGTAAAAGACAGTTATTCTCTTTCCCTGAAGTGAGAGACTAACTTCATTGACCTTGTTAAAATATCTGTTAAATATCCCAATTTAATTAACTAATGCAAAATTGGTTCCAACTGGGAAGGTTCTAACTTCAGCTCTCATTTCAAAAAGCCTAACTAAACATTGGCCGCGAGAAAGCCATTTTACTTCCGTATGAACAAGTAAAGACGAATATATTACTGTCCATGTCATCGCACACCACTCTAAACAGCCTTGTATTCAGTGGTCGTGATTTGATAAAATTAATTATCTTCACGATTTCGTCCAAGACTACTTTTAAGGAAGGCGGCATTTTTTTCACAGCCAGGCTATGGCAGTGGAGGATATAGTGGCTACTGCTGCATTCCTTGCCTAGGTTATGAGAGATTAATATCCAATAATAATAAGTTTTTGGTCACCTATTTCTGATTTTTAGAACTACTACACACTTTAATTATCATTAGCTTGTAATTTCAATTTGACATAATATCTCACTGTTGCTTTCAGACATCGATATAGTGGAGCTTTTTTTCTAATGTTTAATCGTTTATTATCGCCTTATAGCGGAGTACCTGTAGATGCTTCGCGGAGCACTCCGTGCTCCGCGGAGCACAGTTTGGGAAACGCTGACTTACACCATTTGTGCTAATACAAAATACTTGACACAGAACACGATTTAGACCATAACTAATGAAAAATGGAGTTACGATACTTGTGCTTTAGAGGATCGCTACACTTTTACCCGCGCTAAATATTTCATTTTTCCTATGTCTGGAAATCCTTCCCTTGTGCTCACAGATAATCATTTTATTTATTATTAATTGATAGTGTTAAGCAACAAAATCACGACTACATCAAGATTATTTTTCTTTAAATTATCAATTAAAATCGTACGATGTACTTTCACAGATAGTCATATGATTTTTATGTGTGTTAAATAAATGTTTCGTAACGGAAATGATTTAAATGTCGTCTACATCGATGATAATCTTTCCACGTGTAATACAATATTGTTTTAGATCTAAAACAATAAAATAAATCAAAGATATTTATTGTGTAAATATTATTTGATTGAAAATCATAAGATAGTGTAGAAAAAAATTTAATAATTGGATTTTAAACAAAACAGTTCAGCGACTTCAATTGTTATTAGTAGATTGTCTCGAAGATAAAGAAAAGACTAGGCTTCCACATAGAAATCTGAAAAATCTTTTGTTGTTCTTCTTCTTCTTCCTTCTTGTAATTCTTCCTCAGTATTAGCCTCCTAAATTGTTTAAATTATTGCACTATCTTTTTCTTGGTCTGCCAATACTTCTTCCAATACAATTTGGTGACTTATCTCGTGATATTGGTACTATCCTATCCTCTGACATTCTACTAATGTGTTCGTTCTACTCCTGTTTCCGTTTTGTCACCCATGCATTAATGTCTTAATGTCTCAACATTCCTACGGACTTTTCCCTGATATTCGTCGAAGTATTTTCAACTCTGTTGTTTCTAGTAGTCGTCTCGTTTTAGATATGTCAGGTCTTGTCTCCGCCATGTATGTTAATATAGGTCTAACTGCTGCTTTATAGATTCTTGTTTTTGTGTCTTGTCTCAGGTGTTTGTTCTTCCAGATTGTGTCATTAAGAGATCCAGTCGCTTTACTTGCTTGTAAGCTTTGTTGTCGTACTTCTTCTTTAACATCTCCGTAACTAGTTATATCTATTCCTAAATATCTAAACCTTGCTTCCTGCTTTATTATTTTCCCATCCATTTCGATTTTACATCGTAGTGGGTATTTACATATTGTCATACATTCGGTTTTTTCTGCTGATATTATCATATTGTATATCTTGGCTGCTGTATTGAAGATGTATGTTAATCTTTGGAGCTCGTCTTCTGTCTCGACGATTAATGCGGCGTCGTCTGCATAACATAATATTTCTTTGTTCTCCATTCTGTAACTATGACGTACTGCTTGTATTATTTAGTCCAATATTATATTAAAGAGAAGTGGGCTTAACGAGTCACCCTGTCTGACTCCGCTTTGTACTGGTATACACTGTGTTAGTTTTCCATTTATCTTTGCCTGAATTCGATTATGGAAGTAGATGTTTTCGATGGTTTGTATAATATTGATTGGTATGTTTCTTTTATACAGTAGGTATGAGACGTCTTCGACTTGGATGCGATCGAATGCCTTTATCAGGTCTATAAAATATAGATATGCTGGTTTATTGTACTCGATGGCCTTTTTTGTGATTTGTCTTAGTACAAATACGTCGTCTACGCAGGATCTTACAGATCTGAATCCTTGTTCATCTGATAAAGTTGTTAGTTTATTGATTTTTTTGGTTATGACTTGTGGTAAGTTTAAGTGCGGTGTTCAGTAGATTTATACCTCTATAATTGTTGAGGTCTTCTTTATCTCCTTTCTTGAACATAGGTATCATTATGCTGTTTCTCCATGCGTCTGGTAAGATCTTTTGTAAATACACTTAATCTATGTTAATATTTGTCGCCTACAAGGCCTCTCTAGACTCGAGGACTCGCTTCAACAGGCAATTAAAGTTTTTTCTCGCTGCACCTCTAATTTTTCTTTTTCGACCCTTCCTGCGTTTTATCGAGGTTTTCCTTACTACTTTTCCGTGGATTCTGTTCATCTTCGGAAGTGTATTACGGAATTCACTTGTATAGTTCTCTGATGACTGTAGTTGCTTTGTGCGCATTCCTTACTTACTTTGTTTCTTTGCTTGTGGTGGCATATGAAACAGTGATATCGCCGGATATTTTGAGTTAAGACGTTCTTGGCTTCTATTCAACCACGCTTAAATCACACAATGAGTATCACACAACCGAGTATCAATAGTATCATCCCCACAATAAGGATCTTATTGTAGGGATGCTCTTATTGTCCAACAACAAGGATCTTAAGAATCTCGGATTGGTTTGATGTTAAGACTGCCCCTTCTCTTAGGTGTCATCTCTTTTTTTGAAGTCGACGATTACCATGGATAATTCATCTCTGTCATAGGCTTGATGGATTAGAGTGTTTGCGTCTTTCTAGGTCTTTTACCTATGCTTTTTAAACCATTTCTCTCCCCTTTTATTCGTAACTTCAGCTGTTTATATTTCTCATGAGCTATAAAAAAGCACTACATTATCAACCACGGTAAACGTCTTTTCAAAATTATATTTATGTTGCATTTCATCTGGTACTATTTCCAACTTTAGGTGATTTTTAATTTGATCCCGGTATCCTTTTGCCCTGCTTCCTGGCGTCTTATCCGCATTTTGTATGGTCCTATCTTCGCGTCCTCCTTTATCCATATATGTAATGGAGGGAGAGCAAGCATGACCTCCATGGAGGCGGAGTAGTCGACTTCGCTCCTGTTATGATTAATCATGCTTGTTGTTGAAGTTTATTCAGCTTCGGTTTGGTCGTTTTTTGATGGCATTTATACCACCAGTAGGTACATCTGTTTGGTGTTTTTCCACATTTGCTTGTGAAACTTATATGAAGCTTATAATTGACGGAGAGTTTTTCCTGTCGCACCACATAGTAAGGAAATTTATTGTTCTTTGGAGTGGGCTGGATAGAACATTACCTACCATATTTTCTTCAAGGAGCGAAATCAAACCATCCAACAGTAGTGACAAGTAGAGTGGAGAAAGCACTCCTCCCTGTGAGCACCCCTAGCTGTTTTGGTCAAAAACTCCTCTGCTTGCAGGTCTGTTAGAATCAGCCCATTTTCCAGCATTGCTTTAATCCAGTTGCACACGGTAGCGGTACATATTATTATGTTCATTTGATCGATTTTTTTTTGAGTAGTCGTTGTAATTTAGTCGTAGTAATAAGTGAATCTTTATAAAGACAATGACGCCGAGCTTACTTAATAACAAATCATCACTACACAAACACCAAATCTGCTACTAATTTTCCACAATTATCCGGATACCCGAGAAAAATTAAATAAAAACGTTTTTATATAGCTAAAAGTAAAAATATCTTACCAAAATTTTTTGGAAGAGCGGTGAAGGGCACCAAGTACGACGGTGTCTGTTGTGCTTTGTATACTGGTTCCCGTGGAAATGTAACAGGTTCACTCCAATATTTTCCCTTTCCATATTTGATCTCTTTAGTCTTATGGTTTTTATGGTGCCCATGTTTCTTACCATTTTCTTTTAATATCGATTTTGGCAAAGGTTTTTTACCGACTACTCGTTCGATATCTGAAACAAAATGAGACAGAATAACAATTTTGATTCGTTTTATTGTCTTATAAACACCCTTGTATATTACTCGTCTAATGACTGTTGTTGAATGAGATTTTAAAAATATAAAGTAGTTTTCAAGCGAAACGAATAAGTTCCAATAGATATTTAAAAGTTTTCAATTTTATCATTACAATATGTGCGAACGTGTCGTTTTTACAAAACATTTTTTTTACAATTTTACAAATGGTTAAGTATTTGAGATTTGCAGATGACATCGTCCTTATTGCCGATCGTATGGATGATGCAATAATAATGTTTGAACAATTATATCACGCTTCCTTGGAGATCGGACTAAAGATTAATATGAACAAGACGTTAATAATGACTAATCTGGTGCTAAATCGAAACATTGCTGTTGATGGAAGGGATATTGTGCAGACTACATCGTATAAGTACTTAGGGCATGAAAATTGGTTAGGCAGAGATAACCAGACATGTGAGCTCCCACGTCGCATAGGAACAGCTTGGGCAGCGTTTGGTAAATTAAACTATCTATTTAAATCGGATCTACCCATTTGCGTCAAAAGGAAAATCTTTGACCAATATAGTTACCTGTGCTCACTTATGGAGCGGAAACAATAACACTCACAAAAAAGGTAGTGAATAAGATCCGCGTGATTCAGAGGACTATGAAGCGTCAGGTGTTGGGTGTTTCTCTGAAAGACCGAATCCCAAACGAAGAATAGAAAAAAAACATCAGACGCCAAAAAATTACGTCGCTAAAATGGAATTGGGCAAGACACTGAGCAGAGGACGTCCACCAACTAGATGAACTGATGTATTTATTAATAGGCAAATTGCCAAATTGCCTAGGTATCTTCCAAACGGTCATAGCAGCGTGTTTTAGATGGCCCAATGCCTCATCCCCAGCTGTCTCGACATCGTTTTACTAATTTTTTCCCCACTTTTTGGTAATGTGTTTATTTTGTTCCTCTTTTCTTTTTTCATCTATGCGTAAACTAAATCTATTTTGAGTTATGAGTAAAGTTTTCCCTTCTTTCCCTATTTGTTCTTCTGTTGTTCATTATTCGGTTTTTTCTACTTGTATCAGCTTGTTTTTGTAGTGTATATACAACATAATGGGGCGTATTATTATCATGTACACTTCCAATCAATCGACGTTATTGAAGTAAATAGTTTGAAGCTCCTAATCTGATCTATATATTATGATAGATAAAAAGTTAAAAAGATAAAAAATTATTTTTCAATTATGTGCATTGAGAACGTAAAGATAAATTAGTGATTTATTGAATTGAGTATTTTAGTAGATATTTATTAAAATGTCTACTTCTACATAATAACACTTGATATCTATATCTACATATTATTGAAAAATAAAGATCGCGTAGTAAACTGAGGTGTTTCTATTCAACCTGCGCAAATACCTTGTCAGTTTACGTTTTCCATGTTTTTTTTTTTATTTTTTGTCTTTGGCTGAATTTCTTGAAGGTCCCACAAAGTTCGGTTTTAGGACCTCTTTTGTTTATTATTTATGTCGACGATTTGCCTAAATTCATATCTCCGTACAAAACCATACAATTCGCAGAAGATACGACATACGTTATCATCATCATCAGCCTCTCTCAATCCGCTGCTGGACATAGGCCTCCCCTGTTTGTCTCCAAAGTGTTCTATCTTGTGCTTGCTGTATCCAGTTTTTTGTTGTCTTTCGTAAGTCGTCTTGCCATCGTGTTGGTGGTCTTCCTCTGCTACGGTTATCGGCTCTTGGTCTCCATTCAACTAGTTTGCGAGTCCATCTGTCCTTCATCCTGGCAACGTGTCCAGCCCATTTCCATTTTATCCCGTAGATCTTCGTTTCTAATCCTGTCTCGCAGAGTGGTCCCTATCATTGATCGCTCCATTCTTCTCTGCGCTTCTCTTAGTTTTTGTGCGTTTTTCTTTGTGAGCAATAATGTTTCTGCACCATAGGTCATCACCGGTAGCACGCATTGGTCGAAAACTTTTTTTTTCATATTAGTTGGGATGTCACTCTTAAAAACGTTCCTAAGAGCTCCGTATGCTGCCCATCCTTGTATTATTCTTCTGAATACGACAGGCTGTACTAAGTTCTTCCAACATTTTCTTTATTTGTCTAAAATTGTCTGCAATCTGGACTATATCGTTTGAAACCGATCTTTCACGGCGTTTGTTGCCCTTGGTTTTTCCTGTCTAGGTCTTCTTGAGTAAGAACCAGTTTCTAGAAATCTTTGCAAAACATCGGATACTGTACTTTGTGGAACGCCAAGCAATTCTCCGATATACGGAGTGGAACGTCCATCATTATACCGAGCAACAACTAGCGCTACTTGATCTGGCCTCATTATAAATTATTCTTTGTTATCTTGCTAAGTATCTGACACCAAAAGAAATACAATCAATTTAACGAGTATTCTCTTATTAGTAAATATTCTATTTATCATGAGAACTTTAACAAAAGCTTTCTTTTCAGCCATAAAAAAATGGTTTTTAGTTAGTTGTCTAGTATTTGATAACGCTATCTTGATTTTGATCTTCTCAAGGGGATTTCCAATTTTTTAGCTTTGAAGTGCCATTAAATATATTAGTATCATCAGAACATCAATTATAATAGTTGAGATAACCAAACAGATTAAGTTCATACATACCTGGGATTGATTTGAGATCGTTTCCTCGAGGTTGAAAAACAGGTTCAGGTATCGTGTAGATTGTACTCTTATGTCCATTCCTACATCTGGTTCTTCTGCCTGTAAACAAAAACGGGAAATTAACATTGAGAACTGCATCCATTATAATTTTATTTAGGAACATATATGCATTGACAATTATCATTGTCTCAGTTCTCATTTAGATCAGAACCAAGGTAAGTGATACTATTGGTTCCCTCCAGTTGTCCTTCATAAGCTGTTACCACTTCTGGTTGTATTGGCGCTTTACTGACAACCACCATCTTTCTCTTTGTGGTATGTAGCTTCAGTCCATATTCAACAGACGCTGTGGTAATCCTATTAATCAGATGTTGAAGATCTTCGTAACTACTTGCAATTAACACCGTGTCATTCACGTACCTCAACTTATCAATATTGACGCCATTAATTTTGCTATCACATCCAATGATTTATTGAAAACGAACTCCGAATATATGTTAAATATTACTGGGGACAAAATGCAGCCCTGTCTAACTCCTCTTCGAATTTGAAGCTAAAATTATCCCAGCTAATCCTAACGTTCGAACGTTGATGCCTGTAAATATTTTCAATGATACGTAGGTTTTTATCGTCAGTAGCTACCTGCTGAAGAATGGCTATCATTTTAGTATGTATTACTCGATCAAAGGCCTTCTCAAAGTCAATAAAACACATATAAACTGGATAGCCGGATGGCTGTTATCTTTTGCGATGTATAAATAAAAAAACTAATATTGTATAAACCAATATTGTAGGTATGCACCTACTATGCAGTTTTTGCAGTATAAATTCATGTATATCCATTACGCTTATATTTTATTTTAAAACATTACCTCTAATCATAAAATTTCAAGTTGGTTAACAAACCAAAATGAGAACAATGGGATTTTTTAAAGCACTTTAAAATCTCATTTTTGTATGTTTAAATGTTGATAACAATTATTATTTATTAGTATTACGTCGCCGTGTACTCATGCAAAAACTGATAACAATAAAAGGTGCTCATTATGGTCAGTATTTGCATTTGAAATTACGAAAGCAACGTGGTTTTAAGTTATTTTAATTTTAACAACTGCTTTAAGTATCCTCTCTTTAAAAACATTAGTATTTTTTAGACATTAACTCCCCTTACGTTATTCCATTTCCGATAAAACCAAGTCCATCCATTTGAATTTAATCACTTCATTCACAATTAAATATTTGTTTAAGCATAATTAGTATATTTTTCTTCTCTTATTTCCTTTCCTTTAATGGATCTAAATCCGGTTCGGATCTGGCATTTTTTGCCTTCTTTCCAACTATACCTGTGATAATAGGGATCGAGTTTTCGTATCATTATTTTAGTGGGCTGTCTACTAATCTTCGTGTGCTGGGTCTTCTAAACCCATATTGTCCCTTTCTTTCCTTTATAGTAGAAGCAGAGAACAACCGAACACAGAGAAGCGACAGTCCTTTGAAGTTACGTGGTCAAGCCGCCAATGACAGCTAACAACCAGAAAATTAATAGTCAGTGGGCATATCACACAATATAAATTCTTAAGAGCGTAGGCGCAAAATTTCGGGCCAATGTTTTTTAAATGCATTCATTTTTTTCGAATCCTGAAAAAACTAATAAGTATTTTTGAAAAATTTAAACGCAGAATGAAAGACTACATTATTACTGAGGGCCGAAAGTCCCTGACAACTTCTATAATGTTTATTTTAATAAGTTACAGGGGTGAAAAAAAAAGAGAAAATTTAGTGTGATTTTTAATTTCAAATATCTCATTCAAAAAAACTTTTTGTTTATTCTAAGGGACTTTCGGTCCTCGGTAATAATGTAATCTTTCATTTTGTGTTTAAATTTTTTAAAAATATTTGTTAGTTTTCTCAGGATTCGAAAAAAATGATTGTATTTAAAAAGCATTGGCCCGAAATTTTGCGCCTACGCTCTTAAGCGAAACAAAGAAATTACTAAAAATCTTAAAATTACAACAGAACAAGACTTCAAAATTGCAAAAACATGGTTGCAAATAAACAAACTTACATTAAATTATGAAAAAACTAAATAGGTACTCATCTACTTTTTGCTATATACAAAAGTTTACTGCCAATTTTTAATTCGTTAAATATAAATAACAAAGATCATTGAAGGTACTGCGTCATGCGCCAATGTTTTTCTTTTATTTCCTTTTACAATAACATTATCTTCAAAATGCAGTTCACAAATCCTATAATTATTATAAAGTGAATCCATTTTGAATAACAAATCTTCTCGTCTGCAAGCTTCTATCCACACTTTGGCACTACAAATTTTTAACAGAACAAATTTTAAACAAAGAACTTTTTCTGTATTTATAAATAATACTTTATTACTTACAACTATAAGAGTATTAGTATATTCTAAGTATATTGTAAGTAATGAAATATTTAACTTTTGTCAATATCTAATCTTAATAAATTTACAGTTTTCTCCTGACTAAATCACAAAAATGTCCCTAAATATTAAGATATGCAACAAATAAAGTTTTATTATTTTTTATTTGTAATTCCCATTTAAAACTCCTAAATATTTTATGTACTTCGATCCATATATTTGATCTTTTTTATTTATATTTAACGAATTAAAAATTGGCAGAAAACTTTTGTATATAGCAAAAAGTAGATGAGTACCTATTTAGTTTTTTCATAATTTAATGTAAGTAAGTTTGTTTATTTGCAACCATGTTTTTGCAATTTTGAAGTCTTGTTCTGTTGTAATTTTAAGATTTTACCAATTATCGGTCTAATTATGTTTCCAACAATTTTTAGTTTGAGCATTTTAGTAATTTCTTTGTTTCGTTTAAGAGCGTAGGCGCTACGCTACATTTTTTTGGAATCCTGAAAAAACTAACAAATATTTTTGAAAAGTTTAAACACAGAATGAAAGATTACATTATTACCGAGGGCCGAAAGTCCCTTAGAATAAACAAAAAGTTTTTTTGAATGAGATATTTGAAATTAAAAATCACACTAAATTTTCTCTTTTTTTTACCCCTGTAAATTATTAAAATAAACATTATAGAAGTTTTCGGAGACTTTTGGCCCTCAGTAATAATGTGGTCTTTCATTCTGCGTTTAAATTTTTCAAAAATACTTATTAGTTTTTTCAGGATTCAAAAAAAAATGAATACATTTAAAAAACATTTGCCCGAAATTTTGCGCCTACGCTCTTAAATCAAAAATATTCTCGTGTATAAAACCCTCTATATATTTTTATTTCCTAAAAATACTATATTCGTATTGTTGTCTTCGAGCGCGCTGACACCCGGCAACCATCTGTTGATTTTTTGACCTGAGCCTTCGGAGACTTGCGTCTTTCAATAAAAGAAATAGCACTGACACCAAATTTAATGTTTTCATTTTGAACTATCCCTTGGCAGACCAAAGTTTATTTTTTATAGCTCAGACAGACACGTCGGCGTCGGCTTACTGTTCGAAAGTCAAACCAATACTATTATGTAATAACTAATAATAATTACAAAGCAATAGTAATTACCTGTTATTATTCTTAGGAAATCTAAATAAAATTCCTTTTCCTGTCACAGATGAACATCCGCGAATCGCACAAATATATCCAGACATTTTAAATATAAATTAAACTTTTAACTATAAACTATAACTATAACTATAAACTTATATATTTAACTATAACTATAAACTATAACTATAACCTTTTAACTATAAATAAATTATATAAATGGTCAAATGCACTTGTTGTGTCGAGTATTTACGATAGACGCCTACGGACTATCGAAAACAACCAGAATTAAAGAATAAGCACGTGTTTTTGACAGTTAAACAACCAGAATCGGGCATGCGTATACAAAAATGGTACACGCTTTTGGACCGTTATGTCGCTTCTATGTGTGTTCGGTTATTCTATGGTAGAAGTCAGTTAGAATGCAGTACAGTTAAGATAGGCAATGCATTTCTTACGGGAGAACGCGAGAACGGCCGACCACGCTGCTGGTTTGCCCCGAGCGGCGCATCAGGACCGGATTTAAGAATCATAGCACTCACTGGAATACACGCGCACACAACAATTGCCTACGGTTGTATAAAAGACTATTATTATTGTTTCAACTAAAGCATGATTCAATCATCGATGTATAAATAAGAAAGTTACATTGTCAAACTAAACAACAACATGAAGAAAAATGCTATAAAAAAGTAAAATATATCAAAAAGTCATTGTCGATAGCTTATCTATATTTGTCAATTTTCAATAGCATCCATTGTAAACACATTCTTTGGTAAATAAAGATCATTATAAAGTCATTAGGAGAGGCGAATCAGTTTTAATCCGGATTATCCACGCAAAGCAAACATGTCTCTTTTTCGATTTGGGTACTGGCCATTAGACCAAAAACTTGTGGCAAAAACTATGAAAGCTCAGTTTTATTTCATTTTCACAAGAGGATGAAAGTACCTACATCATGGAGCCGTTGCCAGCATCTTTCATGAATTTCAAACAGAGTATAATGCTTAGTGTGCAAGTAAAACGTGTGGTGTTAAATACATTGAACTATCATCTGAACTTAAAAAATGGTGACAGCTTGACTATTACTGTGGAAAAAGTTTCGAAAATGTGCGGTGTGAGTGTTCGCAAAATTTATGACATCTACGACGAGGCCCAGCAAGGCGAATTGAAACCGGTACAAAAAAGGAAGAAAAACAGTTTGTAGTTTAATTCACGTGAAAATATTTACGATGAGGGAGTAAAATCTCGAATAAGGAGAATTGTTTGATTTTTTTTGGAAAACATACTGTTTGGAAAAGTATGTACTATTTTTTTTCATATTTTTACATTTAATATTTTACTTTTAGTGTACTATAATGTGCTCTAATTCAATGCTGTATTCTAATGACATTGTTAAAATATATTGCTTCCTGTTATTTCGTAAAATTGTTAAACTGGCTAGCTCATTTATTATATTTTAAGTACGGAGAATTTGGCTTCTCTTTTATATTTTGGGTCACAAATATAGAAACAAGTGTACGGTTTCGTATTACCATGACAATTAACTTAAATTATCGGAACTCAAAATCGCAATAAAATAGAGTGATTTATTGGTGTACCCTCTTGGTATACAGACCACACGTAACGGTTAGAGGGTTCTCTTCTGACCGTCTTAAGTCTCAAATCACTTCATCCCAAGACAGTGAACCAAACAACGGACCTAGTGTGATTGGTTCTCGTCCTATCGAGTCTCGGCGGGCGTCCCGATGTGGTACCAACGAGATCCCACTGGCTAAGAATACGACTTCAATATTTCAAAGGGTAAGTCTATGTTTTTTGTACAGATAACAATAATGAGTATAGCTAGTTAATTTCGTAATTTATTCACAGTTGATTTTGCTATTTTTTCGCTAATTTATTTACAAACAAAATATTGCATTTTTTTTTCATTATTATTTATCTAATATCATTTAAGGCTGTTTTAGCAGTTTAAGTACACTGCGATTTGAAATGGGCGTATCACTTACTTTTCTACACTGCTTACGCGAGACCATCTTTACTCAGTACCGCCGGCCGACGGGTAGTTTAATGACAACAAATACATTATTCTCCATTCAAATTAGTTTTAACACGAACTAACTGACCGTACGTTCATGAGATTTGACGTCACGAAGGCGATAACGATGAAACTAAGCCTAATGATGAGTAACACGTTTCACTATTAGATTTCAGTATTTCTTAGCAATTTTCTTTAAAATTGGAACACGCTTTTCTCGACTATTACTGGACACAGAAAGGTGAAACAAAAATCAACGATTACAGAAAAAAAAACTCTTTCGAGTGATGGGCGTAAAAAGTTTGGTTATAATAGAACGTTAAACAGTATATTCCAATTTTTTAACAGAAGTTTCAAAAAAATAAAAAAAGTAAAACCATCAGTTTAAAGGCAACATAATTTCGAATAAAGTGTCCAAATTTCGAGACATTTTGTCAGTAAATAACAGAGAAAACACTGTCCCTAGGTTTTGGTGCACCGATAAAACAGCCTTAACCAGCGACCTCTTAAGTTTTATACAAAACACATACCACAAACCGTCGACAGCATAATGAACAGAATGAAGGATGATGAGGACCTACCAGCTTTTTCAAAAAGCAAGTAGGCTACTAAATGACATCCGTTTTGAATATGGTAAAAGAGGTCGAGATTCGATAATGATGGAAAAAAATATCATATCCTGGAGACACTAGTACCTCAAACAAATAAAAATATTGAGGAAGAACGATAATGTAAACCTTGTTAATACCGATGAGTCTTGGACTAACGTCGGTGCTTCAGTCAAAAAGGAAGAGAGGGACACAACGATCAAGAATCCACGAGATGCCTTCATAAAAAAGCTCTCTACTGGACTGAAAGTTCCAACCCAAAGAGGTCCTCGGTTTGTTCTTCTTCATGCTGGAAGGGAAACGGGTATTCTGGCATGCGCCGAATTAACTTTCTTGACCAAGAAGGGAACCGCTGATTCTCTTCTTCTTCTTCAGCCTTAAGTAGTCCAACTTTGCCTGTTTCTACTAGTTTTCGGCTGTTTAATATGAATCCTTGCTCTTAAAAGGCGATGATCGCTGCCAGTTGTGAATCGATTGAGAGCAGTTATATCTTCAAAAATGTCTTTGTTCCCATACAAGAAGTAATCGATCTCGTTTTTCGTCTTTTTATCGGGGGATATCCACGTCCACTTTCGGTTTGCTGGTTTCTTGAAGTGTGTGTTCATGGCATATAAATTTTGTTGTTCTAAGAAGTTATCTAATTTTTCTCCTCTTTCATTTCGTGTGCCGTAACCATGCATCTCTATTTTAGTTTCAGTATTTTCTTCTTTTTGCCTAATTTTGCGTTGAAATCTCCCATAATGATGGTATACTTTGTATCATTTTCTTCTAATGCTGTAACCGCTGATTACCACGACGAAATGGACGGAGATCTATATGAAGAATTGTTTGAGTTTCCACAAAAAAATGTGGAACAAAAGACAAATCAAGGATTGGCTAATCGAAAAGAACATTTTCTTCGAAGAAGATTGCCTAAAAAGTGAATTACTGGATATTGCGGCCGCATTTAGAGACAAGTACAAAATTGAAACAATTGCGGAAAAATATGGCGTTAAGATTTTGGGACTGCTGCCTTACCATTGTGAGTTGAACCCGATTGAGATGGTGTGGAGTCAAGTGAAAAGGTGTGTGGCTTCAAAAAACGTCGACTTTAAAGAAAAACGGAAGAACAGTCGATGAAAGAAGCTTACCAACACGTATCTAAAGAGCAGTGGCATAGTTATGTGAACCACGTCAAGAATGTAGAAGAAAAAATGTTTGAGGTGGACAATTTGCAGGAAGATATTGAATCGGTGATATTAATATAGAAGATGATTCAGAGGATGAAGACAATTTAGATATGGATTGCGATTATTATTAATTAACGAGTAATATCTTAGATTATTATTAATTATTAATTATTAATTAACGAGATAAAGCTCATTTGTTTTTTTCTTACTGTACGTGCAATACATTTCAGTTATGATCTTCTTGTGTATTTTATGTAAATATATTTATCGTGTCGTATAGGGTAAACTGTTTGCATTTTTTTGTATATATGTATATATGTATTAGATATTTATACAGGTATTTTTTATTTTTTTATAGAATTAATTTGCTACCACACACCTACCACTGTGCCGACATGAGCGGCATCGCTGCGCGCCGTAAGACCAAAACTGCATTCTAACTATGGCTTCTACTATAGCGTCATGTTGACATGGTTTCCACAAAATAGCTTGCATTCTCTAACTCATTTAGTTCCAAATCCAAGATCCAAATAGCAATAATGATAGCCAAATTTAGAAACAGAGATGGCCGTGAAGAAGAAGAAGATAAATTTCGTAAGCAGTCCGCTTACTCGGATTTTTTATTAGTATCTTGTTATTTCAAACAGAGACAGCAATAAACGTAAAATGTAACAAAAACATAATTCTAAAACAGAACTAGGCCTCATATGCAGGACTAATAAAAAATTTATATGCCATAAAAACAAGAAAATAAATCAATCTTACGAGTACTCGGCTACCGATATACAGCTAATAAAGATGAGTTAGTATGATATGCTAACTACATACTAATCATTTTATAATATTCGCCTGATAGTAGCAGTTTCAATTCAAAACCAATTAGTCAGAAAACAGTAACACTAACAAAAGTGGCAAGCTTACCAATGTAAATATGCATTTATATTACTTTTTTTTGTTAGAATCAATTAAGAAATCAAATTTTTAATTAATTTAATCTTTATACATGACTTGAGAAAAATTATAGCAGTCATCATCATCTTCAGAGTACACCTGACAAATTATAATTATTTCTTATGTTTATTAGTAAATTACAGATTTATTTCGATATTAAATTTATTTAAAGTTAATGTAAGCATGATACTTCAAAAAAATTAACCAACTTTATTTCATGTACTTTTTTAATACTGAACTTTAATAACATCAAGTTTTAGGAACTACTGATAAACCAAATCTAATCTGTCATCATATGATAATTTATCTAATGGATGGGAAAATCTAAAAAATAGGTAGTACAATGTTTAGGTAAGATTAGGAATATTCTCTCATTTAGCGATAAATATTATGAGAGGAATTTGGCGGGTTTTAAACTCTTAATGAAAATTGTTGTTTTATACAACTATATTTAGGTATATACTATGAAGCATTTTATAATTTTTTAGTTTAATATAATTCGACATTCCCAATTGATTTTACATATAATAATAATAATAATAATAATCCACATAAAACACCATCCACGAAGTGCAATAGAGAGAACAACATTACCGCGGTATCAAGGGGGAAGAGGACTTATGGATATAGGTGAGCAATTGGATAAACAAATTGTTAATTTAAGAACTTATTTTCAGGTATAGGCTGAGACATCTACTTTACATCGAGCAATTTGCGCAGTAGATGATACAACGCCGCTTAAACTAACTGAACAAGAAATGCGCATAAACATCCTCACTCAACAAGAAAAAATGCGCACCTGGATGAGTAAACCTCTGCATAGGCAACATCTCAATGAGATCAGCCAAGAGTATGTCGACAATACAGCGTCGAACTGTTGGTTGACATCAGGAAAGATGTCCAACTAAAAATTACCTGAAATATATTGTTAAAGCTCCTCAAGTCCAAAATGACAAATGCCGATATGGATGCCAAGCCCAAAAAACCATCCAACATCTTACCGGTGGCTGCCAGGCATTTGTTAGTACTGATTATAAAGAACGCCATGACTCAGTAGGAAAGATTATCCACCAAGAACTAGCTGACAAACTGGGACTTCTCCAAACCGACCATCTTCCTTATTATCAATACGTCCCTGACAGAATGCTTGAAAATGAGAACTACAAGCTATACTGGGACCTTACTGTGCTTACAGACCAACCAGTGGCGCATAATAGACCGGATCACATACTAGTTAATAAAATTACTAGGCAAACAACATTTATTGATTGTGGCGATACCCAACACCAATAATTTACGTGTTAAATACAACGAAAAGATCACCAAGTACAGAGATCTAGAAATACAAATCAGGAGACAATGGAGAATGGAAAGTACCCAGACAGTACCTATTATTCTATCTACTACTGGTGTTATTCCCAAAAACCTCCTAGAGAACATAAAACAGCTGGGTCTAAATGAACATCACTATAAGGCCATGCAGAAAGCTGTACTCCTCTCGCGACGTCCAGATGTGTACGAAAATTTTTGGGAGATACTCTAACATGCCAAGTCACCTAGGGCTCGATAACATAGAAAGAGTCCCACCAGAGCTCAATCCTTTTGATACCGTAGCTATCTGGGATGAGTGAATTTTCCCCTTAGAGGGAGTGTGAGCCGTATGGCTAAATCTGGGATAATAATAAACAACTACAAGCTATACTGGGATCGCACTGTACTCACAGACCAAACTGTAGCACATAATAGACCAGATCTCGTGCTAGTTAATAAACTAACAAGACAAACAACACTAATCGATGTGGCGATACCTAACAACAATAATCTGCGTGTTAAGTATAACGAAAAGATCGCCAAGTACAGAGATCTGGAAATATAAATAAGGAGATAATGGAGAATTGAAAGTACCCAGACGATACCTATTATCCTTTCTACCACTGAACTCATTTCGAAGAACCTCCTAGAATACATCAAAAAGCTGTATCTAACCGAACATCTATATAAGACATCCAGATGCGTGCGAAAATTTTTCGGAGATACACCGATGTACCAAGTCACCTAGGACTCGATAACATGGAAAGAGTCCCACCAGAGCTCAATCCTTTTGATACCGTGGGTATCTGGGTGAGTGAATTTTCCCCTTAGAGGGAGTGTGAGCCGTATGGCTAAATCTGGATGTCTTTATTAACAAACAAATCAATTTTCCTTTACAATAAAATACTATATCAATAGGGCGAGATTCAGTTTGTATACCACTGTGTAACAGTGGCATACAACCATGTTGACATCTCCATGTCGCCTTACTTCACTGACTCCAATGATATCCAACTTTTGACATCTCGATTTCTATTTTGGTGACTTTTTCTTCAGATAATATTGTTCAGGCATTGTAGGTACAGATAAAGAGTGTTAAAGATTTTTTCGTCTTTCGCGTCGTCAGTTTTTTGTCCCTCCCCCCAGAATCCTTGGCACAGACTGAAAAATCAGTGTGAGTTTCTGTTTTAAAATCTGACATTTTGTTGGGAGGTATTTGCCTTAAAACACCAGGCTGGCAAGTCGGTTTGGTAAGTTTTTAATTCAGCCGCTCATTGTGTGTACCGACGCTGTTTGAAGCCACCCGCTCCGGGTCAGACGCTTCTAGGTTTGTGATCTTATACTATTCCTAAAATCAGAGGTTGCCAACTCCACCATCTTCGCCATACCGAAAATATTCTTCGACGCTTTGGATGCCGTTCTGGACTTCATCCGTGACCCTGGACAAGGGATCCTTAACAGATGCTAGCTTCCCGGGAGGGATTCACTTGGCAGGGATTGATCTACTTTTCCTGATAGGACTATCCAATAGAATCCAAGAGACTCCAAAGGAGTTTCTACGCGCTACCCATAAAAAAAAGGAAATCTCACGGGATACAAAAAGTGAACTTTTTCCCGTAAGTGCAGTAAAATTCGGATATAAACAAAAAAAATCGTTAACTTAGTGGTAGTAGGTAAGGGGACATAAAAAAAAAAGTTTTTACAGTGCAAGTGACCAATGAAGCTGCATTCAAAAAGCAATACATTGCAACCACAATCCACAGGTAACTCAAAAGGCATGAAACATAGACAGGGTAAATGTTTAGTCTATTATCGATATTTTTCCCTTGATTCCCTTTCCATCGTTGGTTATATAATGTAGTGTAAATACATATATGCATTTTTATTTAAATTATCTCAAGGATTCGAAATATTATTTTCTTATTACTAGCCAGTAGGTAAAAATATTGGTGTTCTTTGAACTAATAATTAAAAATCCCAATAATATATAATCATAAATCAGACTTCGACATTTGCTATTAGACAAAGTTCAAATCGGTAGTATATTATTCTTTGAATTATTGTTTAAAAATTCCACATTTATTACGTATATAATTATATACCTACTAGTCTTATAAGCGTGCGTTACATATAAGTGGTTTTATTTATTTATTTTTTATAATTCCAAACCAGTTTTATCTTAAGGTGATTTGCAAAATTTTGTATAGCGAATTGATTTGTAGAGTTGTTGAGGTAAGGTCAATGAATTAAAGTTAGATATATTACTTCTTTTATAGTTATATAGTTATATTTAGTTAGTTATTTTATCGTTCCTGTTTTACATAGATTAGAATCAATAAAGTTATAAAAACTATTATTAATGTTGTAAAATATTGTAGGTATAACTAAAGATACATTTTTTCATTTAATGGTAGCGATCCTTTCCATTATCTTTCTTTGTTTTTTTCTTCCATATTTTCTTTCTTGTAGACTCATTCACCTGACATCATCAACTTTCTTGATCTGTATATATTTCTAGCCTGTTTTTACAACAATATTCGTTTCTTATCTTCAACAAAAATCATGTGCGTGGAATGACGTGTTTTGGCCTGGAGTTACTGGACTCTTTCGAGCGGCAAAACGATTGGTAGCTTAGCATTATTTAGTGGCGAATTTACGAGGTGTTAGTTAATGCTATGTATTAGTGTGATCTATTATTTAGTCAAACTTACACCCACCACAAGAAGAAAAGGAGGAAATGCAAATGAAAATAAACTCACAGAAATTGAAAATGCTCAAAAAAACTAGAAAAAGAAGAATGGGTGGATGAAAAGGAAACAGACAATGCAAACAAAAAGGAAAATGAGTCAAGGTACATTCAGAATAATAGGAAAAATACAAAAAAGTAAAAAATAATTAAGACAATGACAAAAACATTGGAACATGAAACGTGAGGACGCTGCTGTAAACAGGAAAAATGGAATAACTAGCGACACAGTAAAAACAATACAAGATAGATATTTTAGGAATTCAGGTAACCAGAAATCGAAAAGAAAAATTAAACAGTACGGTATGCCGGCGAATAACAACAGGGATATGGAGGAACGACTTTCACGATGATAGGAGAAATAAGACATAAATTAATGGAATTTAAACCCATAATATCATACATAAGAGTAAACAGCAAACCAAACAAGTTGTCCATATGCACCCACAGAAAACAGTGGTGACTTGACAAAACAGCAGTTCTATGAAACACTAGAAGAAAACGCCGAAAAAATCCCAAGAGAGGATATATGAATCCTTATAGGAGATTTCAACGTCCAAATACCCAAAGAAAATTACTTCAGAGAGTTTGTAGGTGCAAACTCAATACATGACACAAAAAACAATAATAGAGCAAGACTATATAATTTAGCAGCGGCATTAAACATGGACATAAGTAGCACGAAATACAAACACAAAGACATACACAAAATAACATGGATGAGACCAGGAGGTCTGGAGGGAAATCAAATAGACCATGTACGGGTCTTTACTCGAAAATCATCGAGTAAATTTACAGCAAATCAAGTCGTTACCCAAATGATCTTAAACATGAGAACCCAGAACCAAAGAAAGAACCCAAGTTTTTGCACCAACACCACATTGAAAATAGATCCCAACTCTGATGAAATGCCTATTAAACGAAACAGAGATTAATAGAGGACCATATCAGCTAACAGTTTTGCTAACAGAGTTTCAAGCATGTGAACCCGCTAACTACAATTTTTTAAGATAAATCAAAATCTACACAAGCAGTTTTGTCTAACACCAAGGACACTAATGTCTGCGTACGTGGATGACTTAGTTCTATTAACGCGAAGACCGGCTGACCTAGGAAATGGATTTAAAAGAATATACGAAAGTGCCAAAGAATATGGTGTTAAGATAACTAAAGAAAAGACAAAATATATAGAAATCAGAGGCAATGAACAACATATTGGTCAGACTTTTAAAATATATAACCATGTAAACCATGTTTATATTGTTAATTACTTTAACTATCTGAGACTAATTATTTTAATAAATATAAATAAGGAAAACCTAGAAATTATGAGACAAAAGTCAAAAGCATCATTGTTTTAGATTAATATATTATATAAAATATATAGAAAAGTAATGAAAAGAATACTAGCTATCTGAACGACAGTTCTCTATGCAAGTAAGACGTGGTTTCTCAATAAATGTGTAGATGTTAAATTAGGGAGATCGAAACAAAGTATCTAAAAGAATTTTCTGAGATAAAATATTATCTGGCGAAGAAGGACAAAAAACGAATGGAAATATATGGGCAAATAGCAATACCAGCAATTGCCAAGATGAAGGGGATTAACTCATTCTCTCCTCTTGTCCATTACAAATTACAATGGACAATTACAACTTATATACACCTTTTATTTCTCAGTTAACTAATGGTGGTCATTAAGAGATTAATGTTGTATGTTGCTTGATTTTTACGCAATGATTAACTGAATACAACCGTGTCACTTGCTATTTTTGTATGGTAGTATCGTTAGTTGAAATTTTTCAATCGAGGAAAAATCAAATTAATTTATTATATGAGAGATATATAAGTAAACATTTCTTAATCAATCATTATAATATAAATAAAATTGTAATGAACCTTCCATTGTAATGACGGAAAACTGGATAATTATTGTGATATGCACAGATTCTGTTAATTCATTTGACATGTACACTGAAATGGACAATTGGCCTCAATTATAAAAGTGTCTCAGGTTATAATCCAGATGATCCAATTTACCAAGAGATACTTTGATGTTTTCTGGGCGATGATTATATTGAAATGCATGCAGTGAAATGCTAAATAGTTTGCAGAATACACCGGATCTAGAAGGATAAAGTGAAGATGAGGATCAGGATGAAATCCATAAAAGCACAGATTAAAATAATTAATCAACAAAGATTAAAAATACATATTTATAGTTTGGTATAACTTATTGTATATCATATTATGTCTTTCAGATACAGCAACTGATGTCAAAAAATATTTCAGAAACTGAAACAGCAAAAGAGCGCCAAGAGATAAAAAATGAAAAACTACTCATAAAGTATAGCAAACAAAGATACGTTGCCCAGAATAAGAAAAAACATACAACTGACAATTATACTAACACTTCTAACAATTCCAATATGAAAGTACCTATAATTTAATATTTTTTAGATACTTTCCCACTTCTTTCTTTGTGAACAGAAATGAAATGTATGTTTTTAATTTCACTCATTTTAATGGGTTGTTAAGGTTTACCTAGACTGAGCATGTACTGGGAGAAGCAATATAAAATTAACATAGTTTTAGAAACCTTGTCAAGAAGAAGGTTTTTCAACTGCGGAGCAATATAGATGCTATAAACAATTTAGAAAAACCAGAAGCCTACCAAAATCTATCTAATTTACATCAAATTCAGAAAATAAATACTACAAATGATTTTCTACTGTATTGATTTTGCTCACATAAGAAGTTGGATTGATAAGACAGAAAACAAAAATGTACCTTCAAAAGATATAATGAATCCACTTTAGTTTAAGCTAGCAATTACTGAGGCTTTGTTACAAATGAATCAGTCCCTAAATATATCTCGAGGAAGACCATAATGTGAAAACTCTCCAATAATACCAGCCAGAAGAACTCCATGTGAATATAGACCATTAAGAGAAATTCAAACGGATTACTATAGTCGATCATTATCCGGAATAAGATGCTCACAAAGAACCTACACGCTGTATTCTAAAAACACTGGCTGTAAAGGAAAAACTCATGAGTTTTCCAATAAATGTCATATTCGAAGTGCGAAATTGTTTTATCCACTTTAGCCACAAATAATTGTACACTAATAAATTTTTTTTCGTAGCTTTTGATTTATTTAGACCCATTGTCCATTGGAAGCTACCATTAAGTAAGGATTTTTTTTCGCTGATAAAAATAAATTTGGACTGAACGGGTTAATAGTGGTATGACCCAAAATAGAAATTTATGGAGGAAATCAATTAAGGAAGCACAAAACTCCTAATAGTAATAATAGTAAGGAGGATCACGATAATACAAAAGTTATTCGAATTAAGATATATAAAATATAAATAAATGAAATAAAACTGATACACTAAATTACATTTGAAAGCAAAGGGAATAAAACTATAATACAATGACAAATAGGAGAGGAAAAAAAAAATAATACTGAAACAACACAAATGTAATTTAATGACTAATGATAAAAAATATGACTCTTTAAAAAAAACATTAAATTGTTTACTTTTTTTACTATTTTTATTGGGAATAAGCCACAATTTTACTTTATGTACTATGTATATTAGGAGAAACATACATATCACAGACAGTGATGGAGTCGAAGAAAGCTGAGCAATAATTAAGTCTAATATGTTAGCCTCGGCCAAGGAAATTCTTGGTGAAAGAAATATAAATAAAAATAAATCGTTCCCAAGGCGAAGAACTCCATGATTTTGTACAAAAGTGAAGGAAAAATGTAAAGAGAAGAATAAAGCTTTCCTGAAATACATGTCAACCAAAACACAAGAGGCATACATAGAGGCATAGCCAGAAAACAACTACAGAGGTATAAACTTGTTAAATACTACGCTAAAACTTACAACTAAAATTTTACAAGTGCTAATAAATCAGAGGATAAGTTTAGCAGATGGACAACAGGGTTTTCGTAGTGGAAGATTATGTACAGTTGCAATATTCGTTATAAAGCAAATTACTGAGAAATCACTAGAGTAGACCAGTATTTCTGTGTCTGATTGGCCTAAAGAAAGCATTTGACAGAGTAAGACTCAAATATGTAATCTATCTTCTGTATAATAGAGAAGTTCCCCTAAATATTATAAAAACTATCGAAGACATCTACCAAAACAACTTATAGAACTTATAGAAATAGGCAGCGGAATAAGACAAGGGGATCCATTGAGCCCCATGCTCTTCAATTTGATCATGGATGAAATCATCAAAAGCGCTAACAAAGGAAGAGGATACAGAATGAGAAACAAAGAAATTAAAATACTCTATTACCCAGACGACGCAATATTGATAGCCCAAGATGAAGATAGTCTGCAAAAACTGGTCCACAGATTTAACATAAGAGCAAAAGAATTTAATATGACAATCTCATCTCATAAAACTAAAACAATAGTAGTCAGAAAACTAAAACAATAAAACGTTAATATAGTTTAGTAAAACGAAAACAATAAAATACCTGGGAATTACATGGTCTAGCTATGGATACCTGGACAAAGAAGTGAGAGATCAAGTACAAAAAGCAAATAGACTGACAGCATGCTTTAATAAGACTATATGGTGAAATAGACACATTAACACTGAGATGAAGTCAAGAATTTATAAAGCCAGTGTAAGATCAATTATGACATATGCCTCAGAAACAAGACCCGGTACAGCTACAACGTAAAGTCTACTGGAAACCGCAGAGATGGTAGTACTGAGAAGAATTACAGGAAATACGCTGAGAGATCGAAAGAGAAGTGAAGACATTAGAAGAAAATGTAACGTCCAGGGTATAAATAAATGGACACAAAATAGAAAAACGAATGGAATAACCACATAAGTTGACTGGAGAAGACCCGTGTCGTTAAATAGCAAGAGATAAGTCACCAATCCAATAGAATAATAATAATAAGAAGAAGAAGAAGAAGAAATACCATGTCTATTGATTATGTACTTTATAAAGGAACTACAACGGTTTCATTGTTTTATATGGTCAATGAACACTCAGATATAATGAAGGGGCGTTTTTAAGAAAGCACTTTTCGTACATATAGATTTACAGAAAAGTTGTTCCAAACTTAATTTCCTATCAAAATGTCTTCTTTTAAAATCAATAATATTTTTTTTGATAAAAATATATTCAAAAAACGAATCAAAAGAACACAGAAAACTCGATTTTTTTTGGCCCATAACTTTTTACCACGAAGGTGTAGGTATAGTTATTGCTTCAGAGAAAACAAACTTCTATCATTTTTCTTCAAAATGACGTTTAGTAGAAGTCTTTAGGATTAATGGTACGCGAGATAAGATTTTTCAAATTTCACAACTCACAACATTTTTGGCCATTTTTTCGCAAACATTATTCTATAACTTTTTTCTACACAGTTTTTTACGGTACGGTTTTTTTAGAAAAAAGTAATATAACAATGTTTGGGAAAAATAGGAAAAATGGTGTGAGTGGCGAAATTTGAAAAATCTTATTTCGCATAATATAATCTAGGATGAAATCTTATATAGGTATTATTTTAAATAAGTGTTTTAAATGAGTCCATTAAATGGTCTACGAAAAACTAAAACCATGGGGAAGAAAAAAAGAAAAGAAAGAAAGGGGAAAAAAACCACGTAATATCAAACCCTTTGATATTGTCATTTAAAAAGGAAAATATCGAAAAATAAGGTAAATCTTGACTAAGATAAATCATGGTGAATTGAATACAAGATACAATGACGTTCCATGTATAAATCAAATGGTTCAAAAGGTCAAAACAGAAAAGTAAACTAAGCATAAAGGACAGCATAAGACATATCTTCAAAAAACACATTTTTTCTAAAGTTCCACAGTAAATATTTTAAAGGAAAATAATTCAAAAACGACTTTTTCATCAGTTTTTAAAATATCTGTTAATTACTTACGAATTATGATTCTCCGAAGGACTATCATCAACAGAATAAGTACACACACTGGTATAACCGTAGAAAGTACCACTACACGGACATGGTCTTCTGAATGTTGATGGTTATGGTGACTAGATTCTGTAACACCATCTGAAGACAAGTCCAAAGGATCCATGTTAAAAACTCAAACTACTACAAATTTGCCACCCTCGTATGTTTACTCTCGTTCACTGATCATCAATCACTGGTCTGTCTCTAAACCACCTACAAGTATTTAATACCTTCAAGCTGATAAAAAAAATTGTATTATGATAACATATTAATATCTTAATTATTTTTCTATAGCTCCGATCTAAGCCAGTACTCGACGTTGACTGCCATCTTTTTGAAACGATTTGTTTATATTGCAGTTATATGTTAATTACTTCTAATCAGTCGACTGGTATTAATTTTACATTTTAAGGAGTTGTTTGTTGAGAAAATTATGAGGAAAAGTACTTGGGGAATTCTGGCGTTTCGTAGAAATGTATCTAAATTCATAACCAGTGGACATTACACTGTAGGTAAGTAGGTAAATAAATATTTTAAATGATTCATTGGTTTGATAGCTGATTTATTATTATGTAAATAAATATTTGGATAGTCTTTTTTTGATTATAGGTAAACTCGGTGGCCTTGAAGACGAACTTGTTTGATAAACAACAATACCGGGTGGCCTACATATTTCAATTAATACGTTTGTATACAAATTAGTTAAAAATTTGGTTTTCATATCAGTACCTATCGACAAAAATTCGTTATATTAAGAGATACGATATTTTATATTTTCTTCTTAAATGTGTTTCTAAATAACATTTATAAAATAAATGTAAAGCAAGTATACGTTATGAATTCTCGTTTAGGTATGGGAGGTCTCTCTAAGGCATGGGATCTCTTTTATGCGGGCTTTACATCAACAATAAATTCACGAAAAGATTCATGAATTTATTCATCAATTTCTACGTCAGTAAATTCGTGAATATCTTGGATGTAAAAGTTTCTTTACTTTAAATAAATTTTTACATCAAGTGTCATTATTTCAGTAGGGTAAGATGGGGTAATTGGATCAAGATTTTACAACAAATCTGCGTTCAGCTCAGATTTTTATTCTTCGTTCACAAATTGTTGAGAGCACGAAATATGCCTCAAACTCATAAAACGGTCGTAAATCATAGGCGTTCCTAAGGTGTTTATTCATTAAATAATAATATAATGTTTTAATACTGTTATATATTTATAATATTGATAATATTTTAATACTAATATATTTAGCAAAAAAACAATTAAAACTTTCACAACTAATGTTGGTTATTATATTATATTAATAAAAATAAGAATTTAACCATTAACAATTTTGTAAATAAGAATACCTTATCTCTTTGGATATTTCAATACTAATCTTCGCGTTTAATCACTTTACTAGAAAACCTGGAATTCATATCCGAAGGTACTATTCGTTGCAAGATAATTAAGATGGAATTCCCAAGATTTTTAATAATATAATTATATTCGAAACTTAACTTGAAAGGGTGAAGTTATTACGAACGAAAACAATTTTTTTGTTTAGTACGTTTTTGATCGCATGTAATTTACGGCTCGTCGGTGTTTCCGCGTCTACGGCAGTAATTAGCGTCTTGAATATTTTTTTGCGAATTATATGCAGTGCGTGAGTGATTTTTTATTCCATATACCTACGAACATATACGTACCTTTCGCTCGTGCTCGTTTTGTTGGATTGTTTGTGATGGCTTCATCATCAAGTTTTACACCGGTACTGTTGCGTACAGTCAGTAAGTCTGTCTATTCACCAAGAGAGAAGACTATTGTCCTGAATGTTCACGATGCTCTGGTTTCTCAGAATCCCACAAACACTGTTCGCAACAAAGTCGAAAGTTGTGCCAACATGACTGGCATAGGAGAGTCAACTTTATATAGGTTCCTATCAGAAAGAAAAAAATACGGTATAGCTAACCCAAACACAAACGAACACTTAAAGAGAGGAAAAAAGCCTATTGAAATTGATGAATTTGCCAAAAATGGTATTCGAAGGAAAATTCATGGATTTTTTTTCAAAAAAGAAATACTAAACCTAAACAAAATTTTACAAGAAGTTAGAGACGACCCGGATTTGCCTCATATCGGACGAACTAAATTGTGGCAAGTTTTAAAAGAATTAAATTTCCGGTGGGAGAAATCAGACCGAAAATCACTTTTGATTGATCGGGAGGAGAAGATGATGTTGGAGAAGAAATTATCTAAGATTCATACGAAAATTCCGGGCTGAATAAAGGCCCATCTTCTACCAGGATGAAACGTGGGTAAACTCAGGTCATACTCCAAAAAAAATTTGGTCAGATAAAAATATATTAAGCTCCAGGCAAGCCTTTATGGAAGGTTGGTCTACTGGTATCTCCCCACCTTCTGGTAACGGCAGTAGATTAACAATTTCTCACATTGGCAGTGAAAAAGGATTTGTTAAGCATGGTTTGTTGGAATTTCATTCCAAAAGCACAAAAGACTATCACGAGGAGATGACAGCTGATGTTTTCGAAGAGTATTTTGAACAAATGATTGAACACATACCACCAAATTCAATTATAGTATTAGATAATGCACCTTATCATTCACGACTAGTAGAAAGACTTCTAACGAATGCGTGGAAGAAACAGGATATTCTTGACTGGCTGCGGAATAAGTATCTGCCTTACGAAGATGGAACGGTAAAAGCAGAACTTTTAAAAATTGCCCGGCAACACAAATCTAAGTTCAAGAAATACATAGTTGACAAAATGGCGGAAAGGCGAAACATCACAGTCTTTAGACTTCCACTCTACCACTGCGAAATAAATCCAATTGAACTCATTTGAGCACAAATGAAAAGTTATGTGGCTAGAAAAAATACGTCATATAAAATACAAGTTGTACGTGAATTGTTATACGAGTCTTTATAACATATTACAAAACAAAACTGGAAAGATGCAGTAAGACATGTAATAGAAGAAGAACAAAAAATTTGGGATCTTGATAACATAATTGATGCGACCGTAGAGATTATTAACCTAATTATTAACCCTCAAGACGACTCGGATTCCGAAGTTGATCCTATTTATTTTGAATTTGAATAGTTTGCTAATCGTAATTATATAAGGTAAGTAATAGTAGTTGTAATCGTAAGGTATTAAAGGGGAAAGGCGCAAAATGTCGCCTGTCAAAATGTTCAAAGTGTTTTAAATGTATCCATTTTTTTTCAAATCCTGAGAAAACTAAAAAGCATTTTTGAAAAATTTAAAAGAAGAATGAAATATTTTTTAGAATAAATAAAAAGTTTCTTTTGCATGCAATATTTTCAATTAAAAATTATACTATATTTTCTCTTTTATTTTCACCCCTGTTACATAACATATTAAAATAAACACTGTAGAAGTTTTCAGAGACTTTCTGCCCTGAGTAATAATGTAATCTTTCATTCTGCGTTTAAATTTTTCAAAAATATTTATTAGTTTTCTCCGGATTCGAAAATAATGGATACATTTAAAACACATTGGAAATTTTGCCAGGCGACATTTGGCGCCTTTTTCCTTAATTAAATAAATGTATCTTTTACAAATGGCAAGAAACTTTTTATTTTTGAATAAAATAAATAGATTTTATTAAAAAATACAATTTACATAAGTACAATTTAAAAAATATATTTTTAGTTCAAATAAATGTTTCAATCATATACTCTACGACACTGGTCGTTCATATCTAACCATTCAAAATACCCCCGTAATAGGATTATAAGGTATTGTATTCCTTCAGATATAAGGTGGGTTAGTCGAAAACGTCTTAAACCGTCAGTTTTAGGTTGGTTTTTACTATTATATCGTATTACTTATCCTCTCTGTATTTCAGTTTTCTAATTAGGGTTAAACTTGTAGTGAGCTATCAACAAATTGTGAACCGGGTATAGTTACCTAATGATCAAAGTATCTAAAGATCTAAAGTAAATTTTAAACTATTTGTATACAAACCTGACTTTTATTTAATACAATTTAAATCTATGGAACCTTAATTTGATTGAAAGTATTACAGTAATAATAAAATAAATAATAAAATTGTACGTACGGTGGGTCCAGTTGCCCCCCCATTACCCTAGTACCAATGGTTTTATTATTGAATGTTATTTATTGTTGTTTGTTTGAATAGTTTAAATAAAGATATATTTGGAAATATAATCAGAAAACAATAATATTGTTTTAAAAGAAAATAGTGATTAAGAAGTAATGCGTGTACAAAGAATTATGCTGAATTTCATAAAGAGTAAGAGCTTGAACAAGAGGTAAATATTAGTGGAAATTACATGTAATTAGTGGAAACTGTTGATATCTAGACACAGAAGTAATTTCAAATAACTTAAAAAAGGACAACATAGCTAAAGAAACAGAAACAGTGGTCATTTCATTTTTTTATGTGATAGAACTCAAAAATCTAGCATTCATTACATACTAAAAATGAACTGTAGTTAGTAGAAATGTTAATAAATTAATTGTGACTTTTAGAATGATAAAAGCATTTATTTAAATACAATACCTGCCTGTACCAAGTCGAAGTAAAGAAGAAAGAAAGGTACAATACTTTCTATAATCTTTTAACCATTATTCATAATACATTCTCAAGAGATACCCACTATAAATACATATTTTTATTTGAGATGTGTAGAATTCTAACCAAAAAGAGAAATTTTAAAGATATCAATCCTTAAAAATAAATAAAAAATAAAAATAACCAGTAATACTTTATTACTAGTTTGTGAACTGATTCTTTACAATTTTGATGATTTGTCTATCTTCTTCCTATGCCGTCCCCATTAACGGAGGTTGGCGAATAGATTTCTAAAAGTTTCTCTGTCTTTGACCTGCAGAAGACTATATTTATCATTCCTCGGTATGTGTCCAAGGTATGCAGTCTTACGTACTTTTATTGTTCTCAATAATTTTTTGTCTTGACCCATCCTTCTCAGCACTTCCTCATTGGTGACCCTGTCAGTCCATGGAATTCTCAACATTCTCCGGTATATCCAAAGTTCAAAGGCTTCAAACTTCTTAACTATTTGCACTTTTAACGTCCATGTTTCTACCCCGTACACTAGTTGAGACCAGACGTAACATTCAACAAACCTCAGTCTCAGCGCAGTATTCAGATTTTTGTCACAGAACAATTGCTTGAATTTTAAGAACGCTACCCTTACCATTTCTATTCGTACTCTGATCTCTTGGTCTGGATCTAATTCTGTGTTGATGTAAGCTCTCAGATATTTATATTTTGTCACTCACTCTATTTGCTGTCCACCAAGGTTTAGTTGTTCATTATTTATTGGACTCCTTGATACTATCATAAATTTGGTCTTATCTGTGTTGATGTCAAGTCCCATTTGAATGCATTCACTATTTATTGCATTTAGTAAAGTTCGTAGTTCTTCTATACTCTCAGCCATAATTACCGTGTCATCTGCAAATCTCATGGTGTTTACGATTTCTCCATCAATTCTTATTCCCTCTTTTCTTTCCCATAAGGCTTTTCTGAATATGACCTGTGAGTACACGTTGAAAAGCGTCGGAGACGAGATGCATCCTTGCCTGACCCCTCTCGCAATCGGTATATTATTTGTTTCTATATCGTTCACCTTTACTACTATTTCTGGTTCCAGTATATAGCCTTAATAAACTCAATGTCTTTTTTGTAAAAATTTATGTTTTTTAATTCATCTATTAACTTCATATGCTGCACTCGGTCAAATGCCTTCCTAAAGTCTATGAAGCATACATATGCACTCTTGTTATATTCCCGATATTTTTGCAAGAGTACCGTCAATGCAAATAATTCCTCTCTTGTACCAATGCCTCCTCTGAAGCCAAACTGGGTTTGATCTATCTGCTCCTCACATGTCTTATAAATTCGGTTTTGAACAATTTTTAAGAGAATCTTTAAAGGGTGGCACATTAGGCTTATCAATCTATGGTCATTACATGATTTGGGATTGTTGTTTTTTGGTAGAGGTAAAAATATCGATTTAAGCCATTCCTCCGGGATGTTGCCCTCTACATATATGTGATTAAGAATTCGGGTGAGTTTCTTTATATTACCGTCATCTAAGGCTTTTAACAGTTCAACTGGAATTTGATCAGGACCCGGTGCTTTTCCTTGTTTTGCATTCTGTAGGGCGTTCTTTACTTCTGAGGGTAAAATTTGTAGGTATTGTTCTTCTTTATCTATATCTTGTTCATTTTCCCTCTCGTCATGGAACAGATGGATTATTGTTCCCATACTTCCTTTATTTTGCTCTCTTCAGTAAGTATTCCTCCATTTTTATCTCTTGTTATGAGTGTTCTTCTTTGTCTGATGTTGCCTGTGAGTTCTCTCATTTTTTTATGTAAGTTTGAGGTGTCATGTTTGTTGCTGAGTTCTTCCAGTTCCTGGCATTCCTTGTTCATCCATTCCTCCTTAGCCTTTCTGATTTCATATTTGATTTTATTCTTGATGCTTTTATATTTATTTTCATCTTTATTTTTGTAATTTCTTTTTTCAGTTATTAGCTCAACTATTTCCGGTGTCATCCAGTCTTTTTTAGTGGTTTTCTCTTCTTCGCCTAGGACCTCTTTTCCCGTTTTTAATATGGCTTTTTTCATATCTGCCCATTCCACGCTTCCTTCAGTTAAGGAAACTGAAGGAAGCGTGGACTTTAGGACTAAACTAAATATATAAAAATACAATAATTTTTAGTGGAAGAATCACAATAACAGAAATAAAAGCTAATTTTAATATTTGTTATACACAAAAATATGATTTTATTCTAAATAATAAATCATATTTACATATTTTATCCGTAGGATATGGAATCCTGCATTTTTAAAGAAAACTAGTCAATTTAGGAATGAAACTATGTATAATAAAGTAGTGAGCATCGATATACTATACTATACGTATATCGATGGTAGTGAACCTATTTGAAGAAAGAACAAAACTGGTAGCAGACCAACAGCTTCATGTAAAAAAAGAACAGAAAAGAGCACAACAGAAACAGGTCAGAGAAATGGAACCGGCAGAAGAAATGCACCGAAAAGAAATATATTTATTAGATTTAAAAATTAAATTATGCAATATTGTTCTGAAGCTATTTTCTTTTGGAATTTTAAATTAATTACTATTTAAATGAAATAATACGTTTCAATTTCCACTTCGGAAATCGTTCTCAAAATACAACATGGTTTCCTAACCGAATGCAAAAACTCAGGACAGCGCATTGTCGCTATAATCCTGTTATCATAATGTGGCTTATCAGCGAACTAAAATTGCTTACTTGGGCCTCAAGTCTCCGCTCTGAGCTCCGGATCAGTTCGGCGACTTGGTGCTCAAGGGGTTGGGCCCTACGTGCCCGGGTTTTGGGGTTTTTGTTAATTTTTTTTGGTGGCTTGCGCCGGTTTTTTGGAAAAACTTACCGAAATCTCGAACACGTTTTTATACGAAACAAATTGCAACAGCGACACGTCCAGACTTGTCTGTGGCGGCAGTAAAAATGAACGAGTACAGCTCATCAACCTGTGGTGCTCTTGGTTCGGGGGTGTGCTTATTGACCAATAAAGGGACATACATTTTGTCAACAGTTATTTCACTGATTTAAACTAATTTCAACACTATTTACATTATACTAAAGACTGTAAAGGCCGACTACTGGTGCGATGCTGACTATTGGGTGCTTTATCCTACATTGACCAACATCTTAAAAAATGTTAAACTGGATAACTAGAATTTTGACTTTTACTTTACTTTAATATACCCCTATATACCAAAAATTAGTAAATTAAACGGTAAAATCACCATTTCTAAGGGTCAAAGAAGCCCTTTTATAAATATAAATGTAATTAAAACATACAAAGTTTTGGAATTTTGAGCGTATTTTAAAAATAGTTTTAACTTTCCCAAAACTGAAAACATATCTAAAAGTACTCAAATTATACGAGTACATGGAATTATCAAATCGATGTTATTCAAAATGTATAAATATGATCTTTCTTAAGTGCTTAGCATTGGCAAAATAACAAGTTGAATAAACTCATATCTCTTATTACAAGCAAACCATTCGGCAATTTGGAAAATTGCTGTTTTGAAAATATTCGAAAGAAATTACCGGTGACTTTATACCTGAACGATTTTCATTAGAAACATAATAACCCACATTAAATATGTTGTTCTGTTTTAACGAGTTTGTTTTTTAATTCATATTATTTTTTTAGGTGCCGTGTCAACGGCTAATTAAATGAAAAAATTGTTTGATTCAAGGTTATGCGTTATTAAGTTCAAATAAAAGGCAAAATCAAATGAAATCCTTCAAAACGGCGTTGTATATACTTCTTAAATTTCAAAGTTTCATCTAACGCACAATTTTTTCTTGCACAGATTACTTATATTCAAGATACGAGGTGGAGAGGACAAAGGGCGAAAATACTAGGTGAAGGATACAAATTATGGCATGTAGGAAAAGTAACATTAGGAAGGGGGTTGGAATAATTGCTGAAAGAGAAATGAAAGATATACGTAGTAGAAGTTGTAAGAACAAGTAATAGAATCTCAATAAAAATTGTACAGGTAAAGAACTGTTGAACGTTGTGTGTGCGTGCTCCTCAAATCGGTCTGGATGAGAATAAAAGAAAAGTTTTCGATGGTCAATTAGAGACGTACAGATATTCCTTCAGTAGAGAGTCATAATAGGAGGTGATTTTATTAAAAATGTGGGCCAGTTCAGCAGGGAACGTTTTTGTTTTTGTCTTTTTGAATAAATTTCTGTTTACATCAAAAGTAAACAAGAATCAATCAAATTTCACTACGGATGTGTCATCAACAACCACATTATTATATTATAATAGAGTCCAAACACCTGCTTTAATGAAAATGTATTTCAGGAAGAAAAATCTGCTAACTTGGGTTTTAACACAAATTGATTACCCATTGTCGTTTATAAACAAGTAATTTTACAAGATTGATGAAAGGAAACAACACACCACCATAAGCAATCCAGAAACGTTCACAAGTAAGTGTTTAAAAGTTGACATCAATTCCATAATATGTAAAGGAGTATCAGAAAAATTAAAAAGGATACGAAATAAATACATCAAAACAACATTCAAAACAACCAGATCTATTCTGTAGAAAATCAAACCAAACAACTCACAAGAGAGATCAAAGAACTATATCTATAAACCACACGAACAGATTAGTAAAAAAAAATTGTAGGAAAAATAGTACAGTCTGTAGATATAACTACATCGATGAAATCTTCATACAACGAGGAGTTAGACAAGGTTGCATTTTGTCGCCAACATTGTTCAATGTTTACTCGGACCAGTTATTCAAAAAGGCACTTGAGAGACGCCCATATGGAATAAAAATCAACGAGGAACTACTTAATGTGATTAGAGATGCAGACGATACAGTAATTCTTTCAGATAATATTGAAGGTCTCCACATTCTGCTTGATCGTATTCACGAGGTAGGAGAGGAAATGGGCATAAAAATAAACTCAAACAAAACTAAATTTTTAGTGTTTAGGCATGACCCACATCCCGATGCAAAGCTTCAATTAAACGGAGTCCAAGTTGATAAAGTCCACAAAATGACATATTTGGGAACTGTGATAACGGACCAACTAGATCCAGACATAGAAATAAAACGTAGAATAGCAATGACTAAAACTACTTTTATGAAAATAAAGTCATTGCTTTGCAATAATTATCTCAGTTTAGAACTAAGACAAAGAATGGTTAAGTGCTATGTTTGGTCCGTACTTTTGTACAGTGCAGAAGTGTGGACGCTAAAAGTATTTATCATGAACAAAATTGAAGCATTGAAAATGTGGGTTCATAGACGAATGCTGAAGATACCTTGGACAGCAAGGAAAACTAATGAAGAAGTATTAATGAGCGTCAACAAAGATAGAGAACTGCTAAAGACCGTTAAACATCGAAAAATGTGCTATCTGGGACATATAGTAAGGGGAAATCGATATAAAATATCGACAGCAAATTCCTCTGTCCTCTTCAGCAAATTCTCTTAAAAGAAGAGCAGATTCTCTATGACTATGCCTTCTTTTGAGCCAATCTCTCATCCATTTTTCTTTCTTCTGTTTTTTTCTTCTTCAATAGCTAAGGTTACTTCCCTCAGTAACATGTTAGTAATGTTTATCAGACACTTTCTTATACCGCGACGACGGCTGATGTTCATCGTGGTGAATTACACGTTTCGCTGTACAACTCTACCACTATTTTCAATTCGTGTGAAAACGGTTTCTTCACCAAGTAGAGTAGTTCCGCTAAAAAGCATGCTATTATACTCGACCTCTAGGTTTAGGCTTAGGTCGAAGGCTTTAAGGTACTTTTAATTATTAGAAATGGCCGTTCGTCTCCGTAACCACAAAAATCGAGTAATTAACTGATAAAATCTAGTTCGGCTTCTAATCTTAATATACGTGTTAATATGCGAGAGATTTTATGAATGTCTATGTAAATTATTGAATACTGTATGATTTTCCTTGATCTTAAAAGCATAAATAATATTAACCAGTACTTCGAGAGGTTGTAAGATGTTAAGTTCTTATCTACTCTTATTAATATTAACGTTTGATCAGATAATAGTACAATTCAAAGAGGACAGACATTCCATTGAGTTTAATATATGCTGATAATGTGATGTTAGTAGAAAATACTGAAATGGAACGGTGGAGAAAGGAGCAAATTAAATGACACAAAAACGGAATATTTAGATAGGACTTTACAACCTTTGGACGTTGAAATAATTAGGAAAAGTAACAGTTTTTTATCGAGAATAACAAGTATCTGGAATCAGTATTCTAGAGCAGGGATCACCAAATGGCAGACCGCGGTCCGCATCCGGACCGTGAGCTTGTTTTTTGCGGACCGCCGTTAAATTCAAAATATAGTAATAAAAATTTTAGTTTAGTTTTTTTAGTTTAGTTTAGTTTTTAGTTTTTTTTTTTAGTTTTTAGGGAATATAATTGCTGACCCCTGTCTAGAGCAATGAATAAATACCTAAAAATTCATGCAGTATTCATTATATTACTTATAGGTTAAATTCTTCAATGAAATTAAACAGTAATTAGGTTCTAGTGAGGCAAATTTTTTTTTTTTTTTGCAGAATAAGTTGTAATTATTGATTAATATTAATTGAGTTTTTCTCCCTCTCAAATAGGTCGGGAATATTATTAAAAAACTTAAAATATTTAAAAATGAATGAATGAATGAATAAAATCATCGTTTTTTCATTTTGGAGCAAAGTCTTAATAAAATAAAATAGCGATAATAAAATTTTTTAAGAGATACAACTGGTTAAAAATGATTAAATTTATTACCCTTGATGCAAAATAGCAATGAATACCAAATAGGGTGGAAAACAAGCCTGTTCTTATTCAATGGTTTTCAACTACTTAGATGGCAGTTAGGACCTTCATATTTTACCTAGATAATCTTTATAATATAATAAAACAATTCACCAAATTTTAATAAATCAAAGTCAGTATATTTCGCATAATATTTTGCAATTAAAATTTTTTTAAAAAAGTTGAAATTCATTTAAAATTTTGCATAACAGAAACTAAATCATACAGAAGTTTGCCAATTTTTTTTTACATAATATAAAAGAGTACTGCACCTAACCGACGTACTTTATAGAATTTAAATCGTTATTTGGGCGGAGTCAGGTAATTTTTAAATTGTAAACAAATAGAATATTAGGGCCTGCGTAGCGCAAGCGGTAGGATGCTTGCCTCGCAAGCCGGTGGTCCAGAGTTCGAATCCCACCGCCGGCAAGAACATCTAGACATTTTAAAATGTCTATAGACCCCAGGTCGACTCAGCCTGAATAAAAATGAGTACCTTGGGTAAAACCAGGGGTAATAATAGACGGTTGAAGCGTAGCACTGGCCATGTTACCTTCCTTGTATACCGTAGGCCCTAGATATAGCAGACTATCCTGCTATACTCCCAAAGCCGCGACAGCGGTATAAAACGGGAGACTATTATTATATAGAATATTTTGATAACTATTAGTTTGAATTAAATTCTGAAACCGGCGCACAGAGTGGTATTTTAGATAAAAAGCTGGCCAAAACGAAAATTTCAAAAATTAGCATTTCAGACGGATTCTTGTCCCCAAACAGATAATTATTATGTCACGTCATCTGGTAATATCTCCCCCTTAATAATCTAACCAAAAAAATTTGACAGCTGTCACTTCCTCACACGTTTTGGTTGCATTTAGTTTTAAGATTTTATTAAATTTTTTTGTATGATTTGCGATTTCTTTATTTTTATAATTCAACTGATTTTTGTAATAATGACAGTTATAAATATGCCGGAGAAAAGTGAGTATTCAATATTGAACCCTTTTTTAAAATATTACCCTTCTAGAACTTTGATCAAACTTAATCAACTTGTTTGTATAATTCTCATTATAAACCAATGTTTTTAATTACTCTCTACTCATCGATACTGCATAAGAGGTATTTCATAATAAAGATTAGACTAACCAATTATGATCTTGATGTCGTTCCTGGGGCATCTTTCGTAGATGGTCTCTACTTCTTCATAGAATTGATCTTTGACATCCTCTTGTTTTTCTTCGACGGGGGCATATACCTACACTTATTAAACTGATGTTAAAAAACGTAACTCTTACTCTTAGACAACATATTCGTGGGGTTATTGGTTTGAAGTTCATGATTAGATGTCTTGCTTTTTTGTTATCAATGAACGAGGTCCCTCATTCATGATTGGTCTTGTGGCAGCTCTAATAAATATCGAATTGTCTCTTTTGGATAATTCCTTGGCCAGTCCATCTAACTTATTGCACAGCAGTAATCTTCTTCTTCTTGATGTGCCTATCCGTTACGAATGTTGACGATCATCATGGCAATCTTTATCTTATCAGCTCTAATAAATATCGAATTGTCTTGTAACCTCGGAAACCTTTTTTGGATGGTGCTAGAAAGGTCACCAATGGAGACACTGCGGACGGCAGCCAGATGGTTGGTGGAGAGCGAGTCGTGGGTTCGAAACTAGCTTTTTAAACCAGGAATGGGTCCAACGGACGAAATAAGTAAATATACGATAAGAGCTATTGGAAAAGACACAGAAATGAACAAAAAGATAGATGGGTAAAATTACCAAAGATAAGATAAGATAGGGAACAGGGCGCCACTTAATTTTTTGGGGTTTAAGGAGAAAATTAAGAAACCTTAGAAAAGAAAAGAGATAAGGAAAGATGTTTAGGTTCTGAGACCAAACCCAAGAAAAGATATCACAGTTAATTATTGAATAAATTTGGTCAACACTCTACATAAACAAAAAATAAATATATAAGGTATTACACTTACTTACCTACGAAACTTAATAAGCCTGATCTTTCTACTGGTCAAAGGTATAGTTATATTTAAAGGTAAAAAGCAAATATATCAGGGAACTTTCTTAGGAGTCGACAAATAAAATACTTACATAAAACAATAACAATATATTAAACAACAACAAAATTACGACGCTGCTGAATGCAACACAAGTAATAAAAATACACCAACAACTATAAAATGGTGGTAGGTATACATATAAAAAAATAGCAGAAAGATAATTAAAAAATACCCTTACAAAGATATAAGTATAACACAAGTATGCACAAATAAAGTTTTGGCGAATCTCGAGATATTATAGCAAATAAAATTGAATACAAATTATAACAAACACAAAAGATAACAAAAATTAATAAAATTTAAATTTACAAAAATACAAAAAAGTTTACTGACGTGAAAACATAAAAATTTAACCAAACCGCACTTGGTTAAGTCGATTATTTGTTTCGTAACAAAAAAAATATAGAATGTTCTTTAATTGACTGCAAAATTCAGTAGCTACTCTCAATTACATTTGAAGACATGTATGATCGTTCGATACGTCCAGATAATGGGAGATGATATGATGCTATACCATGTTACTTGCCCAGATAGGTGAAGATATTAAAATTATGTCACTTACAGTAATTATTCCTGAAGGCTGCTGCTTTAATTCACTGAAGTTAATACTGTACTGGTATTAAACACTGAATTTATTTACCCTTGAAGGTGCTTTACAACTATACTTAAACTAATATAGTGTAAGATAAAAAAAAACTCTAATAAGCAAGTGTATACACACTTATAAAGAAAATGCACAGAGACGGTAAGGTAGCAGATACGATATTGTGAACTAAGCGTCTTAACTCGACGGATGCCCACCGATAAGTAACTTGGTTCCTCTAAAATTTTACCAAGCTACCCAAGAAAAGGTGAGGGTATCTTCCCCCCAAAAATGATAGGCCAGCTGTATGTATTTCTGAGAAGGTAAGGTTCTAATTAACATTGAACATAACGGTATACTTCTACCTACAAACGTGATGGAATATCAAATCTCCTAGATTAGGTTTTTCCCGAGATTGGGTCTTTACAGAAAAATTACTATACGAACCTTCGGAATATTTACAAATCTATCATAAAAGACCCGGATTAAGACGGAAAGGATTAAAAACCTTTCGGACGAAAGGAAATTCCGGCATTCAATAAAATTTTGAAGACGGTAAACCGAACATAAACGTATCATCACGGGGGTAAAAGGAATAAAAATAATTAATATTTTAATTATATAAAAAAATGTTACAGTCTCTTTTGGATAATTCTTTGGCCAGTCCATCTAATTTATTGCACAGCAGTAATCTTCTTCTTCTTGATGTGCCTATCCGTTACGAATGTTTACGATCATCATGGCAATCTTTATCTTATCTGCAGCAGCGCGGAAAAGCTGCACAGATGTTGTATTGAACCAGATTCTGAGGTTCTTTAACCAAGATGTTCTTCTTCTTCCTGGAGCTCGTTTTCCAAATATTTTTCCTTGCAGGATGGCTTGAAGGAGAGTATATCTGGATTCATTTCGCATAATATGTCCGAAGAACTCTTTTGAAGATTGTAGCCGCTGCTCTTTAAGTATCCACCAAGTACTTGAAGAAGATGTAATTGTTTTTGGCTTGCCATATTCCTTACGCTAACTGTTGGATTTGGATCAAGCAAATAAATTTAAAATACTATATTTCTATTAATTGTTCTTGTTGTTCTTGGTCTACTAGAATTTATTTTATTTGGTCTCACATTCCCAGTTTCTCGACAATGTCGTTTAATGGCTCTAACTTCGAGAAAATCGAGATATACCCATTAGAAATTTGTCATATACTTTATACCAGTAGAGTATCTTTTTGGTGTGAAATTGTATGATGTTTAAGTTCACTTGAAATTTTGATTAATAGTTCTACCCTTAAAAAAGTAATGTTGAATAATATTTGGTACGAACTTTATAAATGACGCCCTCTATGAGAGTCACATATTATAAAAATAAATTCATGGGATGTATTAGCTTCCAAAACATATTCGTATAAAATTTAATTACAATGTTGCCAGTAGTTTCGGCAAAATCGTAAAAATTGTGTAACATTTTTTTTCTTCAACGCCCTGTATCTTGAAAACGGATGGCGTTACAAATTTTTTTACTAATCAAACCCCAATTATTTTTTAGTTTTTTACCTATCCCAGAGACGGTGTTACTTTTTTTTGAAACACCCTGTATACTATATCATAGTGTAGCCCATGCACAAACTTTAACACATAAATGATAGTGTCTTCGTGACTTCTAGATGCATATTATGCTGCCTTCTAACAATCTAATTACAATACATTGTTTATTAAATACTAAATTTGAAATTCGAGGAAATTGAAATGTTCCAGAAAATAACAGACTTCTTAATCTGCGTATTTTCCGAGATTATTTTTAAAAATATTAAATAATTGTTTAAGCCACAATACCTCGAAAGTTTAATTTAAATCATTTCATTAAAAACTACTGATAAGGTGGATTATATGTATTAATTTTTATCTTTAATAATAATTTGACAACTTTTTGATAATGCAATAAATATATATTACTATTAAGTATATTGATGTTCATTTGTTGTCATCGAATTTCCTAAAATACTAAATTTATAGAAGATACACATTAGTTTCATCTGATTAAGATTAACCTGTTTCCTGTTTTTCTAATGTTTTTAAAAATATATCTCATAAAATTACATAGATAAATTCATTTCTAAACTACGACTGTCTTGTATATAGGTATATACAAATACGGAGAAGCTCCGAGAAATTCCGGAAGTTATATTGCGATAAGAACAATAAATAACCATCTGAAAGAGGTTTTGGAGAAAAACTTCAATTATTGTAACAGCATTTAGATATTAGTCCCAACATATATATTAATATATAATATAAAGATATAGATAATCTTATTTATTAGATTTCTTCGGAAAGCAGAATTCACAACGAGTTTTTTTTTAACAAAAATGTCATCATTAACCCAGATAACCCTGACAGTTGTTATTATCGAGTGGCTCGCAATAAACATCGTCTTCTTCAGGGACGCTTGGAACATTTTCGTAATGTAGGACATTTTTGAAATAAGCCAGTTTCGGATCATTTTGCCATTCTTCGCCGTAGTGACTTTCCGGTAGCTTCCTTACGTCTTTCCATTTCTCTTTGCTAATGTTGGCCAACTTCCCGACTCCTATTTAATTTGGATTGATGTTAATGATCGATCTTATTTTTTTTTAAATACTTCTAAACAAACCGATGCTTGAGTTGTAGCTTTCATCCCATTTAACCAATACGACGTTATTTTATTTTCTTGATTTTGCCAAACAAATCCTTTTTACTTTCGATATCTGAAAGTCCCAACCCTTCAGTGCTTTGAATATAGAAAATGCTTCGGTTTTCTAATCGTAGAACTTGAAATCCATATTGGATGCAAAGTTGTACTTTCAGATATTATTTTCAAATAGTCCTCGGGTGTCTGAATAAATTGCAGTTTTTTCTCGATCGTCCCAAACACTCTGTCCGACGGCAAAAATGAATGCCTTCGCACGGGATACACTATTTCAATATATTTGATGTTTTTTGGAGCTTGTATCAGCCAGCGACTTGCCAGGGATAAAATTATTTGCTTCTTAATCTGACCTCCATATCCGTCACACATTAATCTTACGTACTAGAAAACAAAGTAGCTAGTAAATGTGGAAATAAAGCCTACAATCCATTTAAGACGACAAAAGGACTTCTACAAGGCTGTGCTACGTCCCCTACTCTGTTTAAAATATTCTTGGAAAAGACACTCAAACCATGGAGGAGAAAGTGCGAAGGAATGGGCATACCAGTAAAAGACGAATACCTATACACCTTAAGTTTTGCCGACGATCAAGTAGTCATCGCACAAGATGAAGAAGATCTCAGCTTTATGCTCAGAAAACTAGAAGAAGAATATAAAAACAACGGAATGGAAGTAAACTTAGAGAAAACCGAATACCTAACAACAGAAAACAAGAATATGAGAAACCTAGAGATAGACGAGGGAAGACAAATAAATGGAACAGATAAATTCAAGTATTTAGGAACCATAATATCGAACCAGGGAATAACAGAAGAAGATATAAACAACAGACTGAGACAAACAAGAAACTGTATAAGACAACTAAACTCAGTGTTGTGGGATAAGAACATTACGATAAAGACAAAAAAGAGAATATATAATACCCTGACAAGAAGTATCCTGACATATGGGTCCGAAAACTGGACAATAAACAAGAGAAATAGAGGTAGAATAAGAGCAGTAGAAATGGAGTTCCTGAGGAGAAGCTGTAGACTTACAAAAAGAGACAGAATTGAAAACGCAGAGATTAAGCGGAGAATGGGAGTGCAATCAGACATAATCGACTATATAGAGGAGAAGAGACTATCCTGGTACGGCCACGTCAGAAGAGCGGACAGAGGACGCTGGATAAACAAAATCACAGAATGGAGCCCGATTGGAAGAAGAAAGAAAAGAAGACCCCGAAGGTCATTCAGAGATGAAATCGACGAGGTTATGGAGAAAAGAACCCTGCGAGATGGAGACTGGAATGACAGGGAAAATTGGAGAAAACGGTTGAGTGAAGGAAGACAGTGAAAACTGTGGAAATCCTTAGTAGTAGTAGTATTAATCTTACGATAGTGATATCTTTTAAATCAGTATTAGACAGCCTGTGATACATTGCCGAAACCACTTGATTAGAACCCTTGCCATAATTATCCTCTGATCATACATAGCTAAAACAATTTTACTTTGTTAATGGGGTTTTAGAATGTCCCAATACGATTGTCAAGTTATGTACATATGGCTGTCGGCTGTAGTACGCTGCTTGATCCGGGACTTTAGACAGCGGAAGGTTTTTTTGCAAGTAGAAGGATAAGGTCAATAATTTAGGCTTAGATTCCTTCAATATTGCAAAAAAGGCTTTTGATCTAAGCTTGTGAATTCTTTTAGCAGCCATGAGGGATTGCTTCACCGATGGTGTCGTTTCCTTTGAGATTTTTTCAGTGAGTGAAAGACATGTCGAACACATGTCCAGCTGTGGCGCCTTAAATGAAATGTTGAATTTTCTATTAAAAATCATTCGAAAATATCCTTTTTTTACCTGTGTCTATGGTTTGGCGTGAACATTATAAAGTTTCCAAAGTTTATTAATACTCAGATCAGCTGATGCATACTTGCGCTCACTTCGACCTTACTTTTCCCTCTAAAATTATTCATTATAGTTCGAAGTTGGCCCCCTGTGATCCTCAAGGCATTAGTGAAAGTCTTTTGGCAAATGGCTAGCTTGCCATCTTGATCTTTTATGAAACACTTACGATTGACTCCGGTTTTTGGGCGACGTCTGCCTCTAAGAATTGCAGTATAAAGGTGTCTTGTTTAAATTTCTCTTCTTTTTTTAATGGCCTTGGCATAGCCAATTGACCAGACTATTTTGTAATTTGTATTCACAATCAGAGTTCGAGTTAGTAGGTACTACATGTAAGTTAAAAGTAAATTAAAGAATTGACTTGTTTTGACTGTTCTTTTTTGTTTGTTTGTGATTTTTTTTTATTATTTTATTTTTATTTTTTTTTTATTTTTATTTATTTTTTTTTATTATTTCCTTATATTACTTTTTGATATTGTATATATTTTTTATTTTGTTTTGGTCATCTTTTATAATAATTTTGTTTTACATTGTTTATTTATTTTTTTTTCGTATTAAAAGGTTTATTACATGATTGGTGTGTTCGCAAATTGCTTACAAGTTTAATTTTAATTCTATGGTTAGTACATTATATTGTTTAAAGTTTATATTTACAATTTCTTATTAACTGTTAAATACAATTTAAGATTTCTACGTTTCCAGAGAAAATTAATTCATTTATGTGAAATGGGACATTTAGTTTTCGTAAGTTTTCATAAAAGCATGTAATATTTCCTTGTTGGTTTACACATTCTAATAGGATATGTGTTGAATCTCCATATTTACCACAAGTACAGGTTGGAATGTCTGCTAGATTCATTTTGTACATTCTTGAAGGTGTTAGAGCATGATTTGACCTGAGGCTATTAATAGTTATATTAAAACTTCTGTTGGACTCTGAATAAAACCACCTTTTTTTAAGAAGTGTGGGTTGCTAATATTTAAAGGATGACTGTCTTTCGCATTCCGTATAATTGGCTTGCCATTTTAATTTGAGCCGATGTTTACTACATACATCTATATCTGATACCGGTAGAATATTGTTGTCTATGGTTTCTCCGCTTAATAATGCTTCTTTTGCCAAAACATCTGCTATTATATTATCCTTTATCCCAGAATGGCCTTTGATCCATGCGATAATAACTTCTCCTCCGAGTTTTGAAACCTCGTAGTACAATTTTAAAATCTCTATATCTAGATGAGTCAATTGCTTGGATTTATTTGTTACACATAATCTTTCTACTGCACTTTTACTGTCTGTAAATATTACACAGTTCTTCATTTCCTTTGTCAAAGCTTGAGAAAGAGCAAACTTTAAACCCAGCATTTCGGATGTGTAGATGGTGGCTTCATCAGGTAACTTATATTTATGCTGTTGTCCAGAATACTGTTGGTATACTGCGCAAGCAGTGTTATTTCCTTGTTTTAAACCATCAGTAAACCTATAATAATAATTAGGCCATCTCTTCTGAATTTCTGCGTTAAACATGGGGCCTTGGATATCATTGAGAAATTCTGTCTTGATTTTTATTAACAGCACATGAGGCTTTTTAGTATAAACTGATGGAAGATGACCCTTATAAAGTACCTCTTTGAATTTAGACAGATTTCTGTAGCTTACCACCACGGGTGGAGATTTTTTCTTAAACCAATACCTTTTAGTCAAATCCAAAATAGCCAGATTGTGTAAATTTCTCTTCATTTTTATGAAAAGCTTTATACAATGCCATCACATCCGCAATATTGATTTTGTGTACTGGTAGGCTCTCCCGTCCTGCTTGTATGTTGGCATTTTAGGCGCCTTCGTTTCCCCATACCTACAAATAAATTGAAATTCACATTCTATTTTAGATATCTAGTAATTATATGTAAATCATTTTTTGAGTATAAAAAACAATGAAAATTATACATGTTCCCTGCATTTTAAAAACTGCCAAATATGTGGCACTCACCACAGATAACATTTTTTCTTCTATATAAGTATACTACCAACCTCAGCCGTTTTCTCAAATTCCTCGCCCATTTCTCTAGCTATGCCACTCCTTTTCTACACTTTGTAGGCGTTAATAGTTCTGGTGTTGTCTCCATTTATTACTAAATTGCAAAAACTTTAGAGAATAATGTTTCTTTTCTCAGCTTTGACTCTTTGACACTAGTATGACCGCCATCCTAAAAATCACCGACCACGTGATATAATCTAGTGCTCTAATTGGTGCAGAAGGATATTGGTGGTTTTGAAACCTACACGACCTTGAAGAATGGCCGTTTTGAAACAACAACCAATTTTCTCCATTTAATTCCAATGGGAGTTTGGTAGTTATGTTACAAAATTTATGCATAGCTGGATGCGTCTTTTTACAAGGAATCCAGTGGCGTATTAAGGTCAGATTGTCCAAAAAGTGTAGATTGGTTGTTTTGCAAGTAGAGGTCTCAATTAAGGTGAGAGAGATTTTCTTTTAACAAGATAGTAATCTTGTTAAAAGAAAAATTGTCTATCTCATAAACTAATCGCTTTAATCCAAGTGTGTTATATATTTTTGAAATCAGTACAAAAAGGAGAATGCAAATCTATAATATAAAAATGAATCGCAAAATGTGTTGGTAAGCGCATAACTCAACAACGCATTTACCAATTTTAACAATTCTTTTTTTAAAATGTTCCTTGAAGTCTAAGGATGGTTTTTACGGCGAGAAAAATTGGAATAATTTCCAGGAAAACCCTAAAACAGCCCTTTTCTTTTTCCCATACAAAGATTTTCTAACTAAATGTAGAGTTAATTTGAACTTTATTGCTATTCAATAAAGTTTATATTAAATTACAAGCACTCACTGTTGAAGAGTTGAAGAGTCAATTTTCGCTTTATTGTCGCTGCACAAAGTTCAAATTCAATCAAAAGTATGTGTGTGCGCGTTCTTGTTCAACCTGACCAAATTGAAAAGTCAAAAAATGTAAGAGCTATAGATTTGATTGGCCTCGCAATATTCTTTCTTTTGTTTTAGTTTCGGAACGCGACATAAATTGCATCAGTTTTCACGTCGTTGTATCTGTCAAAGAAACCACGTTAAAAAGCGTTTATTATCTTTAATAATTAATTTATTATTAATTTTATATACTCTATACACATACAACATTGTTTTGGCTTAAAGTCATATCAAATTAAAAAAAAAATTAAAAAAAACTAAAACGTAGGGTTACATCCTCTTTGATTATATTCTCTTTCATAGACAAAGTAGAGATTTCACAGACAACAACAACCTGTCAATTTGCCGGTTTACATTGGTGTAGGTGTTTTTCTTGGATTTTCTGTTACCTTATCTACTCAGTTTTCTTTTGTCAACTTGATAAACGAAACAAATTCTCCAGTTTTCTTCGATTTATTTTGATTGATTGTTTTATATCGTGTTTTATGCAAAGTGTTTTAATACCTGTGATTAACAATTATTAAGTATATTCGATATGCCTTCTATAAGACGAAGTAATTTAGGTATAAGAACCCGAAATGCTACAAACCAAACTAATTACCGATCTAATCGTACTGCACAGGAACGTGACGACCGAAATGAACGTGAAAGAATTCGCATATCACGAACGCGGGAAGCGAGAGCGAGAGATTCAACTAATAATCGCGCTAATAATCGCGATACAGTAACTACCAATGTGTTATTATTGGATCTATGAACTAGGTTTGCTCTCATTGTAAGGCATTGAAATACAAAAATGAAGCCAATGGATGATTGTGTTACGCAAATGGAAAAGTGAAATTGATACCATTGGATCCATCACCAGAACCATTGGTTTCAGTAATAGGACCAGATTCCATACACTTTTTCTCAAATATCCAACAATATAACAATTTCTCTTAGACGTTTTGATACCACGCATACCACTGATTACAACTGAGGTACCATTTGAATTTAAACAACTACAGTTTCCAATGCGGCTTGCTTTTGCTATGACCATAAATAAGTCCCAGGAGCAATCATTAGGTGTTTGTGGTATTAATCTAGAAAACCCATGTTTCTCACATGGGTCTCACTATGTTGCCTGTTCCCGTGTTGGAAAACCATCAGATTTGTTTGTATATACCAGGTAATCAAACAAAAAACATTGTATATCATAAAGCACTACAACAAAAACAGATTTTTGTTAATAATTATGATTCACTTGATTTACAATAAAGCGATTACTGAAAATACTTTTTTATACGTTTTATTTCATTATTCTTTATTACAGCGGTTAATAACCCTATGTTAATAATAATAATAAATAATTAATTATCTCTATGTTTTGTCATTGAAGCACCCACTTTATAAATATTTGTCACCTTTAGGTTCCCACTATCACTTTAGATTATTTTTCAATCAGGTTTGAACCTTAAGTTCCCCTCTTAGTTTGAAACCCTCTGGCAGACATCCCAGTCGGGGTTTTAGTGGGTTCAAAAGGGTGGAAAAAGTTTGTGGAAGCGAAGATACTAAGGTCACCCGAGCTGACTCTCGCACACCGCCCTATCATCATAGTGACGGTTCTGTTCAGGAAAATTAAAGAAATAAACTGCCACATTCCAAATCTATTTGACAGAGCGAAGTCTGTCGGGTTCGCTAGTATAAAATAAAAAAAGGGCGAAGTAATTAAAAAAAAAATAAGGGGATGATACGGGGGGTGAGAGGGTGTATTTCCCAATAACATTAAATATGATATATGATATAATGTCTCGCCCTTCAAATATTAATTGACGTGAAGTTCAAAAGTTATTTAGGGTGGATAGTTTTATCTGAAAAGCACTCTAAGTAATCGAAGCGGCAGAGTATTAAGTAAGAGCTAATAAAAATTTAACTTAAGTAACTAAGTCGTAACTAAAAGTGCTACTGATGTTTATAAAATTATATAAACAGTTTCAAATAGAAAAGAACAAACGTATTACTTTAATATTTACTTCTAGATTAAAAATTTTTATTACGAACATAGATTAGAAGCACTTAGACAATGGATACATATCTATCTTTATAGATCTCTTGAGATACTTCAATTAAACGCATTTTATTGTCCTACTAAAAATTTTGTCGATTAGTATCAAATAGGGTCACAATTTAGCAAAACATAAGTAAATACTTAAATAAATACGGTACCCTATCACGCTATATTATCACATTTTAATCATCTAGACAAGAATAATAAAAGAATTGTCATTCATCGAAAAAATTTGAAATTGTTAAGAAGTAAACAAAACAAAACATAATTACATTTATAATATATAAGCAAAACCATCAAACCATCATATTCTTGGAGTACTATCTCTTAATGGAGGTTAGCGATTAGTCATCATCATCATATCCCTTTTTGATACTACCTCTTTCTTTCGACCAGGTAGTACTCAGAATCCGCATTTGCTCATATCCTGATGCGGACGTTTATTATATTCGATTAGGTCTACAATAACATAATCTATCATATTTACTGTAAGTCCGTCTGGTGATTTCCAGGTGCCTTTGTGCATATCTTTTCGAGCATGTGTTGGAAATCATTATATTGTTCTGAAGCTATTTTCTTGTGGCATTTTAAATTAATTTATATTTAAATGGGAATAAGTCACAATTAAAGGTTAAAATACGTTTATTGACGTTTCAATTTCCACTTCGGAAATCGTTCTCAAAATACAAACATTAGTAAATTGATAATAAACAATTTACTAATGTTTGTATTTTGAGAACGATTTCCGAAGTGGAAATTGAAACGTCAATAAACGTATTTTAACCTTTAATTGTGGCCTATTCCCATTTAAATATAAATTAATTGGAAATCATTATATTAAATGAACTTGCTAGGTTTATCTGAAGAACTATAGGTCAATCTCCCTGCTGTCCCAAATGTACAAACTGTTTATGAGAGTAATAACTAACAGGTTAACTTCGAAGCTCGATAGCTATTAACCGGTAGAGCAGACAGGATTCCGAAAAGGTTACAGTACAGCGGATCATCTTCTTACAGTCAAAATTCTAATAGAGAGTCATAAACCAATGAATATCCCTTGAACTTATACATTGGCTTCGTTGATTATGAAAAGGCATTCGACTCCATAGAACTTTGGACAATAGAGAGAGCTATGAACATCTGCAAGATAGACTCCCGATACAGAATGCTCATACATAGTACTTACAAGAATGAGGAGGAGATATTATCTCACCAAAGCTATTCACACGTGGACTGGAAGACGTGTTCAAAGACATTAACTGGACATATAAAGGAATAAATGTTAATAGAAGAAAACTGAGTCATTTGAGATACGCTGATGACACTGTAATATTCGCTACAAGTTTCGAAGAACTACAGACCATGATGACGCAACTATTTCAAGCTTCGCAAAAAGTAGGTCTTAAGATGAACTTGGAAAAACAAACATACTGACAAATACACCGAACATTAGAGAAATAACGTTAAACGATAAAATTTAGAAACAGTTAGCGAATACATATACCTGGGACAGATAATGAAAGTTAACAAAGAAAATCAAACTGCCAAAATTACCAGAAGAATAAGGTTAGCGTGGGCAGGATTTGAAAAACTGAGTTGGATCTTGAAAAGCACTAAAATAGAACAGTATTTGAAAACCAGAATTTACGATCAGTGTGTCCTCCCTGTACTCACGTATGGTTCACAGACGTGGACACTCACCAAGTCTAATATGGATAAAATAGTAGAGGCACAAAGAGCAATGGAAAGATCGATGCTCGAGGTGAGACTTATAGACAAAAAAACAAACAAATGGATTAGAAGCAAAACGAAAGTAAAAGACGCAGAAGAACATGCTGCCAAATTAAAATGGAGCTTCGCAGGATACAATGCCCAACTAAAGGATAAAAGATGGAACCACGAAATACAACTATGGAGACCATGGTTAGGAAAAAGAAGTAGAGGAAGGCCACACATGAGATGGGCTGATGACATTTTGTATATCTATCGACAAAAATCAAGATGCGTTCTAAAGATAAAGAGTTCAGCTTTCGTATGCAGTTTTTGTATTTTGCCGCAAATAAACTCAGATTTTATACAGGTGTTAAATAAATAAACGTGGCGCGAGTAACTTTTCTAGTTACAAATAATTTAAAATTGAAAAAACGCATAATGACGGTTTTGAAGGTTCAAAAATACAAGTAAAATTTGGCTTATTTTATTTTAAAACATTGCTTTTTGTAAAACATTGTACAAGAATTATAGTGTATTTTTATGTATGAGAGAGTAATAAAACAATAAATTATGTATGCAAATCCCTAAACTGTTGATACGGGTGACTCAATGAAAAACAGATATTTGTCAACAAGTTTACAGAAGTATATAGGAAAACAATTTTAAATTGACTATGACCACCAGGTATAAAGGTTGGAGCAGAATAGAATACAATAGTTGTGAGGCTTACTAATCCCTAAATAAGGTTGCCAGTGTCGGAGTGATGGAGGTTAACAGGTACTAATGAATTTGCAAGAAATGTAAGATGTTTATTTTATTGGTTATATATAACCAATAAAAGTTTAATAAGTACCTACCTATTTGCAAAATAAAGTTTAATTCTTTAGATAAAATAAAACGTTTTATTTTATCTGAAATGAGTGCATTCCACGAAGTAAGGGTTTCAACAATCAAACATTTAATTCTTTAATTCCAGGAATCTACGACAGTAATTGACTAGATAATTACCTTCTAAACTCATTTCACAGAAAATTTGATAGTAGGTTTTTCCATTTTGTAGAAAGGTCCAAGTGGCGTATTCAAAATTCTCAACAGTTCACTAAAAGTAGGTACTTCAGTTGCAAGGTGCAGTTTATTGTGTATACTAGTGTTATGGAAAATTTGGAAGTGCCGTGTAAACGCCGAAAAATTGGTCCTCTAACAGTTAATGAAAAAACATTCATATTTAATTGTTTTAAATCATTTACAGACAAACGTTTATGTGAAAGTGTTGATGAGACCGTTGAGTTAGTTAGCAGTACACTTGGTGTTGGGAAATCTACGATTTACAGAGTTATTAAAGAAGAGAAATGTGGTAGTTTTCAAATGCCACGTAATGCTCCAGGGAAACCAAAATTTCAAATAGAATAGCATTTTAAAGAAGGACTTCGACGGAAAGTGCATGAATTCTTCTTTAGACAAGAATTTCCAACATTGGATAAAGTTCTTGTCTCAGTTCGAGATGATAAGGATTACCCAGAAATGAGTCGAAGTACGTTATGGAAACTTTTAAAAGAAATAGGCTTCCGCTGGAAAAAGAATCCCAGAAAGTCTATTTTATTAGAAAGAAGCGATATTGTCATATGGAGAAGACATTTTCTAAGAACCATAAAGGAAATGAGAAACCAAAAAAGAAAAATATTTTATCTTGATGAAACATGGATCAACGAGGGTCATACACCAAATAAATTTTGGCAGGATGAAACTGTTACAAGTCAAAGGCACGCTTTTGTAAATAACTTATCTACTGGTTTAAACCCACCATCAGGAAAGGGACGCAGGCTGATAATAGTACACATTGGCAGTTCAGACGGTTTTGTTGAAGGTGGTTTATTAACTTTTGAATCAACTCGTACCGGTGACTACCATGAATCTCGTTGGTTATCTTGTCTGTCCATGATATCCTTAGACTTCGCCTGTATAGCCACATCTCGAAGGCTTCAAGTTTTTTCTCCATTGCTTCAGTTAGTGTCCAGGATTCAACTCCGTAATACAATATTGAGAAGATATACCATCGTAGGAGCCTTACTTTTATCTCCAGATTAAGATTGTGGCTTTTAAAGAGTTTGGCCATGTTATTGAATGCACTCCTAGCCTTCTCTATTCTACATTTTATTTCCTGTGAGTGATCCCATTGTTCATTTACTGTTGTTCCAAGATAGTTATACTGTTTTACTCGGTGGTGTATTATTGATAAGTAGTTGAGCGTCTCTAACTTAATTTTTGCTGATGGTCATAAATTTAGTTTTTGTTATATTTACTTGAAGTCCAAATCTTTCACTTACTTCATTTACTTTGTTTATCAGTTGCTGTAAACTGTTCAAACTGTCTGCAAAAATAACGGTGTCGTCTGCATAACGGATGTTGTAATGGATGTTAACTGTGTAATAGTAATGGATAATGCAAGTTATCACTCCAGACTTATAGAAGGACTGCCCACAACCAAGTGGTTAAAAAAAGACTTGCAGAATTGGCTGAGTTCAAAAAATATTACGTACCATCCCGGATCTATAAGAAAGGAACTTTATTCGTTGTGTGCCCTTCATAAAGAAAAATTTAAAAAATACGAAATTGATGAAATTGCCAAAAATCGTGGAATGACAGTACTTAGATCCCCACCATATCATTGTGAATTAAACCCGATTGAACTGGTATGGGCACAGATAAAGAGTGAAGTTTCAAGAAAAAATACCACTTTTAAAATTCATGATGTTAAACAGTTGTTTTTGGAGGCCGTAAATAATGTAAAACCTGAAAACTGGGAAAAGGCAGTAAATCACACTATTAAAGAAGAGGAAAAAATGTGGAAGCTGGACAATATTACTGATACAATGATCGAGCCAGTTATTATAAATCTTGGTTCTGAAAGTTCATCTTCTGAATCTGATTTGGATTTGTAACAAGTAGCTGTAAGTTTTATATTAATATTTTTATTCATCTGTTTAACATACCTTAGACGGTTTTAAAAACTCTTTTTCTCTTTTGTAATTTTTAAAAATTAAAAAAAATGTGAATTTTTTAAAACCCTTTTTAATGTAGGCCAGTCAGTTCTAATATAGTGTGTGATAAAAGAGGTCACTTTTGTTTACATACACATAACACTTTATAACACTGAAATAATTCATTTATTTTTTACAATTATTCAAAGTAATTTTTCAATTAATCTTGAGCACGCCCATGGAGTGGTCGGAGCTACCAGTTAAAATTATGCTAATTACTCTCCCGTTCATAAAAATAAACTATAGAATTCAATTCAGCAAAAATTTGTGCCGTATAAAAATTTTTGTATCTCTCTTATACACGCCGCAGACCGAGCTCCTGTCCTATCATAAGCGGTTCATTAACGATTAAAAAACAGTGCTTTAAAATATAATAAATCCAGAATACTTATCGGGAAATGATAGAACAAGGTTAATTTAAACAACTTTTCGTCTAGACGACCTCTTGAACCTTATTTGGGGTATTTTATGAAAGTGATTATGGAAAAAATCTCATAGGAATATTTTTCAGAACGAACCTGAGCTTTTCGCCTTATCTAGTGGCTCTCTATACATTTATAAAATTTATTAGGTATGATTTTTTGTCAATATTCATGTGTTATTTAAAAATAATAGTATATTTTTGTCCACTGGTAAACAAGCTGAGTTTCTAGATTGTATTGTAAACAATTAGGCGACAAACATTGACAAATATTTTTAAATTTTCAAAGTAATACAAATTTTTTAGTACTTTGTTAAAATGTACATAAATGACTTACTTAAGTACCTGAAACCACACAAACAAAAATATTTTTATTTGGCAATATTTTAATTATATCTACTTAAATTATTTTCTAATTAGTACTAGAAATGATAATAATTGGTTTTATATGTAAGAATAATTTTTTGTAGACAGCAACTATTGTTTTAAAATTGGTTGTACTTATACTGATGCAACGATTATCTGAAAGATAAATTGTCATGAATCTGCAATAATCTATATCTTTCCTATCTCCCTCCCTAATATACCTATAAGTATATAAAAACCTCAGTTAACCGAAATAATTAGGGAGAGGTGAGACCGTTTCGGATAACAAAAATTTTGGTAAAAAATATTAAAAATAACATTGTTTTTTGTATTCTTTTTTATCAAATTACATCTTGGTCAAAGTTGGCACAAAAAATACTATGAGGTGATTTAGTAATGTTTTTTTTAATATGTAAATACAGAATAAAGCAATAAAATTCAGGAAAATAAACATGTTTAAAGTGTTTTTATAAAAAAATCTTCTATTTTCTTTTGCGTTTTCCTTTGACAACGATGTTTTGCAGCTATATCTCTCCATCGTTTCATTTGCAGAACGTCCTGAGGTTTTGCCTCATTCGATTGTTCGACGAAACGTAAATAAATCTGAAAAGGACAAAACGTTATGCAATAGCAACAAAAATTAAGAACCTAGTCGTGTTTCTAACCAATTAGGCCTACTGTATAAAATTCTTACCTCTAAGGCATTGGAAATTTCGTCGGCTTTGTGCTACCTGTCGTCATCTTCGTCGTCTGATACGCTCAGGTTATCTGGATGAAGAACCATATTAATGATGTCCTGGTCGATGCATTCACTTTCTGAGAAATCGGCTGCTGACAACTAACGTATCTGTTCTTGGTTAATTTCGTCACATCCTGGCAAATTTTATTAAAGGTTCAGTTTCTTTAGTCGTTTTAACATTTTTATCTTCAGGATCGTCAATCAAAATCCCATCAAAAAGTTTGTTCCAGAATGTTTCCAATATTCCAATGGAAATTTGATCTTGGCCCACGACTCACCACAACAATAAACAACATGTAATTTAGTGTAATAACAGATGTCTTAAGAATCTTCTTCTCATGGCGCCGTCTCCTTTTGAAGGTTGGCGATCCAAATGGCAATTGTAGTTTTGGAAACTGCTGCGCGAAATTTTTCTGCGGATGAGCGGTCGAACCATCTCCTCAGGTCTTTCAGCCACGAGTTCTGGCGTCTTAAAATTGATCTTTTGCCCTGTATTTTTCCTTCCAGTATAACTTGAAGTAATTCGTATCTTTCGCCTCTCAACACATGACCCAAGACGGTATCATCAGCATATCTGATGTTGTCTATGCTGATTCCGTTAATCTTAATTCCGCCTTGGACCTCGTCTAATGATTATCTGAATATAGACTCCGAATACAAATTTAACAGTAGCGGTGATAAGATGCAACCCTGTCTCACTTCTCGTCAGATTTGTATATCTTCCAATGTTGTGTGATCTATTTCAATTGTTGCCGTTTGGTGCCAGTATTGTTCTGAGATAATTCGCAAATCTTGTTCATCAACTCCAGTTGTTCTCAGAATTTCATTCATCTTTTGATGGTTAAGGCAGTCAAATGCTTTTCGATAGTCAATAAAGCATGCATATACATCTACATTCACGTCTCTGCATCGTTGCGTTAACACATTTAAAGCAAAAAGAGCCTCTCGTGTTCCCAACCCGTTTTGAAATCCGAATTAAGTGTCACTCATCTGGAACTCGCACTTTTTGAAAATTCGTGTATGGATAACTCTGGGAAAAGTTTTAAGGACACGAGACATCAAGCTTAATATTCGATAATCATCACATTGTGAGGAATTAGATTTTTTTGGTAATGCTACGAATGTTGATTTTAGCCAGTCTGTTGGTATTTTACCTGTGTCATATATCTTATTGAATAGTGCTGTTATTAAGACTAGGCTTTTACTTTCGTTATCTGCAATTAGTTTTAGTATTTCGACATTGATATTGTCTGGACCGGTGGCTTTTCCATCTTTCTGAGATTTTGCTGCGTGAATCACTTCTTCTTTGGTTATTTCCGGGCCTTTTTCATTTATTCGATTATCTGTGGATGGTGGAGAACAAGGAGATCTATCGTCGTCAAAAAGAGTTTGTATGTATTCTTTCCATCTCTCTAGATTGTCTTTTGTACCCATAATTATTTCGTTATTATCATTTTTTAATATTGTTGCTTGTCTCTTTTTGTGTCTACCTGTCATATCTTTTACTTTTTTATGAATGTTAAAGGTGTCGTATTTTTCCTGAAGTTGTTCGATTTCTAGGCATTTTGTTGACATCCAGTTTTCTTTCGCCTCCCTGCACTTTTTTCTAATGATTTTGTTGATTCGCTTGTATTCTATTGGGCTTGTTTTATGTTTCCGTCTTACGTCCATGAGGTCCATGATCTCTTGCTTTATCCATTTTTGTTTTTTGTTGTGTTTTATGAACCCGATGTCTTCTTGTTGTATCTTTGTTATTTTTGTTTTTAGAGCAGTCCATGTTACTTCAATGTCTGTCTGTACCAAGTTTTCGATCGTTTTTATTTCTTCCTTAAGCTTGTTACTTATTTAATTTTTTTTGTGTTCAGGATTCTTCAGTTGTGAGATGTCTATTTTTCTTGTCACTGTTTTCTTTTTGACTTTGAGAAATCTTTTTAATCTAAAATCCATTATAATCCATTAACTGGATTTTGATCGCTATGTATATCAGCTTCAGGGTATGTTTTCGTAGATTGATTGATTGATTTCGTATAGCCTTAAGAATACTCCCCTATAATGTCTATTGAATATCTCTATTACTCTCTGGTCTAGCGGCTGAATTAAGCTCGTGACATTTGGTGGTAAAAATCTGACAATTATGTCACCATTTTGTAGATTTTGAGGATAAGTTGGCGCATTGTCAATAAGCAACAATGATTTGATGGAAAGATTTTTTGATTTTAAAAAGGATTTTACACTTGGGGCGAATTTATTTTCGAACCATTCTGGAAACAAATTGGTCTACATCCATGAGCTTTTTTTGCTTCTACAAAAAACTGGAAGTACTTTTTCTGAAACATGTTTTAGAGCTCTTGGTCTTTTGGATATCCCAATACACATAGGCCTCAATCGGTGAGTTCCTGCTGCATTGCTACAAATGCTAACTCATTCATTTCAGTTTAAAAAATATTTACAGCATCGTGGTAAGCAGATAGTTTTTCCCACATAAAGTAAATTGACGAATAGCGTCCTATTTTTCTATTTATCTATCAAAACAGAACTTGCTTTATATCCTTTACCTTCATCGCCCATAATTTCGGACAACAGATTTGCCTTCTCTTGAATTATTGGTCCAGATAATGCTACTTCTTTGGCTCTTTGTTGTATGAACCACTAATAGAGGAACTGCATTTACCTTCTCATTTTGACTTAGTTTCGTAGTTTTCTTGTTTGGCATTTTCGAAGCATATTCTTCAAATTTGTTTTTAATTTTAACCCAATAGGAAACTGTAGAAAAGCCAAAATCTGCTGCAACTTTCCTTAACATCTCTCCATTTTGTATTCTTCGGATAGCCTGTAATGTCTGTTCACATTTCTATTCTGTTCACAATTGGAACACAACAAGTTTCCGTTTAGTTGACATTTACACAATGTACACAACAGATGATTTAATTAAATTGAAGAAACACACAGACAAACAAGTACCAAATCAGAGAACAGACTGAGGAATGAGATGCGGTAACCTACATGCTAAATGTGTCAGAACAGTGAGTCATCGATACCGAGAAGTAAACAAACAACACGGCTGCACGAGGACAGCAGCGACAGGCAGTACCAAGATAAGGCACATAGTAAATGACCCTGGACCGGCTTATCATAGGATTTTCACAAGCGAAGCTGTATTAACAGAATGGTTGTGATGGTGGGCAGGGAAATCCATAGCATTATCATTCCCAAGGAAGTTATTTTCCCATTTATTCTTTGATTCCTGAGTCTGTTGGTGATGTTTTCCGAGTACCGTTTTGCAATTGTCACATCTTTCAGCTTTTGCACATTACATTTCTTTCCACCCATTTTATTTTTATAGCTGACGTTTGAAATTCTACGATTAGCCCTCAATGTTGAGATGTCTAGACAATGATCTTAGTCTAAATATAGTTAAATAGAAAATAAAGATATTTTATGAGCATAAAATCGCTAATATTTGCTATGCCTGATGCTAATATCGCTATGCCTGATGAGTTTATGGAGAAAGTCTGCAAAAAAAAAATTTTTCACATAATATACTGATAATTCGATTTTCATATTAATTATTTACGGCGACGATAAATTTTGTATTCATCATAAAAAATCTGTTTTATCGCGTATTAGGAGATTTTCTGTCCCAAGCGTCGAGGTTATTAATCCTAAATATTGTAATCTTACAGTGATCTAAATTTAGAACAATATTTTAAGTGTCAACTACTTATTAAACATTAGTATTTTAATGGCTGGTACAATTCCATACTATACGAAAATCTAAAAAACATAATGCAAGGAGGATTAAAATTATACATTTTGATTGTTATCATTTATAGGTATTTGTAAAAATAACCTCGCAATAGAGTTAAGATAAAATTATTTAGGGATTAAAAGAAGAATTTACAGAAACAATACTTTCTAAACATTTAAGTATTGATTTTTTTTATTTTCATTACAAAAGGTTTTATTAAATAGTAATAATTCAGTAAAAGGAATTCAGGAATTCAGGAAATCAGAAAACAAGGAGGTCCCACATGACAGAGAACAGCTCAAGATAGGGAAAGATGGAGAGAACTGGGGGAGACCTACATCCAACAATGGAAGGATAGAGAATAGGTTCAAAAAAAAATTCAGTAAAAAATCTTAACTGGAAATTCACACTGATACATTTTGGGCATAAGACATAATTATAGACCAGGAAAATTAGTGAAAAATACCCTTTTCAGAATACTCTACTTACAGGTATCTAGGAGTTACTCTTAGTGAATTAGTTATAATAATATACGATATATAAAATATGCAAAAGATTTTCTGTCATTTTTCACTTATAAACAATATATGAATAAAATTAGGACCTCGAATAATGTTAAAGACTATAGGTAAAAGCCAGTGAATTTTACACAATTATAATGTAATTTTTTTGTTGTTTTAGTTATTTCTTGAACTCTAATCGCCTTTGTAAATATATTTTGCCGCGCTAACAGCAACGTTAGAAAAGCTGTAGATCGAATCGTCGATCGAGCGAGTAGTATGTTCGATCAGGGGTGTAGCAATGGTTTGACATTACATTGCCGCCGTCTTAAGAGATATTTCTTCCTGGAATCTTGTCGGGACTGAAACTAGATGTTGGTATCGGCAACTAAACCCTCTTTTACAAGCCCCAGTTGTATAAAAGTGGCAAGGGACTTTTAGAGCTCCACACCAGTGACCATGTGGATTGAAACAGACTAGTACCTGATTTCGGTGTCAATAAAGATTTCCTGCACCATATTTCAGACAACCTTTCAATCCAATTCGACTCCACGACGTGCTCCCTCAATTAAAGTAATGTTTCCCATACATCTTGGTAGATGGGTTTGTCATGGGCGGTGTCTTTTGATATCAGGTAGAAAAGGTAACGTGATGCAACTTAAAGTTTCCGGGAGGTGGTAATTGGCATTTTTAAAGAGCCAATCCTTGTGCGTTTTTAATACTGGCCGGGATTATAAAAGCAAGTGAGTAGTAATCTGAAAGTGTGAATAAATCTTGCTTTTCTTCAGTGGTAACACCATGGTTTGCTTTTCTGGTGCCTCCATATGCCCCCATGAATTCCTTAAACGTGAGGTAAGGTACTTTTTGGACTTGGTTTACTTTCACTTCTTCATCTACTTCGTGGTCTCCTTCGAGTGGCGCCAGCTGGATATTGTGTACTATCATCGGTTTTCTTCTTAGAATTTTGCTTATTCGGTAGATGGCATCGTTAATCTTCTCCCTAATGAAGTACGGACCTTACCAGAACTGCTGCAATTTGGGAGAACAACCCTTTCACATCTTTGTATTATAGAGGCCAGACTTTGTCATTCTTCAAAATATTTTTTTTTTATTTAAGTGTCGTACCATTTCCTCATTCTGCCAATAGCAATCTAAAGATGGGAATGGTCCAACTTATTTGTAACGTTCATTCTTCTTCGTAATTTGGTCACATAATCTTTACCATCCGGGTTGTTTCCATAGGATCCTATTCCGAAGCTTTTTACCTCGTCTATGAGCGTTTAAGTTTTTTTTTTTGTAGATAGATAGATAGATACGTTTATTGACAATTTTTACATAGTAAACACTACAGTCATGTCATATATATATATATATATATATATATATATATATATATATATATTAGTAGAGGATTAGATTCTTCTTAATTAAATGCAACAATCGGTGTTGTTCCTGTAAGATATTATTTTAAAAGGTCGTGTATGGTGTCCCTTATTCCGTAGTACTCCAATTTTATCAACAGTCTTGGGAAGCTCTAACATGGTTTCGTATGGACGCAAATAGCGACATCTGATAATAAATCCGTAAACTAATTTTTCGAAATCAAATTCAGATTTATGCTTTAATCTGTGCCTTCTAAGAATTGCAAGGCAAAACAGACGTTGATAAAGATGTTATTAGAGACATGGGGAATCTAAAATTGCATTGCACAACATATCTCCTCAACTAAGCAAAAATCCTTAGCGAATTGGTTTCTAGTACTCATAAAGCGTATACCGGAATAAAAGGAAAAAGACAGTAAAGATTTGATTTCACGTATAGTGGAGTTTTAGGAGTCTAGCGGCTAATCGCTGTATTTGTAGACAAAGCATATTTTTGTAATGTGAATTAAGTACATAAAAGGTCAAAAAATATAATATTGGATACACTGTTAACGATTATTAAAGGGGCAGTTTCAGTTTTTTGTGTGTAATTACAAAGTTTATATAATTTTACTACTGTCGCGTAGAGGGCAGCACGTATTTTATAAATAACTTGTAGGATGAAAAGGATTAACACTAACAGTTAAAAGTGGTGTTATTCATAGATAAATGGTGTTATTGTTTCTTAATATATACAAACTAAGTACGGAGTTGATGTAAACGTATGTCTACATGGTGACTGAAAAGGTTAATAGGCATATAACCTCATTTCTGCTTATGTATTATAGGTTAAGACTGAAAATTCCTTTGTTGGTTTAACATTTAAATAAATTTAATATTTTATTTTAATATTACTAAAAAATAGACTTTTGTATATGAGTCTCGTGTTAAACTAACAGTAAATTTTACAGTTGCAAAAATCTTCCTCGTATCTTGTTGTGGGTAACACTGAGGTCAGAAACTCCCAGCTCAGTGATCGGTATTGTCCATATTCGATGATTTTTTTTAACATATGAGACAATAAATGACTAATACCGCAATATAAAAAAATACAGGTAAAAGATCTAGTGCGCGTGGGCCTTCCTCGAATGGACAACCAGGCCTACTTGATTTTCCAATCCAGTCTAGCACCGGCTTTTATTCTGCGACGTTTTATGTTTGTATTGAACTGCACATTTTAGCTCTCAACTGTTTTATGTTTGTTTTGAGTGTTTCCCGTGTGACGTGCACTTCAGACCAGGACGCACAAGGTGAATAACATTTTGAAAAGGTTATACATATATAAAAAATAGGAAATTTGAATTTTGCTTAGAGTTAAAACTAAAATAGATAAATGTGTCTGACTTTTCTTAGATTACATGAGTGTCAATGAACGACGTGTTTTGCATTTTAAAGTATTTCCAAAGTTGGGTTAGGTTTGTGTCTATAGAAGTCGGAAATTCCATTGTTTATAATTAAAATACTGACTTAATATTAAAATAAATTACATATCTTATCACATATAAATACAGATGTCGGTAAAACCTATAATAAATTTGAATACAAGTAGTATTCTTGCGTAAAAAGTCATCGTCATATTACATGAATAATTATTCGATATATGAAATGCAAATATCTAATAATTCACAATCACCATACAACGTCAATAAGGTTTTTGCGGTAATTTAAGAATCCTTGCATAAAGTACTTATTTATTTAAAGTTATCTTTAAGAATTACAGTAATGTCAAAACTGATGTTTTAAAGCCGTTATCGAATGTTGACGTTATTGCGGCTAATCTTTTTTTTTGGAAATTGTAAATTGAATGAACAATAATAAACTATACTGTAATATCCCAGACAATGCACGAAATAAAATACGGCTTTCGGCTCACAATCTAAGGAAAAATAAGGGACCCAAGAAGTGTGAAAGGAAAACGACTATTTTGACTAGGAAACCTAAGAGGCTGTTTTGTTTTCTTGCGCCTAAAATCAACAAAATCTTTGCGTATAACTTAAATCTATTAGAATTAACTTTTTAGTTCCTCATCTCCATTGGGTTAATAGTACCCATTCTAGGTGCTTAAACCGCTTTTGGTTATTGAATTCTATGCAGTCGCATAATATGATCGGCTCTTACTGTCTAAATGGCCCACCTTACTGATATAATACCTAAGAGAGCATAATCCGATGATAAAATCTATTACCAATTATAATTTTTTCTTGTCCAATTTAAGAAGATACTTTGATTTTGGACTTAAGGATTTTGTGCGATAATTTGTCTTTTATTCTTGTTTGATTTCTTTTTTATTAACCTAGCAAGATCGTAATTATTTATTTGAAAAACAACGCTTGTCCAAATATTAAAATTTTGGCAAATCAAGAAAAACTGCCCAGCTCCAATTTATTTCAAATCTTACGTTTACTAAGATATTATTGGAAGGAAGTTGATTTCATGTCTGTCTTTATTAATATTTTAAACAAAAATTGGTAGAAACTTAGCAAAATATATTGGAAAATGAACATATATAATATCCTCGTAGAAATAAAAATCATTCTCTCTCTCCTGTTGCCGACAAGAATGTAGCTTCGACTTTTTAAATAATTTTAAACTGTTTGTCTTTGTTTAGTCTAATGTTATTTTTAACTTTATGCTTCATTTTATGTTTATGACATTCTGGGATTGTTGGATAGCCAAAAACTGACGAAATGCCCCTGAAGATGCTATAGTGAGCGAAAATACTTGGGGAAGATTTAATTAATAAAACTGTGCTCGATATCTGTCTTTATTTTATAAAGTATAAGTGTCTTTTGTTCTCTTTTCTATATCATGTCTCTTTTCTATATCAGCAGGGTGTGTCTTCTTAGGCCTATTTGTATGCTTGCCCCGGGCATCTTTTGGAGAACATCCACTCGTTGCTAAGCTATTTTTAATTCGACGGATCTGTATTTCAGTAACATCGAAAATACTACGAAGAGCTTTGGCACAAATACTTACGTCTTTTCCCAGTAGTCGAATTTTATAAATAAAAGGAGCTACATGTGGTGGACCTTGTTGATGTCGAGCTTTGTTTGTATCTTCATTTCCACTGTCACTAGTAGTACTGTGGTTAGGTAAAGCAGCTTGTGGAATACGACTGCGTCGTCTCTGGAGAGGAGTAATGGTAATGAGGCTTGATAAATATGAATCCTGCTAATCTTTGGTCTTCATATTATTTAACATATTCAGTAAGTCACAACATTTTTCCTCTGTTATTACATAGAAGCATCGGTAACTTTTACACCTATAACCAAGATTGAAGTCATAAGCGTTGAAAAAACAACTTATTATCGAAATTATCGAAATATCGTTATTATCGAAAACATTACCTACAGTCATTTCCTGTTGTTCGGACTAAAACATCCTTATCACCTTCTAATACAAAAGAAACAAACATCGCCCATTATTAACAAAGAACTCACACAACTGATAAAATAGACAAGATCATTCACGCTTAGCGATAACCGTTGACTAAGATGCGACAAGTGCTTTTACAACAAACTGCATGGACATCTGATGTTTTTCTAGAACTATCCGAATTTTTTATGTAGTTTACTCCGGACATCTAGGATTTTTACTCAACAGAATGCGTGAGATAGATAAAGAAACTACTATTCTATGCGAACGGCATAAGTCAAATTTGCAAAAAATGGACATGTGTTGTTTTTAAATAAACGCTTCAATTGTATTTCAGGTATGAAATTATCAGCCTTATTTCCCCTCTTCCTATATAGCCGAGCATCTGCATCAAGACTTGTTGCTTATTGTCAGGTCCTTGGGATATTACAGTCGAAAGTAGCTTTGTCTTAAAGTAAAAAATTTTGGAGCATTTAAAGCCACTTATAATACAGAATACTATAAAAAGAATACAGATATTTTCTACACGGATATCTTTATTACGACTCTCCTGTGCACTGATGTATGAGTGTGGTATGTATTTCCGTCTGAAAAAGAGGCAATTCCAATTGCCTCTTTTGCCAGATTGCCAGATTGTTATAGACTGACATTTGATCTTGATACTTTAATTAAACATAGAGAGGTAGGCCCTAAAATACCTATGTCCTGTGAGCACCTGCCTCAGGAAATAATCCAGTCGCCTGTGGCCACAGTTCACCCAATCTCTTATATTCGGGATCAGCATTTTCGTCCACTGTGCCACATCCTCCGTGTTGTTCCATTCTTCTTGCCATCTTTCAATTGACTTTTCCCTTTCCTGTCTTCTCTCGGCCACAGTAAGATTTGGGCCTCTTCTCTCATAGAGCTCTTTTCTTTCCACCGCCAAAACATGCAACGGAACATATCCAGTGATGGTCCTCAAGACTGCCGCAGACACAGTCCTGTAGGCGCATGCCACTCGATCTTGTATTCCTGACCCCAGATATCCTCATCCAGCTTTTCACACAGCTCTTTCCAGTGCCTTCTTTTTTCTGTACGGATTTTCCTGTACAGTTCCCTCTTCCTTGCGCGGTACTCTTCCTCGATCTCCTCGATGACCTTAGGGTTGATTCCTGCTCTACCTCTTGCGTTCGTTAACTTTCTTCTCATTGCTATACATTAATTTCTTAGTGCCTCAATGTAGTGCCTCGTATTTCGATTCCACCAGTATAGCATCCTGTTGACATCTTGGCGATCAATCTTGCTTCCTTCCATCGCTTCTTGAATGACCCCTGCATTATGCTCACTCTCCATTTAATCAGCTCTTCGTATACTTTCCAGTCATTGCAATCGCCGCATCTGCCCCCCGACGTCCCGGACGCACGGACCGTGTTAGTGGTCCCCGTTCCGGTTATCGAGAACTCGATGTACTGATGTCCAGTTCCGGTGTAGTCTGGCAAACCTTTTGCTTTCGCCGCTATTCCTTGTGTCGCCACTGTTACGTCGATGTACGTACCTGTACCCCTCCTAACAATCGTAGACCCCAGACCTGTGTTCAGAACCACTAGGTCTAGAGTACCCACCCAGTCAGTTAGTATCCTGCCGCGAGTATCGGTGATGGGAGAGCCCCACTCCGCTGCTTTTGCGTTAAAATCTCCCACATTGATCATCAAAGCTACAATTGCCATTTGGATCGCCAACCTTTAAAAGGTGACGGCGCAATAGGAAAAGGAAGTACGTTGAGTACCTGAATAACCAAGATTAACAGCTTAGCCTACTACTAAAGCAACTAGTGATACTGACCCACATGTGACTCGTGTAAACAAGGAACGCCCCAAAACCGTAAGACAAATATTTGATATTACCAAGCTGATCGTCAAAAGAGAAGGATACGGTTGGCTTGGGAATCCTTCGGAAAATTTTCCTATATACTAAAAAATAGAAAATACCCCCCAATATTTAAAAATAAGAGTCTTCAACCAATGTATACTTCCTGTTCTCAGCTACGGTTCGCAAACTTGAACGTTTACAAAGGAAAACATGGAAAAAATATCAAAGACCCAAATAGCAATGGAAAGATAAATGCTGAACATCAGGTTATCAGACAAGGAAAGAAATACTTGGATCCGCAACAAAACAAAAGTGACCCATGTATTAACGCAGATAGCAAAACTTAAGTGGAAGTTCGCTGTACATACCATAAGACAGAAAGACGACAGATGGAATAAGATTATTATACACCGGAGACCATATAGTTACAAACGAAAAAGAGGAAGGCCACAAATGAGATAGTCAGATGACTTGAAGAAACACGCAGGCCCGAAGTTGATACAAACTGCCTACAATAGAGAGACGTGGAAGAAGGAAGAGGAGGTCTATGTCCAAAATTGGACAGCAAGGGCTGTATAGATAGATAGATAGATAGATAAATCGTCAAAGCCTACAATTTTCCCTGGCCAAATTTATTTGCATTGATTTACACAAGCAATAAGCTTGTACAAGAGAAACCAATCTTTTAGTCACTTTTATCTTAAAACATAATTTCTTCCAGTATTTGGTAATTCAAATTAATGTATTTACACCGTATCGTCATATCAATGTTTAGTTTTATTGTAAAAATTATGCAATTTCATGTTTCGATAGGCTTTCAACGAAGTTATTGTGAATAATCATGGAATTCTTAATTATATACATTTAGAACTTTGAGGAATATCAATTCCAATAATTCATGTTTTCCTGTTAATTATTTTTTTAATAGTACACTAAATCTTTATGCATGAGTGGGTAATAATCATAAATAATAGTTGTAAATAATAACTATATAAAAATGTATATAGAATTTTTTTAAATTTCAATTGTTTATACAAATTTCCTCTATTATATAAACAGCAAGTGGAAAGAATCTGTGTGAATGGTCAACCAATAGGAAGAGTAAGAACATACACATCCCTTGGTACGAGCGTCAATGAAAATTGGTACCATTGGGACACAGAAAGCAAGATTTGCATTTCAAAAAATGACTGAGCTATTTAAATGTCATGATTTATCAATACCCATAAAAATCAGGTTACTACGATGTTATACCTTTCCTTTAGTGTTGTAAGGAGTTGAGTCGTGGACTCTCACAGAAGCTATCTTGAAGAAAATTAAGACTTTCGAAATGTGGCTTTTTCGAAAGAAGTAATAAACGAAGTAAAAATACCATACAGATAATTACATCAAAAGAGTGGACAAAGCATTACACAAAATTATTGCAGGAGAATAGGCCGAAGTATATCTCATACGACCGTGTGACAATAATAACTGAGGAAGCAGAAATCACAGATAAAGATATAAATAAAGCACTAAAGAAATCCAAAAACAATAAAGCACCAGGACCAGGGAACATAAAAATGAAACTGCTGAAATATGGAGGCGCAAGGATAGTATCCTTTATACGAATGTTGTTCAATAAAATCGAAGCAGGAGAGAAGATTCCCGATGAGTGGAATTTATCATACATGTCCTCCATTTTCAAAAAAGGTGATAAAAGATCACCAAATAACTACAGAGGGATCGGTGTAATGCCTTCAATAGCAAGAATCTTTTCATCAGTTATAAAAGAAGAACTAAAACAACACATGGACCATTATAGCGAAGAACAAGCCGGATTCCGAAAAGCCAGTTAATGTTTAGATAATATATTTATTATGAGACAGGTGATTGAAAAGAACAAAGAAAAAAACATTGAAACACATATGACCTTTATCGACTTAGAGAAAACATACGATAGCGTGCCCAGGAAACAACTATGGGAAGCAATGAGAAGAATGCGCGTTAGAGAGAAATGGGTGAATATAACACAAAGACTGTATAAAGAAAGTGCAAATAAAGTTAGGTAATGAAATAACAAAAACAATCACCGCAACAAAAGGCCTCAAACAGGGATGTGGTCTCTCACCTACACTTTTTAACATATATATAGATCAGGCTTTAAAAAGATGGTATAGAAAATGCGGAACAATGAGCATACCAGTACAAGAGAATATATTACATTCACTACTTTTCGCAGATGATCAAGTCATTTTTTCACATACAGGGAGGATATGGAATATATGATAAGGAAATTAAAGGAAGAATATGAACTTTGGGGACTCAAGATAAATATGTGCAAGACCGAATACTTATGTATTGGACCCGAGGTTGCAGATTTGAACTTAAGTTTAGAAGAAGAGACTATTAAGAGTTGTAAGGCTTTTAAGTATTTAGGGTCAATGATTAGCCGAGATGGTACTTGTATGAAAGATATAGAAATGAAAATAGCACGGGGAAAACAAGCAACAAGAGCACTTCATGGAGTGATATGGAACAACACTCTAACCAAAGAAAACAAAAAGAGGATCTTTCAAAGCATAGTGATGAATATTACCCTATATGGAGCGGAAGTATGGCCAATGACAACAACAATACGAAATAAAATAAGAACAGTTGAACTGGACTTTATGAGAAGATTTCTACAAATCCCAAGAGCGGATAGAATAAGAACGGAGGAAATATGGAACAGAATGGAGGTAAAATGCTCAATTACAAAAAAGTTGGAAAACAGAGCCCTGCAGTGGTACGGGCATGTACAAAGAATGCCAGAGCATAGGTGGCCGAAAAGAATATTAAACTGGGACCCGCCGGGAAGAAGACGGAGAGGAAGACCTGCTACAAGATGGAAAACATACGTCGGAAATGCTAAGATAGATAGAGACCTCAGAGAAGGTGACTGGGAGAATAGACTGCTGTGGAGGACGAAAACGGCGAACTCATAATGGGAAAAGCCGAAGAAGAGGAAGAAGAAGAACAAATGTGGCTTTATCGCTATCGCTTATTGCTATGTTGGTCGACAACATCCGAAACATATAGGGACTTCAAGAAAAAGAAGACATTACAATTATAGAGCTTTTTCTTTGAAATTAACTAAATAACTGGCCTAATATTTAACTAAAGATTAAGAACTTCCACGTATACCAAAAGAGATTCATAAAAAAGTCAAGCTTAAAATAAATAGGTTAGTTTTAGATGTTCTTAGTTCTGTTATTGGTTTGTCTTGAAAACTTTGTAGCAACTTATTTAGGTATAGACGCTTGGTCTTGAATTGAGTATATGAGTATTTATGTTATATTTTGTGAATGGTTGTTGATGTGAAACATATAATGCGGCGTGTTTAGAGACAAGGGACATTGGTACAACATATATATTATTTTATTCTATATACCACCAAAAGACAAAGAAGAAGACACTAAGGATCATTTCGATAACACCTTAGAAAGAGTAACAAAATATGCAAATACTTTGTAGAGACTGATATGCAAAATAGACAAAGAACCTGGCTTATAACGTACAATAGGTAAGCATAGTCACCATAGTTTATCCTGACCAATAGCAATGGTAAAAGACTTAGAAGGAACAGCAAGCAACATAATCTTATCAATAACAATAATAAAGTAAATCAAATTGATCATATCCTTGTAGATGCTGGTCATGGAAACGACATTCTATACCCGGTTCACAATTTGTTGATAGCTCACTACAAGTTTAACCCTAATTAGAAAACTGAAATACAGAGAGGATAAGTAATACGATATAATAGTAAAAACCAACCTAAAACTGACGGTTTAAGACGTTTTCGACTAACCCACCTTATATCTGAAGGAATACAATACCTTATAATCCTATTACGGGGGTATTTTGAATGGTTAGATATGAACGACCAGTGTCGTAGAGTATATGATTGAAACATTTATTTGAATTAATAAATATATTTTTTAAATTGTACTTATGTAAATTGTATTTTTTAATAAAACTTATTTATTTTATTCAAAAATAAAAAGTTTCTTGCCATTTGTAAAAGATACATTTATTTAATTAAGGAAAAAGGCGCCAAATGTCCCCTGGCAAAATTTCAAATGTGTTTTAAATGTATCCATTATTTTCGAATCCGGAGAAAACTAATAAATATTTTTGAAAAATTTAAACGCAGAATGAAAAGGTTTCTTTTGTATGCAATATTTTCAATTAAAAATTATACTATATTTTCTCTTTTATTTTCACCCCTGTTACATAAGATATTAAAATAAACACTGTAGAAGTTTTCAGAGACTTTCTGCCCTGAGTAATAATGTAATCTTTCATTCTGCTTTTAAATTTTTCAAAAATGCTTTTTAGTTTTCTCAGGATTTGAAAAAAAAATAGATACATTTAAAACACATTGAACATTTTGACAGGCGACATTTTGCGCCTTTCCCCTTTAATACCTTACGATTACAACTACTATTACTTACCTTATATATATATATATATATATATATATATATATATATATATATATATATATATATATATATATATATATATAATTACGATTAGAAAACTATTCAAATTCAAAATAAATAGGATCAACTTCGGAATCCGAGTCGTCTTGAGGGTTAATAATTAGGTTAATAATCTCTACGGTCGCATCAATTATGTTATCAAGATCCCACATTTTTTGTTCTTCTTCTATTACATGTCTTACTGCATCTTTCCAGTTTTGTTTTGTAATATGTTATAAAGACTCGTATAACAATTCACGTACAACTTGTATTTTATATGACGTATTTTTTCTAGCCACATAACTTTTCATTTGTGCTCAAATGAGTTCAATTGGATTTATTTCGCAGTGGTAGAGTGGAAGTCTAAAGACTGTGATGTTTCGCCTTTCCGCCATTTTGTCAACTACGTATTTCTTGAACTTAGATTTGTGTTGCTGGGCAATTTTTAAAAGTTCTGCTTTTACCATTCCATACCAGTAAGGCAGATACTTATTCCGCAGCCAGTCAAGAATATCCTGTTTCTTCCACGCATTCGTTAGAAGTCTTTCTACTAGTCGTGAATGATAAGGTGCATTATCTAATACTATAATTGAATTTGGTGGTATGTGTTCAATCATTTGCTCAAAATACTCTTCGAAAACATCAGCTGTCATCTCCTCGTGATAGTCTTTTGTGCTTTTGGAATGAAATTCCAACAAACCATGCTTAACAAATCCTTTTTCACTGCCAATGTGAAAAATTATTAATCTACTGCCTTTACCAGAAGGTGGGGAGATACCAGTAGACCAACCTTCAGCCCGGAATTTTCGTATGAATCTTAGATAATTTCTTCTCCAACATCATCTCCTCCCGGTCAGTCAAAAGTGATTTTCGGTCTGATTTCTCCCACCGGAAATTTAATTCTTTTAAAACTTGCCACAATTTAGTTCGTCCGATATGAGGCAAATCCGGGTCGTCTCTAACTTCTTGTAAAATTTTGTTTAGGTTTGGTATGTCTTTTTTGAAAAAAAATCCATGAATTCTCCTTCGAATACCATTTTTGGCAAATTCATCAATTTCAATAGGCTTTTTCCCTCTCTTTAAGTGTTCGTTTGTGTTTGGGTTAGCTATACCGTGTTTTTTTCTTTCTGATAGGAACCTATATAAAGTTGACTCTCCTATGCCAGTCATGTTGGCACAACTTTCGACTATGTTGCGAACAGTGTTTGTGGGATTCTGAGAAACCAGAGCATCGTGAACATTCAGGACAATAGTCTTCTCTCTTGGTGAATAGACAGACTTACTGACTGTACGCAACAGTACCGGTGTAAAACTTGATGATGAAGCCATCACAAACAATCCAACAAAACGAGCACGAGCGAAAGGTACGTATATGTTCGTAGGTATATGGAATAAAAATTCACTCACGCATTGCATATAATTCGCAAAAGAAATATTCGAGACGCTAATTACTGCCGTAGACGCGGAAACACCGACGAGCCGTAAATTACATGCGATCAAAAATGTACTAAACAAAAAAATTGTTTTCGTTCGTAATAACTTCACCCTTTCAAGTTAAGTTTTGAATATAATTATATTATTAAAAATCTGGGGAATTCCATCTTAATTATCTTGCAACGAATAGTACCTTCGGATATGAATTCCAGGTTTTCTAGTAAAGTGATTAAACGCGAAGATTAGTATTGAAATATCCAAAGAGATAAGGTATTCTTATTTACAAAATTTTTAATGGTTAAATTCTTATTTTTATTAATATAATATACATATTAATATAACCAACATTAGTCGTGAAAGTTTTAACTGTTTTTTTGCTAAATATATTAGTATTAAAATATTATCAATATTATATGACATGTAACAGTATTAAAACATTATATTATTATTTAATAAATAAACATCTTAGGAACGCCTATGATTTACGACCGTTTTATGAGTTTGAGGCATATTTCGTGCTCTCAACAATTTGTGAACGAAGAATAGACCTAATTATCCGCAGATGGAGTCAAATTTAGAATATCTAAACACGAATACAATACATTAAAAGGAAAACCGCAATGAAACAGGGAATGAAAATGAGATAAACCAATAAAAATAGAAATACAACAATTTCTATATTACTGGGGAACAATAATACTGGGAAACAACTTTAGAAATAATTACCAAAAAGACCGGCAAGATATTTGGAAAAAGTAAAAGAAACAAGACAAAAACATGACTTGAAGTGTTGAAATTAACTAGAAAAAAAAAAGACAAATAATAAGGAAGAGATGCTTACAACAATTCAAAAAAATGATAAACACGAAAGCTCAGCTATTTTAAGTATTTTATTACATAAAAGGACAAAAATATAGCAGTGAAAAAATTGTCTTTGTACCTGGGGTAATCGAAGGGTCAAATTTTATTGTAGGAAATTTCGACACTGCGGCGTAAAGCAGGTAGGTAGGTAATTAGCGGCGATGGACATTTGCACCCAAGCAGGACAAGCGGGTTTTCCCAATATTTATTGTCACGGCGGGGGGCGTGGCACTTGTGTACTTGTGACTAAATTATTTCAGTTGTAATTTATTTCTTGTTTGACGTTGACTTGTGCACGTATACGGATATTTAAAAAATGAGTTTGATAAAAAGTTCCCGTGGTCGAGATTTATTAGTGGTGGAGCATCATTCGTTCTCGAAACAGAAAGTGTTAAAAAGCGGCGAGATATTTTGGCGCTACATCCAAAGAAACACTAAGTGTTCCGCAAAAGTGTTTACAATAGGCTGTGAGGACCTCACCATCACAAGAAGTGATTTGGTACATAATCATGAAGCCGATCCAAAAAAGCTTGAAGTAAAGATGGTAACCAATGCATGTAAAACAAAAGCCCAAGAGGACATATCGGAAAAGCCTGCCAAAATTACAAGAACTGCTGTTGCTGAGTGTGATGCCAATTTGCTGACGGTTCCTGACATAGCTAGCATAAGAAAGAACATTTACAACTGTCGTCGTAAAGTGTTACCAGGTCCGTTACCAAGAAGCATATCAGAAGTCCATAACGCGGTTAGTAATTATTCTCCTAAAACCTGTCGCAATGAAAGTTTTTTATTTTTAAATCATCCTGAATTAAATGTAATTGTATTTTCATGCGAGACAAATATTCGTTTGTTGTGTAAATTAAAAACTTTGTATATGGATGGTACATTTTCATACAGTACCAAATATTTTCTACAATTATTTACTATACATGGCTTGGAAAATGGACATTATGTTCCTTTAGCATACTGTTTGTTAAAGGACAAATTGTCAATGACATACAAAACTAAGATTTTTGAAACATTTCAATTATCATTAGAGCCAACTGAAATATTTGTGGACTTTGAAAAAGCAATTCACTGTGCTTTATTGTATATGTGGCCCAATGCAAAAATTAGTGGATGCCGTTTTCACTTACACCAAAACTGGTTTAAAAAAATTCAATCTTTGGGTTTGGTACAAGAATATAAGGATACAAATTCAGAAATTGGAAAATGGTTAAGGCATACGTTTGGTTTAACTTATTTAAATCCAGCAGAAGTTGAAGAATGCTTTCTTTATGATTTAATGTCATATAAACCTATAAACGCAACACTTGATATATATGCAGATTATTTACTGGAAAATTACATTTTCGATAGCGCTCTATTTCCACCACACATATGGTCTAATCAGAATCCGTCTTTTGCGAGGACCACAAATGCCTGTGAATCCTTTCATTCGAGATTTAATTCTTCTTTTTATTCAACGCATCCTTCTATTTTTATTTTTATTGAAAAGTTAAAAGAATATCAAGTAGACACTTATGTCAAAATAAATAGTTTACATATACCAGCAAAAATCAAAGATACTACTGTTAAGGCTAAATTGGCATTTTTGGAGAAAATGATGGATACACTACGATCCCAACAAATACGTAGGTTAGATTTTATAAAAGCTGTATCTTATCATTCCTATAATAGCAAATAAATCATTGTATACAAGTATATTAACGGTAAAATGTACAAAAATTAGGTACTAGTTGTGTTATATTTAGATATTATTACAGTTATAAAGAAATAAAATGAACATTACTTTTATCAAAATAAATAAATTAATTAATTATGGTATTTTATTTATGTCGCAGCTATATTTATTTGGTGTCGAATATACCTGGTGTCGAAAATTGCCATTAAATTTTAGTCGCTACCTGCTTAGTGTCGAAATTTCCTACGCCCGGTTTAACAATTATGTCAAATTCTAACAACAAACACATTTAATAAAATTCTTGGTATAGAGCGGGGTTGATAAGTTCCCCTTATTATTATTTTTATGCGATCTGTGTTATTTACAAGCCCAGGTACTTTTTGAAACTGTGATATTTTAATTTTATTGCGAACTGCAAATTCCAAGTATTCTTTTCTTGTAAAACTTACGGGCGGGTATTACCAATGCCATATAGAAAGCAATTTAAACGTATATGTTTTATGTGTGTTATACCAGGTAATGCATCGTAGGTCGGCTGGGATAAAGGGAATACCACATTTTTTAACTGGATCAAGTATTGACTTCGTTAATTAATTTGGGGAAAAATCTATTTTGGTTATGTATAGAGAGAGCACTAAAATATGCTACTAAAATAATTATTAGACCAAAAGTTATATTGGTCTAAATCTACTATTTCAAAAATGTGATCGTAAAAATTGCAAAAACTAAAAAATATAACTAAAAAACTAAATTTATAAGTATCTACAATGCAATTTATAAATATACTCCAAAATTAGTATCTGTATCTGTAGAGTAGGGAGGGCGAATTAAGTTCCACAGCACTTAGGCCACAATTGACCCATTGTGCATCCTCCCAGGGAGCTGTCGTCCTTAGCTCATTGTCCATCCTGCCATTTCTAGAAAGGTGGGCAAGTCACTAGGGGACATCTCCCTTATGTGGGCAGGTGTGAGCCAGGATGCGCCAAACGCGTACTCTCGTATTAACAATAACTCCCTCCTGGCATTCACATAGGACATGCTTTACAGTTTTGTCTTCTCGTTCACACTTCCTGCATAGAGGTATGTCTACTTGGCCCAATGTGTAGAGATGTTGACAATGACCAGTTAAAAAACCAACTGTTAAGCGTAGGTTTCTCTTGGCCATTCCCAAGTACTTCTTTAATGCTGACTTTTTAAGGTTACTTGTGTTACCCTGACAAGTCTTCATCTTCGCTCTTCTTCCCATCTTTCACGGTTGTTTTATTTGACCAACCAAAGAGATCCCTAGGTTCTAAGAGTCTTAGGCCTGCCACCTTCCTAGTCAATTGGTAAGCAATGCGGTTGCCTTTATTCATATTATGTCCTTTAACCCACCTCAGGAAGCTGGTATTACCATCCGAAGTTTGAGTTAGTAACTCGTGACACTTCATTACTAACTCCGATGTGACAGGTGGTCTATTCAAGGTTAGTAGCGCTTGTTTGGTATCTTTGCAGATTATTCTAGTTTTCCCGGCTATACATTTTTGGGTTATCTCTTTTGTAGCTATGGAGATACCAGCCAGTTCTGTCTGAACAACGCTGGCATTTTTGCCTATACCCCACTTTATTCTTAGGTTCAGTGATCTGGAGTATATCCTGCATCATGTGCCTTCTTTTATTTTGGAGCCATCGGTGTACATGCAATAGGCATATGCCACGTTTGTCTTCCTATACTGTTTTTTTTTTCGATTTTGTAAGGTTTGTCAAAGACAAACTTTGGTTCAATTGAGTCGCAGCCTGCCTGTAGCAGTGGTAGTGCATCCAGCTCTCCCCGCCAGAAACGAGTTCTCAATTGTCCCATTTCTACATCAAGGTTTACACCCTCTGAGCGCAGTTTCATCATTGTTATCAGCGCCACCTCTTTGACATATATGTCTAGAGGCGTGATGCCAATGACCAACTCCATTGCAGCAGTTGGTGTTGTTTTCATGGCACCTGTTATATTTATGCAAGCCATCCGCTGAATATGGTTTAGTTTGTTAATCGCTGTTGCCTGTAGTACTTTTGGTACCCAAGCAATAGCTTCGTAAGTTAGCATAATATATGCTCTTTTAACTCTACCATCTCAGTGTAAATTCCATGTTAACTGCGTGTCAAGGATAATACCAAGGTACTTCACCTTGGCAGAAAAGTTTAGAGTGTAGTTTAGAATCACTAGAATTCTTGGAATACTGAGAATACTGAGAAACAAAGATATAGACAGACGAGACTTACGAATCATTATCAATCTGTATTGGAATCAAAAGGCCAATATAAAGATAGAAGAACAAAAGTCCGAAAATATAGATATAAAGAGAGGAGTAAGACAGGGCTGTGTTCTGTCACCATTACTGTTTAACGTATACAGTGAAGCCATATTCCAGGAAGCGATAGCGGATCTGGGTGATGGAATCTCTGTAAACGGAAGAATAGTAAATAACATAAGATTCGCTGATGACACCGTTATAATGGCAGACACCCTGGAATCGCTACAAGAATTGGTAAATAGAATTAACGATTATTGCATTAGATACGGACTAAAAATAAATAAGAGAAAAACTAAATTTATGATTGTCTCAAAAACGCAACATGGAAATGAAAGATTAATGATAGAGCAAACCCAAATAGAAAAAGTAGAGACATATAAATATCTGGGAACCTGGGTTGATGACAAAAATGACCAAAGCAGAGAAATCAAAGTCCAAATTGAAACTGCAAGGCAAGCATTTGTGAAAATGAAGACAATGCTTACCAACAGAGACCTTCAGTTGCATCTCAGATTGAGGGCTCTAAGATGTTACATATTTTCTATCTTACTATACGGAATGGAAGCTTGGACATTGAAGAAACAACACATAAGGAAAATAGAAGCGTTCGAAATGTGGTGTTACAGAAGAATATTAAAAATTCAGTGGGTTCAAAGGATTACCAATGCTGAGGTACTACGACGTCTAAATAAGGAGTTAGAAATTATGAACAGCATAAAAAGAAGAAAACTAGAATATTTGGGTCACATAACCAGAGGAGAAAAATATGAGCTGCTGAGAATTATTATGCAAGGAAGGATCCAAGGAAGAAGAAGCATAGGAAGAAGACGCATCTCCTGGCTGAAAAACCTTAGAGAATGGTTTAACTGTAGTTCACTACAACTTTTCAGAGCAGCAGCTAACAAAGTGACCATAGCCGTTATGATATCCAACCTCCGATAGGAGATGGAACTTTAAGAAGAAGAAGAATTCTTGGGGGAATGAAACCTGTGATTCTTTTTTTTCTGGTGAAGAGGACCCTCTCTGTCTTTTTATGATTTATTTATAGTGAGTGTTCCTTGCATGTTTCATGTTTCTATTAGTCGGAGAGCAACTTGTAATCTCTCACATAGTGTGTTTTCAAACTTATCGCTTTGCAGAACAGCAATATCATCTGCATAGGCTATTGTGTAGAAACCGTTGCTGCTGAGTTGGTCAACCAGGGTGTCTAGAACTATGTTTCAGATGAGTGGTAATAGCAACCCTCCCCGTGGACACCCCCTCTGTCACTAACAGAAACGTCTTCTACATTTATGCTTATTGCTCTATTAGAGAGCATTCTGAATGTCCATTCGCTTACGGCCAGTGGAAAATTCCTGACATTGAGCTATTGGGTGATGGTTGAGAATGTGATTTTATCAAACACTCCCTCAATGTCTATATACATACCTATTGTGGATTCTTTATTATCCCGCGATCTTTAAATTCTTCCCACTACTTGATTCGGTGCAAAATCGGTAGATCCAAAATTAGTAATAATAGATTAAAATATTTTACAGAAGCTATTATATAAGAAGAACAACACGGTTTTTGAAAAGGCAAGTCTACTAACGATAATGTTTTTTAAAGCTAAAACTATTTTTGGCTCTCTCATTTAATGATTTGATGATCTACGCCTTTGTCTTGATTTGAATGGAAATTTAAATATTTTTTGGTTTTCTGCATACTTTGGTTACCTATTATGTATCCTTCCTTGAGAATAAATCATTAGATGACAGAGCCCCAAATGCTTGCTCTGACGAAAACAAATTTTTAGAAGAAAAAATTGTTAACATCTACTCTAGTACAAAATGGAGAGATATTATTCGTAAATGGGCCGGGATGATCGCCAATATCTTTAATATTTGGGACATACGAAGAAGTAGAAAGATATCTCCGGAAAGTCGGCAATCGGCATGCGTGACGAATACGTATTCAACCTTGACAGACAAAGTGAAATCTGTCGGTCTGTAATTATCTCAATGAATTAGCGACCACAACTACGAATGAGCATAAAGTCCCAATCGATCACAAGTTCTTAAACGTTGTCTACACTCTCGATCGAAGTTCTTTGGACGAAGTGTCGAAGTGAAGTTAATCGAGGCGAGATGACTCTTTACATACTCGTGAAGTCGAGTAATGTAGTGTGATACTTCGTATTCGAACTTCGGGCCCTTTGACTTGGACGCAAAAAACCGACACAAAACGATTGTAGAACAAGGCGAAGCGAAGTCGCAAGGAAGTACCTGTCTACACTCTGGTACTCGCTGAACTTCGATCAACTTTGCGAATAGTAAGTGGTTTACGCGGAAGCAAAACATTTTGATGCAAATATATTATTAAACTGACACATCAAGTAATGACGGCATATCGTTCTAATTTAAGCAAACTTAGTTTCCAATTTCTTAATTTTTTATTTTCAAAAAAAAATTATTCCATACTTTTATAACAAATGTTAAACAATAACAAATTGTATTTATAAGTATGTATTTCCTATTCAAATAGATAAAAAATACGAAGATTGTTACAGCATAAGTTACTAACCTAAAAATCTAAAATATATTTCAAGAGATTTCGTTAAAAATGACAGATAAAAATCCTTAATAAAAAATTAGCTGACATTATCCGATTGATGGTATCTAATAGACCTTTACACTGTATCAATTATGTTGTGATAAAAATTGAAACAACTAAGTTAAAAATAAATCAAATAAAACGTTTAATCCGATGTTGAATATGATCTAGTTTATTTCTGTTATCAAGACTTTACAGCATATTTGAGTATAAAAATTGTTTTCTAAATTTAGAAAGTCTTTATTTATAGTAAACAATAAATAAAAGTAAAAAATATTGTTCCAAATCTGATTGGGTTTTTAAATATGTGTTCTTATTGTATGCCATACGATAAATAAAATAAATAAATAATAAAAAAGTTTATAAGACCTTTTAACCTACCATATTAGATTACTATACTTTCAAAAGAATTTGTAGTTTTTGAGATGTTCTAGAAACTGTAAAGTTATTTAACATATAGAGCAAATATCATAACAAAAAATACAAATAACTACAAAGCTCTAAAATTCATTATTTATCTAATTGTCTGGTGAACTTAAATTTTACCGATGGCTTCATTTGGTTTTCTCGTGGTGACAACCAAAAAGACACTGCGTCTTGCTCAGGACCTAACCTAACCAAACCTAACCTAACCTAACCTAACCCTCTTATCTATGGTCTAGCTTGTACAGAAAATAGGAGCATCAGCACATGTGTTTATTCCATTTCTTAGTAGGTGGTCGTACATTCACTAAGCGAATTGTTGAAAAGGGATTGATAAAAAAAATTATACGGGGTTCGTGGAATAATTTGTTCAAAGGGAGGTTGTGAATAGCGGAATATATTAGACTATTAGACTATTTGTTGAGCTCGGATATGGAGTTTGATTTGATTCTTATTTATTGTGTAAGATGGGAGATGAGAGAGTTATAAATCTGGCTAATATATATATATATATATATATATATATATATATATATATATATATATATATATATATATATATATGTATATATATATATATATATATATATTAAACTTAGAGCTAAGATTAATACTACAGTGTAGTCCGTTTAGTACGACTTCGCATATAACAACTAACCGCTTTTAGCGACGTAAATAAGGCATAATGTTTGGTTTTAATCTAAGCCAACATGAAAAGACATGCGTTTATTACGACTCCGCTTATAACGACCGACCGCTTTTAACGACGGAATTTTAAACAATATTGTCCGGTTACAACGACAACCCATTAAAAAAATCGTAGATAAGAAGCTGTCTCCGCCCCGCGCACCTTCTTTACCACAACGTCGCTGACTGGAATGCGACTGTTTATTATTCGACTTCGACAGTAATTCGCAGACGATTATTAGTGATTACGCATACAAAAATGGCTTCTAGAAAACGAAAATGTTTCTCCATTGAAGAAAAAAGTATAATAATACAACGTTTAGAAGCTGGCGAGTCAAATATAACGATTGCAAAGGAATTCGGTGTAAATCATTCCACAATATCGACAATTAAGAAAAATAAACACAAGATAGAATCTTTATTCAATGCGAATGTTTTAAAACCGAAACGTGTGAGGGTGTCGTCTCAAAAACAAGTTGACTGTGCACTTTTAGAATGGTTTAAACTGCAACGTAATCGAGGAATACCTGTAAATGGGCCTATGCTTCAACAAAAGGCAAATTTTTTTGCTAAAGAGCTAAACCTTTTTAATTTTGATTGTTCGGCAAGTTGAATTAACCGTTTCAAGAATAGACACAATATTGTCGGCGGAAAAATTACTGAAGAGTCTTTGTCAGTTGAGCAGAACGATGTGAACGAATGGCTAACCAAAGTTTGGCCTAAGTTGCGCGAAAAATTTAGTGACGACGAAATATTTAATGCAGATGAAACTGGATTATTCTATAAACTAACGCCAGATAAAACATTAAAATTTAGAGGGGAAAAATGCTCGGGAGGAAAACTTTCGAAAGACAGAATAACTGTGATGGTTGCAGCTATCATGAGTGGTACGATAAAAAAGAAGTTGTTAATTATCGGCAAATCAAAGAACCCAAGATGTTTTAAAAATGTATAATCTCTGCCGGTATATTATGAGAGCAATCGCAAGGCCTGGATGACATCTGATATCTTTATCAAATGAGTACGCGATTGGGACCGTGAACTGACTAAAAATAAGAAAAAAATCCTGCTTCTGGTTGACAATTGTCCAGCTCATCCCTCAGTCAGTGACTTGAAAAGCATAACTCTTACTTTCCTGCCTCCTAACACAACATCTGTGTTGCAACCTATGGACCAAGGAATAATTCGAGCATTAAAATCAAACTTTCGTAAAAATCTGGTTCTAAAAATTGTCGTCAGTCTTGATGCAAATGAAGACACGAGTGCCAAGTTTCCGAAGATCACAATACTGGATGCCATTCTAATGATTTATGATGCCTGGAACAAGCTTACGACAGCGACGATTTCCAACTGTTATAAACATGCTGGATTTTTTCGAGATAGTCCCAGTGTCCCAGTGGCTGCCGACAACGACGATGATGATCAGGTTCCGCTGTCTCTCTGGGCGAGAGCTCTGAATAAAAGACTACCTATAGCAAATGAAGAACTTGAACAATATTCTGCTGTTGATGATGATCTCGCAACGTGTGAGGAGCCTACTGACGAAAATATTCTACAAAATATTATCGTCAACAGCCAAGATAGCGACGATAATACAGATGACTGCCTGGAAGAAAATTGTACGTTTCCGAGTGTAAATGAAGCTCTCAAAGCTGCAGAAGTGTTGAATGTGTTTGTGCATTCTAATTTTAATGACGACAATATGAAAAGTCTTATGTCTCGTTTGCATAATGCAGTTCGTACTTGTTTTTATAAAAATCAAAAACAGTCAAAGATTACAGACTTTTTCCACTAGGTATTTCACTTTTAGTTATACATATTTATATATGTACGTATTATATGTGTATAGATATGTAGGTACATACATATGTATTTGGCAAAGTTTATGTGAAACTATTTTTTCATTTCTTTTCATTCCTATTAGAAATAAATATTTTGATTTGAATGTCTTTTTTTCTGTAATGTATCATGTAAACATTAATATGTAAATATTATGTCGTAAAAAACAAAAATCAAAATTGCCATCTCTTTATAACGACTTCCGATTAGTACGACGCAATGACACAGGTCCCTTGGCCGTCGTTATAACCGGATAACCGGATTCTACCTATTATCAAAATTAATATTAAACTCACCAGTCTTCCGGGTTGAACCGCGTCGATATCCATTTTGCCGAGCTTTCGACATCCTCTCTGATGTCTTCTTCAGGGCTTCCGAGGTCTCAGTCTACCGAGACCCCAGACACTACTACACTCACTAGTCACTTCTAGTTACTCACTAGTTCACTACGTGAATTCTTCTATGTAATTACAATTATGTCACCTATTTACTCAAATATATTTTTTCAGATATTGATGCCGCATAAACCAAAATCCAAACCATTTTTGGTGCTCCCTCTTTTAGAATCAGACGTTCTGATAGAACGGACTTCCCCAAACCTCCTGGACATGCCTACCAAAAACCCAGGCCTGCCCCTTTTTACAAAAACTTTCCCCTCTCATAAGAAACGAAAAGACTCAGATGAGAATAAAAGACCACTTACAGCAACTCTAGAGAAACCGACTGTTTTAGACATACGACTCATAGGAAAAATCGATATGAGTAAAATAAGGAAGGAATTTTTAAATATTTCAAATTTATGTCGTTTACCAATCCTTTTAAAGAAGTCTAAGAACTCTAAACCACATAGACCTTTGAGTCTTCCACCACCGGCTATAGAAAAGAAGAAGAAAGCAAAAGATTTGGATGACTTAAGTATGGGAGAGGAAGAAGAGAGTACGCAAAGTGTCAGAGTGACAGGAAGGCACGCGTCAAAATTAAAAAGTATTACTGGAAAACGGACTGTGAAGACCTGTGATGATAATAATAATAATAGCAGTAAGACTATAAGGTAAGTGAATTTTATTTGATCTTTTTTATAAAGTAATTTGTTCGGTAAATATTGTATGTATGGCGTAATACGCTTTAAAAATGATCAAAAAAAATATATATTTTAAAAGCTTTCTACTAATTAAGTTGTACAATTAATATCGCATTTATTTATTTATTTATTTATTTATTTGTTAAGCGTGTATACTATACGACCAACATCTGCTTCAAACTCTTGCAAATTTTCACTTGCTCGTTGAATTCTACTTCTTAGTTGTGCTTTGTAGAGTTGCTGTAGATGGGCATCTCCTTAACGTTTATCTAGTCGAGTGGACAAGGTCTGGTAACATTTTTCTTGACCTTTAGGAATCAATCTTAGGATATCCGCAGCATCGCCTCGTAAAGCAGCAGTCAAGGAAACAGCCTTTTCTTGTTCTGTCCAATGATTGGCTGTAGCAATAGCTTCAAACTGTCCTAAGGTATATGGACCAAGAAGACTTTCCATCAAATGGTGGCAATTTGAATCTCATATGATGTGTCGTTTCCAATGTGCTGGTCCCAATCTCTTTGATGTTCTGATACAACTTTGGACAGGTGTTTATCCATCGTTCGGTTCATCCTCTTGACCACTCCATCTGATTGAGGATGCAGGCGTGTCGTTCTGGTCTTATTGACAGCAATCAATTTACAAACGTTTTGAAAAAGGTTTGACTCGAAGTTTTGTCCTTGGTCGGAGTGGATCTCCAAGGGAACACCAAATCGGCTAAAGAATTCTTTAACCAGTACCTCTGCAACGGTAGCAGCTTCTTGATTTGGTATCGCATAGGCCTCAGTCCATTTCGTAAAATAATCCATGGCTACCAGGATATATTTATTTCCATCATTCGTCTCTGGAAGTGGACTTGCAATGTCGATTGCTACTCTTTCCATATGACTACCAACATTGTACTGTTTCATGGGTGCTGTTTTTTTTTTACCAACTGGACCATTACTGGTTGCACACAGTTCACATTTCCTTCACCATCTTCTTCTACTACACCATCTACAGTTCACCCAATAGAACCGTTCTCGAACCTTTTGCAGAGTCTTCGTAATATTAAAGTGTCCACCTGATGCAACGTCATTCAACTAACGCAATACTTCTGACACTTTATTTTAGGTACAATCAACTGAAGCTTAGTTTCTGTACCATCATCGTTCTCAAAGGTTCTATACAGAAAATCATCTTTTAGCACTAGGCAATTCCATTGGCTCCAGTAACACTTGACTTCTGGACTACATGCACTAATGTCTTGCCAAGAAGGTCTTTCACTTCGACGCATCCAATCCAATACTCTTTTTATACATGGATCATTTGCTTGAGCTTCTTTTAGCTGTTGAGGCTGCCATTGATCATTAATGACTATTGTTTCGTCTCACAGGGCAAGGTCGTCCTTCTAATTTAAGACAATGATTACGATTTGCACTGTATGGCCGTCTTGACTGAGCATCGGCATTTGAATGATTTTTTCCAGCCCAGTGTTCGATCTATTCTAGCTTTCTGACTGTTGTATTATGTGCTTGCAATTTACGGCGAATATAACCTACGTCGCCCCCATTCCAACATCTGGTTTCGCTCCTCTTCGGCATAGTGTTACGAACCACTTTCTGTATGATTTCATCCAGACGTTTATTGTTTTGTTCGTCGCTGTTTTCAGAGGTTCGTACTCGATAGCTCCGTGAAGCTCGACTAGCTGTCTCGTGTTCCAAGGCAATGGCGAGCGCTTCATCTAAAACTTTCGGTCTTGCTAGTCGTAAAGCTTTCTGTAGTTCACTGTCTCTCAACCCATTGACAAAGGTATCTACAGCAATTTCTTTCAAAATGTTGTCTGGTACCTCTGGATAAGCCAACCGCGCTATGCGAGCAACATCTGCTTCAAATTCTTGCAAATTCTCACTTGCTCGTTGAATTCTACTTCTTATTTGCACTTTGTAGACTTTTTGTAGATGGGCATCTCCGTAACGTTTGTCTAATCGAGTGAACAAGGTCTGGTAACATTTTCCAGCATCACTTCGTAAAGCAGCATTCAGGGAAACAGCTTTTTCTTGTTCTGTCCAATGATTGGCTGTCGCAATAGCTTCAAATTGTCTAAGATATATGGACCAAGAAGACTTTCCATCAAATGGTGGCAATTTGAATCTCATATGATATGTCGTTTCGTCTCTAGGTGATTCTTCTTTCACTACCGGATCTAAAACTATCGCATTAACTGGTGGTAGAACTTTCGTATTAATTATCATGGTCTCTAATTGTTTGATCTTCTCTTCTACGTCTTCTGTCTTGTCGTTTACATTTTTCTGTATCTTATCGAATGTTCTTGAAACTTCTTCAAATTTCTCATTGTTCTGAATACATACTTCTTTAATTATTTGGGAAGTCTCGTGGGATCTTCTAGATACATTTTCTAATTTCTCGTCGTTTTGTCTAGCTGCTTCTTTAATAATTTAAGAAGTTTCTTCAATCATTTGCGAGACATTTTCAAATTTCTCGTCGAATTTTCTAGAAACATTTTCAAATTTATTATCATTTTTTCTAGAAGTTTCTTCAATCATTTGCGACACATTTTTTATTTTTGTTAATACTTCTTCTTCTGCTGACTGGAACTGGAATGTCTGTGGGTTATATCCATTTTTGTTGAGAACATCCCTCAGTCGTTCTTGAAGGATCTTCTTAGACCCGCTGCAGTCTTCATCGTGTTCTTCTAGTTGCTCACGCAACTGTTTTACTGAAAGTTCTACTAGCAGCATCTTTGGTTAGGCACATACGTACTTTTTAAATGTTCTTTTTTTTTACAAAGATCACTACAGAACTACGCGACTGTTCCCAACGAACAATACTTTTCAAAAGTTCAAAAGTCTTTTTTTTTTATTTAGCAATCACTGCTGAATTTATTTTTTAAATCTCACACCGGACACCAACTGTACCGTTTTTTAAATAAAAATAGCGGTTCTTAATTTATATAAAATATATTTATTTATAAGTTTGCAGCACGAAAATATCTTATTAACTAACTTAACTCATAGAAGGTCTGCTTATATATAAAAGTTATTATGTACTAGAATAATATGGAATAGTCCACCTCTATTTCGCTTGTTTGACGGGTCGATCTCTCGAACCTTCGAGAAGTTCCATCATCGTTCTCGAAATGCAACCGTTATATGGCTACGTCGAATGCATGTTGAACGCTGGGAGATCAGGGGCGTAGCATGGGCTGGTATGATACTACTTAAGAAGATGAAGGATATGATCTTATTTTATCTATCTCCAGAATCTCTAGAATTCAAAGTTTCTTTTTTTTGTTCACACTGTAATTTATGAATGCCAAATTGTTCTTCTATCTTAAATTCATCAAACTATCAATATTAAATTAAAGCATCTTCAAGGACATCTGATACCAAATTTAAATATTTTCAGAGGCAGTAAAAGACATCAACTAATATCCTTTCCGTAATAGATATTTAGTAAAGTTCATTAAATGTGCTAACAGTATTTTTATTAGCACTTAATGGTGTTAAATAACATAAATTATTCATTGTACAATGGCATGTGCGTCATTTCTTGAAATTTCTAATAGGAGTTCCAATATTCTTAGCTATAAATAAATATACATGGAAATATAGATCAATAAAAAAACTAGTTTAAATTTTTTTATAATAGGAGTGAAAATACAAACGTATTTTTTGTAATTTTAATTGCCAAGTCTAGTAAATGATATGAAAACGTTTTATTGATTTCGTTACGAGTACATTGACGTATGTTTGGAATTTCTATGTTAATATTTGAATAGATGATAAATATATTGGAGAACGTGTAATTGTTATATATACATATTTTTTTAATATCGACTGTTTATTTTATTATTTATTAGTATTACTCTTAACCACTGAAATGGTAGGAACATGGTCTAAAAAATATAGGATTATCTATCAATATTAGGATCTATCGATATAGGATATGCGAGCCTCTTCCTACGAACAGAATAATAATATATTTAAAAAACGCATAGAATATGTAATATTAACAAAAAAATGTTAAAGTTTACCACTGAGTTCTTCTTCTTCTTCTTTGTGTGCCGTGCTTGTATTCAAGCGTTGGCTATCGTCATATTGACAAGCTGATGAAATGATTCACTCAGTTACATCCCCTTTATTTTTAATGACATCCACAATTCTTCGAGACATAGTTTTTACCAAGTTCTGATAAAATTCTGTCGCTGAATGTTACCCTCGGGAATGAGGGAAGGTAGTCCAGTCGCACTATCCATAGCTGTGATGGACCGGAGCATGTAAGGATCACGGTCCGTGGACATATAGGTCATTATGAACACTAAGCTAGAGGGAAAATACCTTTATTGAAATGCAAACAAATGTTTATTAAAGCTAAGAATCTGCAAATAAATGTTGGTTAGTTTATAACTACGAATCTGTAAACAAAGAGTTTAGTTATCTTAATATTAAGAATCTGTAAATAAGGTGTTAATTAGTCTTAGAACTAAGCATCTGCAAAGGAAGGTCGTTAGTTATCAGACCTAAGACTAATTAATGCAAAAAGCAAAAAAAGTAAAATTTGACAAGTAGCAAAAATTTCGGAAATCAAAAGTTATTTCTGAATGTCAAATTTTGTTCAAAATGCGAAATAAATGTTTGTTAAAGTGCCTTCGGGACGAATCAACAAAGACATGTAACAAAATATCAATAAACAAATAGTTATTAACAATTTTCGAATCGAGAATTTCCTAAGTCGAAAAAGACCTGAAATGTGAAAATAATCCTAAGTTATTTTTACATCAAAATATTTCACAGTCCAAAACAGTAAATAAAATGTTAGAAAAATATTACAAGTTATTTTATCCTGAAAAGAAATAAAATATTAGAAATATTTTCAAAGTCCCTACGAGAGAAAAATAATATTAGTAAAAATTCTCTTAGTAAAAATAATATTAGTAAAAAGTTATTTTGGGTCTGAAAATATTTCAGAGTCCCTAAAATAAAATATCAAAAATCTTTCTAAGTGTATGAAAGAGAAAATAATTTATAATTTTATAGTAAGTCAAATTAGTAAAAATAAGAGAAAAGAAAAAAAATTCGGCCAAGGCCCGCTCAGGGACTTAGTGAACCTAAAAGAGAAATAATTTTTCAAAAATTCTACCAAGTCGAAATTCGACGAAAAATACCAATTAATGAATGGTAGAAATTCGTCGTTCGTTTAAGAACTTAGAAAAATAATCTGAAAAAGAAGTTAAAAATAACAATAATTTCACAGATTATGCTAAGTTAAAAATGCCCTGAAAATATCAAATAAATCTCCTCAGCTAAGCAGAAATCATTAGCGAATTGGTTTCTTGTACTCATACAGAGTAGATCCGAATAAAATGAAAAGACAGTCAAGATTTGATTTCACGTACAAAGCGTCTATGTATCTGTTTATACGTATTTCGCCCTAATAGGGCTCATCAGAACAGATATTCATAGGCGTTCTCAACGTGAAAAATAAATCTTTTCTGTCTTTAAGAAGCAACACTAAAATGGCTTTGGTCATGTCAAAAAAAAAAGAGACATGTCGTGAAATGCAAATTTTAGATTCCCCATGTCTATATTAACATCTTTATCAACGTCTGCTTTGACTTGCAATTTTTAGAAGGCTCAGATTAAGGCAGAAATCTGAATTGTGTTTCGAAACTATTTTACGGATTTGTTATCAGATGTCGCTATTGCGTCCATTTCGAAGCCATTTTAGTGTTGCTTCTTAAAGACAGAAAAGATTTATTTTTCACGTTGAGAACGCATATGAATAGCTGTTCTGATGAGCTTTATTAAAGCAAAATACGTATACATAGACGCTTTGTACGTGAAATCAAATCTTGACTATCTTTTCATGTTTTTGTTTGTTTCGTTTCTGAAACCTGAAGTAAAAATGAAGCATTCTATTTCTTCATCTTCTGACGATTCTCCAGTAAGCAGTGGGTTGACCAAGTCTCCCTGTTTATCTAGGAAACTTATTTATTATTAAATTAGGTAAAAAGAATAAGAATAAGACTTACAATCAATTTGTTCTACCACCAACTACCGGTTTCGCATACTACTATAATTTGCTACGCATCCTCAGGTCAACGGTACATGGTAACTAAATGGTAAAAATATAATAACCCGTATGAGGATGCACTCTGGTACAAAATTTATAGCAATTATGCCAATATTATATGTGTGCAATTTATTAAGTGTAAATTCCAATTAATTAAGTAAATAAGTGAGAAAAATAATTAAGTGAAAATGAAAATTTGAATAATTTTACTTACATGCCGATACAAAGATTATTATTAAATCCGTTATTGTAATCTAGTGACAGGTGATTATCGTTTTTACTACAACTATTTAACAAGTTATTAATAGAATACTTCTAATATGACAGTTAATTACAAATAATCCCAATCAAATAAATACTTATTGCGTACACACGTAAACTTACGCGTACGTACGTATTCAAAAAAGTGGACGAAGCAACTAAATAAAACCATTGTGAGAGTTGCCTGACAAAAGGAAAAAATCATAGAAGAAATAAAAGTAATAACAAGAGAGAAGAGGAAAGAAAGGGCAAAGTTCCAATCTGACGGTTAAAATGTTTTTATACCAAATTTTGGGAACTGCTTCAAGAATTTACTTTAAAATTACCAATATCTTAAGGATTATTATATCGCTCATCGAAAATCAAAGCAAAGTCAATTCTAAAATTAGTGTCGTGGTACTTATTCATGAAATTTTATCTCATGTAGATCAATCATTCATCAATCAATCATCAATCCAATTATCGAAAATTTCTGTTATATATATATATATATATATATATATATATATATATATATATATATATATATATATATACAACATAACAATATATATATATATATATATATATATATATATATATATATATATATATATATATATATATATATTGTTATGATGTGTTTTTTGTTTGAATGATGAGCAATGAGTATTTTTAATAATATAATATATAGGGTTTTTATCGCGGTTCTCAAAGAATTAGCTTGTAAGTACTTTTTTAAATTATCTTTATTATAACTATTATGAAACACACATATATATATATATATATATATATATATATATATATATATATATATATCTAACCTAGCCAATGTAAATTTAAAATAAACTATCTTTAAATTGATATTCTTATAAAACTAATTAAATTCTATAGACAATCTAAAATTTAAACAAAACTATCTTCAAAATTGAAATTGTTATGACACTAACTAAATTATATTAACAAAATTTTGTACCTTTCTTTCACTGAATGCCTAAATGAACTGTTTTCTACTATATAGATACTAATCACCACTGAATGTCTTCGTACTTCAGTTATCCTTGTTTTTTGTGAAATTACTTTTTCCAATTATCAGCTTCTACCAATTTAAGATATAGTTTTCTTCACCAGCATTTATACACCACCAGCAAACACCATTTATATTTATTCTTCTTTTCAATATACCAATATCCAATTATTATAAGTTGATTTATACTAATCTCCAATCATAATATAATTTTAATTCCTTCCAATGTCCATCCAATATTCTTCTAATATACTTTTATAATCTTCAATAATTATTTGTGTATAATTACAAATGTGCATTAAATATATGCATAATTTTTAATCTTCATTTAACTCACTATATTAAACAATTGGACTATCTCCAACTAACTTTCATATTTCTTATTAAACTGCTTGACTGACTTACTAAAACTGTGAACAATTGACTTCACTAACTAATCTACTAACTTTCATAATAAACTGCTTGACTTCTGACTAAAAACTTCTATCTTGAATCCAAATCACGGGTATTTATATCCTTTTGGATATTCCAGAACCATCTGGTAAGAGATCATGTTCCAATTTGTTCTATTTCTTCGATATAGATGTTCTCGAAAAAATATCTGTTCCATCCACCGACATAATCCTTATTCCAGAATGTTCGACCGTAAACAATGGTCACACTCTGCACTCTGGAGAATTCGTTAATGTTCCATTAATAATTTTGTTGACATTTAGGCTTTTCAGATCAGAATAAACATTCAAATTAGTAACTAACACTCTAATTTAATAAAATACACAATTCAAACAATATATTATTATAACCCCACTTTATATTCCCTTATGATTCATTTCTATCTGTCAATTACTTACTGTATAGTTGGTTGCCTAGGCACATGGCTCACTTAAACATATTTACAACATTAAAATACAACTTTTTACAATTATTATATGCTAATTTCTTAAAATGCCCTCACATAAATATATTTTTATAAAATTCTCTAGTATATAACTTATTTAAAATAATCAAATACTTTTTTATATCTAATATTATGTAGTATATAACTTATAAATTATTTTCTATAAACCCCAATCGTATCAATATATATATATATATATATATATATATATATATATATATATATATATATATATATATATATAAGGCGGTAAAAGGAAATGTGTAAGTCATCTGAGCATCATTTTGAGATACAAACGGTTTTATTAGAAGATATATTGTAATTAAATCTACGTAACATTTATAACCATGCTTGTGATATTTTTTTATTTATTAAGAACATATGTAACTCTACTAACATTTTTGTACAAATAAAACTATGTTAAGGGTAGTTTTTAAGGGGTAAAATGACTTACACGACTTTTCCTTAAAGAGTTTAAAGAGAATCTACAGAAAGCAAAACATGTTTATTGTTTTTTACATTAGAAAATCAAAAATAAATTCACTTGTTTATTAGTCATTATTTTCTTCTACATAAGGAAGTGGTCCAGCTGCGTGATTGACTTCATCAGATGATATAAGATTTCTAAAATAAGAATGGTGGACTGGAGGAATGTATATCCCCGTTTTTTGACTGGAACGATTGGTCGAGCTGCTGTATTCACGCAATCCAGTTAAAGATTTTTCAACAATGTTGGTCTTTCCTTCTGCTTGCTTCAAAGGATATTAATTTGTGAAAAGAAAAAATCTTCATTTAGTGTTTCTTTATAGAACAGTGAAAATGGCTCTTCTTTTTTGATTCTAACCCTCTGCATTTTTAATAATGACACTGATTGGTTATCTGTATTGGTTTTTCTTTTTGTAATTGATTTAGTGAGATGTGTCAGATCTTTAAAGTCTTCTCTAAGCATTTTTGTGAAAATGAAAGCTTTTTTCTTTCTACACTGAACTATGACTAAAAACCAATATTCAAGCACATAAATCTGTTTACCCTTAGAGTGAGTTTCAATTGAACCAAAGTCTGAGTCGTTTGGTAAGTAAGAGTGTCCGTTTGCCATAAACTTGTGATCAACTATTTCGATACTATTATTTTCACTTTGAACTAACTGTAACAAGGCCAAGGCAAAATTCCAGTTTCTATTTTTACCGGTGCAGCTGTCACTATACAATACAACATGTTTTGAATTTTCTGCACGTAATTCTATGTGCTTTGTGGCATAAGCACTGATTTCCTGAGATCCTCTCGAAGCTATTTTATCCCGTCGATACATGTAGCCTAAGCCAGATGGCAGCCCAAGTTGTAAATGTACATATTACAGATGTGGTTAGTTTTGGGAAAGCTAGGGCTTTCTCTAAATCCAAATGTATCAAATGTATCAATCTGTCTGCTTTGCAAGTTTTAAAAAGCACAGTGGTGAAAATTTGAATGTAGTTTCGCCAAGTAGGAAATCTTAGGATTTCTAGTGTTGTTATTAGATGGCGTTGTAACCTCTGCAGATAATTATTTTTATAATTATTGTCCTATGATGGGAGAGATTTGGTTTGGATTCAGAGCAACTGCATATGTCGCTCTGATGAGACCTAAAGAGGTTGAAATACGTATAAGCGGCTTGCGGATGCCCTGCATCGAAATTAAATCTAATACCATCTTTATGTTGAAAAAAAAAGATTAAAAAAGTTAAAAAAATCATCCACTTAATTAATAGACCTAATAGAACTAATATTTATCTCTGATATAACTTTAATTAAAGGTCGACGAAACAATTAGTTATTTATTGGAGAACTAACGTCATAAACTTTTTTAATCATTTAATAATTCATAACTCTTAGACGAATCCTAAATTTAGTAGCCTCCTCCATTATCCTTACCGCGACCCTGAGTACACGCCTATTAATTACATCATAATTTTTTCAGGATACCTCGTAGAAGTCCAGCAGCACTCCCTAGCGACAATAAGCCGATAGGAAGTGCTGCTAGCGATACGAAATCGACCAAACAACTACCGCAACCTTGTAACTCCTGCGGAAGGTCCGACCAACCTGAGCGATTACACAGTCATCCTGTTACTCCAATAACAGCCAATTCTCCAAAACTACTAGGTAAGTGGAAAATTTTAAATTTTTTAATCATACTATGTATTTGATAGCGGTAGCATTTTAGAGTCAAACTTGTTATTTCATTGTTAGTAACCACTTTTCGTAGTTTTGCGTGCTATAGATAAAAAAATTTGAGAATTAAAAAAATATATTTTCGTAACAATATTTTATTTCTTTAATTTTTTGTTATTTTTATCAGTTTTTTTGTACTCCTTTAGCTTTTCTAAATATATTTACACACATTTTATCTCTTTTTTTCTTCGTATATTTATTTTATATTTATATACACTCATGGACAAAAATATCGAATATTTTGGAATTTTCAAATTTTTGATTTTTCAAAATAAATTCTGGTCAAGCAAGTCGTTTATTGTAAAATAGAGTTTATTTTAATAATGTTTAATGAACAATTTTAAGTTTTTATGCGGAGAAAATTGTGAAAAAAATAAATGTTTAATATTAGGTAAATAAGGTTATTTTATTCTAAACTTAAATGATAATTTAAAATGCTTAAACAAGTCGTTTTAGGTGATCCCATATGTGCTCTATTGGATTTAAATCCGGGCTAAACGGTAGCCAATCCAATCTTCGAATTTGGACCTCATCAAGATAATTACTCACTATGGCAGCGGCATGTGGTCGAGCATTATCGTGCATTAATGTGAATCTTTTATATCCAATGTAACCAACATATGACAAAACATGATCTTGCAGGATATTTTAAACGTAAGAATCACCAGTCATCCGTCCAATCACTTCCACAAGTGCGGTACGTACCTCCCAACTACTACCTTCCCAAAGAATTATGCCATCAACTCCAAAACTAACGGTCTGGGCGAGACTGCAGCTGGCGAATCGTTCTCCAACCTTTCTGTAGACGTAGTTTTGACCATCTGGCTTCCATAATAAGATTCTGGTCTCATCAGTAAAAAGAACGTTTTTCCAGTTGTCGATATTCGACTAAATATGTGTTCTTGCAAATTCCAAACGACGAGCTTTATGATTTTGGAGAAGACGTGGAACTTTGGCGGGGTATCTGGGCTTTAAGTTTGCTTCATTTGATCTTCGTCTAACTGTTTGTGAACTCACATTAACTTGTCTAACATTTAATAGCTCCTTTCTGAGGTGTATCGATGTCAATGAATGATTTCGTGTAGAATTAAGAGCCAAAAAACGGTCATCAAGTGCGGTTGTGCACTTTGGGCGTCCTTGACCAGGCCTTCGTACAAAATTTCCTGTTTCGCGGTACTTTTTTAGAGTATTCGAAACTATAGATTCAGTTCTGCTGAGACGTCGTGCGATACCTTTTTGTGCATATCCTTCCTCGTACAAAATTACAATATGTGCTACTTGGACTTCATCGCAGTGTCAAATTGGTGGGATACTTGTTTTAAACTTAGTTAAATCAAAACAATATTTACTTAAACTTAATAAATTAAACTAAAAATAACCGAATTAGTATGATTTTTCCTTTACGTAAAGAAGGATTTTTATGATAAAATGTACGAATGATACTAACCACTAAATAAACGTCAAAATAAACATCAAAATATTTCAAAACAATTGAATACATCAGCCTACTATATAAGTATTATCAGTAATCTAAAATTATTTTGAAATAATAGTGACTACAAAAAAAAATTTAAAAATTCCAAAATATTCGATATTTTTGTCCATGAGTGTATTTTCGGGTATCTTTTTACTAGCTTTTGGGACAGCATTTCCTAAAAATAATTTCATTTGTATATTGTCAACAATATAAAATATGCTTATTGTTTTTATTTATAAAGATAATGAATAGCATTAAATAAATAAAACTACATCAAAGTTGTCTATTAATAATCTTAAATTTAAAATTACATTAAATTAAAAAACCATAAAAATCTGATGGATGAATGTTTTGTTTGAAACATCTTCTTCAACCGCTCTATTTGTTCGTTTTTGCTTTTCCATTTAGTTCCTGCACCTATAGTTTATTTTTATGAACGAGAGAGTAATTAGCATAATTTTAACTGGTAGCTCCGACCACTCCATGGGCGTGCTCAAGATTAATTGAAAAATTACTTTGAATAATTGTAAAAAATAAATGAATTATTTCAGTGTTATAAAGTGTTATGTGTATGTAAACAAAAGTGACCTCTTTTATCACACACTATATTAGAATTGACTGGCCTACATTAAAAAGGGTTTTAAAAAATTCACATTTTTTTTAATTTTTAAAAATTACAAAAGAGAAAAAGAGTTTTTAAAACCGTCTAAGGTATGTTAAATAGATGAATAAAAATAATAATATAAAACTTACAGCTACTTGTTACAAATCCAAATCAGATTCAGAAGATGAACTTTCAGAACCAAGATTTATAATAACTGGCTCGATCATTTTATCAGTAATATTGTCCAGCTTCCACATTTTTTCCTCTTCTTTAATAGTGTGATTTACTGCCTTTTCCCAGTTTTCAGGTTTTACATTATTTACGGCCTCCAAAAACAACTGTTTAACATCATGAATTTTAAAAGTGGTATTTTTTCTTGAAACTTCACTCTTTATCTGTGCCCATACCAGTTCAATCGGGTTTAATTCACAATGATATGGTGGGGATCTAAGTACTGTCATTCCACGATTTTTGGCAATTTCATCAATTTCGTATTTTTTAAATTCTTCTTTATGAAGGGCACACAACGAATAAAGTTCCTTTCTTATAGATCCGGGATGGTACGTAATATTTTTTGAACTCAGCCAATTCTGCAAGTCTTTTTTTAACCACTTGGTTGTGGGCAGTCCTTCTATAAGTCTGGAGTGATAACTTGCATTATCCATTACTATTACACAGTTCTTAGGAAGAAGATCTATCATTTGTTCGAACCATTCTTGAAAGACATCAGCGTTCATGTCTTCATGGTAGTCACCGGTACGAGTTGATTCAAAAGTTAATAAACCACCTTCAACAAAACCGTCTGAACTGCCAATGTGTACTATTATCAGCCTGCGTCCCTTTCCTGATGGTGGGTTTAAACCAGTAGATAAGTTATTTACAAAAGCGTGCCTTTGACTTGTAACAGTTTCATCCTGCCAAAATTTATTTGGTGTATGACCCTCGTTGATCCATGTTTCATCAAGATAAAATATTTTTCTTTTTTGGTTTCTCATTTCCTTTATGGTTGTTAGAAAATGTCTTCTCCATATGACAATATCGCTTCTTTCTAATAAAATAGACTTTCTGGGATTCTTTTTCCAGCGGAAGCCTATTTCTTTTAAAAGTTTCCACAACGTACTTCGACTCATTTCTGGGTAATCCTTATCATCTCGAACTGAGACAAGAACTTTATCCAATGTTGGAAATTCTTGTCTAAAGAAAAATTCATGCACTTTCCGTCGAAGTCCTTCTTTAAAATGATATTCTATTTGAAATTTTGGTTTCCCTGGAGCATTACGTGGCATTTGAAAACTACCACATTTCTCTTCTTTAATAACTCTGTAAATCGTAGATTTCCCAACACCAAGTGTACTGCTAACTAACTCAACGGTCTCATCAACACTTTCACATAAACGTTTGTCTGTAAATGATTTAAAACAATTAAATAATAATGTTTTTTCATTAACTGTTAGAGGACCAATTTTTCGGCGTTTACACGGCACTTCCAAATTTTCCATAACACTAGTATACACAATAAACTGCACCTTGCAACTGAAGTACCTACTTTTAGTGAACTGTTAAGAATTTTGAATACGCCACTTGGACCTTCCTATATACAAAATGGAAAAACCCACTATCACATTTTCTGTGGAATAAGTTTAGAAGGTAATTATCTAGTCAATTACTGTCGTAGATTCCTGGAATTAAAGAATTAAATGTTTGATTATTGAAACCCTTACTTCGTGGAATGCACTCATTTCAGAATAAAACGATTTATTTTATCTAAAGAATTAAACTTGATTTTGCAAATAGGCAAAGAATTAAACTTTATTTTGCAAATAGATAAAATAAAACGTTTTATTTTATCTAAAGAATTAAACTTTATTTTGCAAATAGGTAGGTACTTATTAAACTTTTATTGGTTATATATAACCAATAAAATAAACATCTTAAATTTCTTGCAAATTCATTAGTACCTGTTAACCTCCATCACTCCGACACTGGCAACCTTATTTAGGGATTAGTAACCCTCACAACTATTGTATTCTATTCTGCTCCAACCTTTATACCTGGTGGTCATACTCAATTTAAAATTGTTTTCCTATATACTTCTGTAAACTTGTTGACAAATATCTGTTTTTCATTGAGTCACCCGTATCAACAGTTTAGGGATTTGCATACATAATTTATTGTTTTATTACTCTCTCATACATAAAAATACACTATAGTTTTACCACTTTTTTTCCTTTTTCCCATATCCGTTAGCCCAACGTTAGATTGATAAGAAAATTAAATTTTAGAAAACAAAAATAAAAGCTCAGCGTATATTTTAGAAGTCTAATTGCATCAAACAACATTTTTGAATTTCCTAATTATAGAAAATATTTTATAACGTAATGAAAACTATTAATTAAACAAAAAAAATGTGAAAGTTTACCACTGAGTTACATCCCCTTTATTTTTAATGACATCCACAATTTTTCGAGTCATAGTTTTTACCAAGTTCTGACAAAATTCTGATTTAAACGAATATTTCTTGCAATTTTTCCTTCAATTCGTTGACGGACCTGGCAGGATGTTTTCTCAAAGCTTTTTTCATTTCGAGCGACAAAGTATCTATCGCAGACAAGTCGGGACTGTTAGAAACCCATTCCAGAAGTGGTATGCCATGGTTTTCAATCCATTTTAAACGCTTTTTGAGGTATGAAAACCTGCGCCGTCCTGTTGAAAGACAAAATCTTCCGCTAATGTTAAACGGTGTTCCATAATCCCATCGATACAATGTAACTTTCCCACACCTGTAGACGACATGCTGCTCAGATTATGACATATGCAGGAAATTTGACTTTTCTCTTCAGACAATCGGGATGGAAAGCTTCATTTTTCCTGCTAATTTTTACATTGCTACTTAGAGTATTGAAGGTGGTACACTATCGTATGCCTTTATCATATCTATAAAGACTACATGAGTTAAAAGGTTGTGGGCTAATCTTTTCTCAATAAACTGCTTTAGAGAAAATATGCTGTCTATACAGGATTTGCCTTCACGAAAGCCATTTTGTTCTTCTACATCTGTCATCTCTTTTTCAATTGTATTTTTTATTATTTTTCCAGAGTGAATTTATTACACTTAGCCCCCTTGAAGTGATGGTGTTCGTGAATTGCGGTCTTGTTTTAGTCAGAAGTTGTGAGTAATGTTCGATCCAAGGTCGAATTCTAATTCTATAATAATCCAAGAAGATCTAATTCTTCTATTAAATCTATTCTACTCACTTCTTTTCTATTTGTTCTCAGGTTTTTTACCATTTCCATGCTTCTCTTGATCTTGTTGACCCTATATATTTGTTGAGCTCTTCCCATTTACTTTTCCAGGAAACATTTTAATTAAACATAAATCAAATCAAATTAAACACGTTAATTAAATGTAGTATAAGTCAAAAGCATATGCGTTTAATTCGATTAAATAAGTAATATACAGTCCACTAGCTATCGGAACAATATTTCCAAAGTGGCTAAGAAATATAAAAGACTGTGTAGTCCAGTTACTGAGGCTTAAAATATGGTAATACCCTCCGAATTTTTTATAACTGCATCGATTTCTTTGAAAATTTCAAATTAAGCTTATCTTACCCTCCACTTCAAAGTTATATACGCTCTAGGTGCCCTTTTTGTTTTTAAGGGGTGAAAACTACCCCTTATTGAAGAAACTTGGAAAAACACGGATTTAATTATTTTATGCACTTAAATCTTGTTTATTCGCATAAGGTGAATATTGTAATGTGTTCTCTAATATGAAAATTAATTATTCACAATTTTCAACCCTTAAAACCCTTTAAAAACCCTTAACAGCTAATACTTTTTATAAAAATAATATGAAAAAAAAGTGTGTATTTATAGTTAATTGTGTATTTAAATACAAATAAAAATTAATCCCTCGCTATACAATAATATTTTATTTATTGGAAATTTTCAACCCTTACAATCACCCTTATGACAAAAATGAATTAAAAATGAATTAAAAAATATTTCTATTGGTTTGAAACATTTCTTGAGTGCAGTTTATTTAACGAAAATTAATTTTTTGCATATAAAATAACTTTTTATTATAATTTTAACATTTTAACCCTCACAATCACCCCCTTTGTCAAAAATGAATTAAAAAATATTTTCAACGATTTGAAACATTTTTAGAGTGCATTGTTTGTAGACAAAAATTAATTTTTTACTTATAAAATGAGCCTACTTTTTTCAACCCTTACAAGCACTCCTTTTGATGAAAATAAAATCCTTAAATCCTTAACTTAGACATGGACATAATAGAAAAAATTTAGTTTATAATATATTACAATTTTTTATTTTCCAAAAAACTAAAAATAAATTCAATGCTCCAAATTATAAAATTTTTCCATGCTATAAAATTTATTCTAAAAAGTACTATTGGTTTTTTTACAATAACTCGGTTAATTTTTGATGCTACAACATGCATAAAAACACGATTTTACAGGTAATTTAACGGGCTATAAGTATAGGAATGTTGAAACATTCTAAAGTCCTTCATGTTTAAAGGGTGAAGGGTCAAAGGGTCGGAGACCAGTGGTTCATGCGCTATAAAGCAAACTTCAACCAACTATATCTCCGTTATTTTTTAAGCTACAAAAAAAATTAAAAAATGAAAATTTTTGTTAAAAAAAAACCTATGTTTTTGTATTGTGTCATCTTTTACGTATCTTTTATAGTTTTGAAGTTATTATAAAAAAAAAGATTTTTTTTTAAATATTTACAAAAAAAATGTAATCATACTTTTTTTTAAAAACTGGGTATTCTAAAGTGGCTAAACTTTTGGATCATACAAAAAACACTAAAATAAAGTGAATTCTATAAGGAAAACAATTTATTTCAATCCTAGTGAACATGACGTTAGTTTTATTGCGTTTTTTTTTTACAAAAATTTGAGAAACCCATCGTTTTTTTGATCGTATCTCACGTACACTTGGTGCAAAGGACATTTACCACCACTCATTTTAAAGCTCTTTTCAAGCTTCAAGCTCTTTTAAAAATATTATATGAGTTTTTCTCGAAAAATGTACGCGTTTTCCGTTATTTAACGTTAAATACTCGTATTGAAAGACAAAAAGAAAAACAAACGTTCTTTGAACAGCCAATACAGAACAGTATTGATCTAGCGAAAAAAATGTTTACTACATTTTTTGTTTGAAATTTTTCCTTCTATCGAATAACGTGGTTATTTTGAGTGAAAAAATTTCCACCCTCGAAAAGGGGTGGCCAACACCCTCAGGGTGGAAGCGCACATCGGCACTATATAACTTTTGTTCCTTGAGTAATTATTTACCAACACACAAAATTTCCAATGAATCGATTCAGTTATAAAGAATTCGGAGGTAAAAACCCTCAGTAACTGATCTAGTTTTGACTTCGAAGATATAGACACCGTATTTTGAAGACCCGAAAACGGCTCTCTGTAAATGGTTTGAGGAGAACAGACAAGCACCAACGTGCGACTACAAGCCACAATAAAAAGATGATGCGTTATGTCATTAGTATATTCAACTATATTCTTCATTCACAAATTGTTGAGAGCACGAAATATGCCTCAAACTCATAAAACGGTCGTAAATCATAGGCGTTCCTAAGGTGTTTATTCATTAAATAATAATATAATGTTTTAATACTGTTATATATAATATTCATAATATTTTAATACTAATATATTTAGCAAAAAAACAATTAAAACTTTCACGGCTAATGTTGGTTATTATATTATATTAATAAAAATAAGAATTTAACCATTAACAATTTTGTAAATAAGAATACCTTATCTCTTTGGATATTTCAATACTAATCTTCGCGTTAAATCACTTTACTAGAAAACCTGGAATTCATATCCGAAGGTACTATTCGTTGCAAGATAATTAAGATGGAATTCCCCAGATGTTTAATAATATAATTATATTCGAAACTTAACTTGAAAGGGTGAAGTTATTACGAACGAAAACACGGTATAGCTAACCCAAACACAAACGAACACTTAAAGAGAGGTAAAAAGCCTATTGAAATTGATAAATTTGCCAAAAATGGTATTCGAAGAAAATTCATGGATTTTTTTTCAAAAAAGAAATACCAAACCTAAACAAAATTTTACAAGAAGTTAGAGACGACCCGGATTTGCCTCATATCGGTCGAACTAAATTGGGGCAAGTTTTAAAAGAATTAAATTTCCGGTGGGAGAAATCAGACCGAAAATCACTTTTGATTGACCGGGAGGAGAAGATGATGTTGGAGAAGAAATTATCTAAGATTCATACGAAAATTCCGGGCTGAAGAAAGGCCCATCTTCTACCAGGATGAAACGTGGGTAAACTCAGGTCATACTCTAAAAAAAATTTGGTCAGATAAAAATATATTAAGCTCCAGGCAAGCCTTTATGGAAGGTTGGTCTACTGGTATCTCCCACCTTCTGGTAAAGGCAGTAGATTAATAATTTCTCACATTGGCAGTGAAAAAGGATTTGTTAAACATGGTTTGTTGGAATTTCATTCCAAAAGCACAAATTTTTGAGCATTTTGAGCATTGAGTATTTTGAGCAAATGACACATACCACCAAATTCAATTATAGTATTAGATAATGCACCTTATCATTCACGACTAGTAGAAAGACTTCTAACGAATGCGTGGAAGAAACAGGATATTCTTGACTGGCTGCGGAATAAGTATCTGCCTTACGAAGATGGAATGGTAAAAGCAGAACTTTTAAAAATTGCACGGCAACACAAATCTAAGTTCAAGAAATACGTAGTTGACAAAATGGCGGAACGGCGAAACATCACAGTCTTTAGACTTCCACTCTACCACTGCGAAATAAATCCAATTGAACTCATTTGAGCACAAATGAAAAGTTATGTGGCTAGAAAAAATACGTTATATAAAATACAAGTTGTACGTGAATTGTTATACGAGTCTTTATAACATATTACAAAACAAAACTGGAAAGATGCAGTAAGACATGTAATAGAAGAAGAACAAAAAATGTGGGATCTTGATAACATAATTGATGCGACCGTAGAGATTATTAACCTAATTATTAACCCTCAAGACGACTCGGATTCCGAAGTTGATCCTATTTATTTTGAATTTGAATAGTTTTCTAATCGTAATTATATAAGGTAAGTAATAGTAGTTGTAATCGTAAGGTATTAAAGGGGAAAGGCGCAAAATGTCGCCTGTCAAAATGTTCAATGTGTTTTAAATGTATCAATTTTTTTTTCAAATCCTGAGAAAACTAAAAAGCATTTTTGAAAAATTTAAAAGCAGAATGAAATATTTTTTAGAATAAATAAAAAGTTTCTTTTGCATGCAATATTTTCAATTAAAAATTATACTATATTTTCTCTTTTATTTTCACCCCTGTTACATAACATATTAAAATAAACACTGTAGAAGTTTTCAGAGACTCTCTGCCCTGAGTAATAATGTAATCTTTCATTCTGCGTTTAAATTTTTCAAAAATATTTATTAGTTTTCTCCGGATTCGAAAATAATGGATACATTTAAAACATATTGGAAATTTTGCCAGGCGACATTTGGCGCCTTTTTCCTTAATTAAATAAATGTATCTTTTATAAATGGCAAGAAACTTTTTATTTTTGAATAAAATAAATAAGTTTTATTAAAAAATAGAATTTACATAAGTACAATTTAAAAAATATATTTATTTAGTTCAAATAAATGTTTCAATCATATACTCTACGACACTGGTCGTTCATATCTAACCATTCAAAATACCCCCGTAATAGGATTATAAGGTATTGTATTCCTTCAGATATAAGGTGGATTAGTCGAAAACGTCTTAAACCGTCAGTTTTAGGTTGGTTTTTACTATTATATCGTATTACTTATCCTCTCTGTATTTCAGTTTTCTAATTAGGGTTAAACTTGTAGTGAGCTATCAACAAATTGTGAACCGGGTATAGTTAGATACGTGATACTATACACATGTATGTACATTTATTATTCAGTTACGCGATTGATAAGATCTATTACACATCATTGCAAAAAATTATCGTTATTGAACTTTACCTATAGATATTATCAACACATAAATGTGTATTAGCAAAAATGAACAATAATAAGATGTAAATCATCTACTTGAATTGAAACATTGTCATTATATATCTTCACGGGAATCAATTGTACCAATAACTATATTTCATTCATTTAAATATGTCATTATCCTATCATTTATAAGTACATTGAAATAATAATTATTGTTTATGATAAAGGTAAATGTTTATGTGCTGAGGACGACGATCTTATACACTCCTGGGCCCTTATTTTAGCTCGAATGTCATGAAGTCGTTCGAGGGGATGCACATTTATTAATACTCACAAAGCATAATAGTTTTTATGCCATAATAATTAATTATTATTGCGTCTACATACAGGGTGTCTCACGACAAGTTTACACTATCTATTTAGATCAAAAATTACTTACACGATATTTATGAAAATTGGTATATGGTGATTACAAGTTATGGCAAACTTAAATAAAATATTTTGACAGGCATGCCATTTTCGGTTATACGAGAAATGAACAATAACTGTGGTATTTTAGATAGAACACACACATACAGTGTGACCCATTTAGATTGGAAACACCTCCATAAAATTTGAAGTTGTTAACCGATTTTAACCAAATTTTTTTTAATGTCATGTAATAAAAGGTCTATTGCGGGACGAAATATGAAATATTTACTTAAATTTTCAGGGCATTCTACGATACTTTTTCTTCGTCGAAAATGAAGAATTTGTATTAGCGATTATTTTTTTATTAAAAAAATTTCTACGCCACTGGATTTAGAGTGGCTTCAAATAGCTATGACAAAAATTTCATTAAAATATATTTATTAATAACAAACTTAAACTTGAAATTTTAAAACTCACTAAGAAAAAAAACACTCTTAACTCTTGGGCCCATAAACAATATTCTAAACGTTTTGCTTCGTCGCCTTCTTGTAATGTGTGTAAGAATTTTGGTTTGAAAGGTTTAATATTATTTACCTTAAGACATCGCCGAATACTCTCTCAAGGCACATTCAAATATAAACTAGCATTCCTTAAACTGACATGAGGGTTATTTCTGAAATTATCTAAAATGATTTGATCATTTCCTCTTCTTCTTTTTAACGGGTTATTTTTTAAAATTAGTTTTGATACTGCACCATATTCATTAAATATTCTATTTATTTTGTTTACCGTACCGCAGCTAATATTAGGACGATCCACATGTCTGTCATTAAATATTGTACAAACTTCCCTGGCACTTCTATCGTTATCTCCCAAAAGACGTATAATTTCAATTTTTTCTCTCAAACTTAATCTTGCAGCCATGACACAAAATATTACTAAAAGAATTTAAAGTAAATATTGTTGCAGATATTATGCATCAATTTATGCTAGCACTGAAATTTGTATGACACAAATAATGTCAAACAGTAATATCGTTGTCATGGCAACTGAGATTTAGTTGTAGCATGTAAAGTTAATAATAATGTAAGTGCGTTACTTGCATTAAATTTTTATGCTATTTTAAACATTTTTTTGTCTAGTAGTGGTTTATTATTAAAATTATTTGAAAAATAATTAGTTTTATGATTATCTGTTGATACAGGGTGTTCTTTTTTGACTCGTAGCTTAGTGAGTTTAAAAATTTTAAGTTGTCATAAATTCGTTATTAATAAATATATTTTAATGAAATTTTTGTCATAGCTATTTGAAGCCACTCTAAATCCAGTGGCGTAGAAAGTTTTTTAATAAAAAAATCGCTAATACAAATTCTCCATTTTCGACGAAGAAAAAGTATCGTAGAATGCCCTGAAAATTTAACTAAATATTTCGTATTTTGTCCCACAATAGACCTTTTATTACATGACATTAAAAAAAAAGTTTGGTTAAAATCGGTTAACAACTTCAAATTTTATAAAGGTGTTTCCAATCTAAATGGGTCACACTGTATATTATTACATTTTGTCACATTTTACACTTGTGTTAAATGTGTGTTACATTTACATCACAATTCTCTGCCTAGCAGAAATTAAATGCTCTTATTCAAAAGTTGGTAATTACAAGTCAAAGAAATTGCACACCCACAAAATAGTACAAGTACTTTCATTCATTGTCATATAACTGTCCTCTTTCTGTATAAAAATTTTCAATAATTTAACACACATTTCAAAATATATCTCTTTAATAAATATAAATAACTTTAATAATTTAAATAATATAAAACATCACATTTTCTTTCAACAAATAATAACATATACCTTACTCCTATATCATCTGTTAACATCCCTCCCCTCAAGAAACTTCCTCCTAACTTGTCAGACAGTTACAACATTGACCGAAGATCACTCATTATCAGTAATACGGGATAGTTTGAACTATGTATCACCAATCACTATATAAAAACTCTTGTACCGGAATTTAAGTAGTATTTTGTTTATTTCTAATTTATTACAATTCAACAGATTTTTTCTCTTACCAATTTGTGGGTTGTTACTTTGTCTGCTAAAGCAATTTTATGCATATTAATAAACACAGACATGTAATATTGGCATAATTACTATAACTTTTTTGATCTATATCCATATAAGACAGCACCCTAATATGGGCTTTTTATAATTTCAGCATTTAATTTACTTTGTACCACTGACCTGATGATGCTTTGCAAATTTTAGAGAGCGAAACCGGTCGTCTTGGGTAGTAAAATTAAATTGATTGTGAGTAAGTCTAATTTATTTCTTTTTTACCTCTAAATAAAACTCGGTTTGGTGGTGAAAAGGTCCTAGCAAAAGAGTTTAAGGACAAAGGTTTAAGGTGAAAGAGGCCCCACAGGATGTAGGAGACCCTACATGGGAACTGGAGTAAGACTAGGCTTGACTACCCATGGGCAATCATAAATTGAATAGGAGGTAGAAAGGCGGGGCGATGGGCATCGACGTGCAACTTTTTCTTATTTAAATCGTCGTGTATTATTCACGAGTTAACTATTGCTCATATCAATAATTTATAAAAAAAATTCCGCCACCATTTAGCAGATTTTTGGTCATTATCATAAGTAGATACTTTTTGGTCCGGAAGGTCCACTCCTCCCATGAACTGATTATAAAATATCATTGTAATCATCTTACCTAAAAGCAATTCCCACTATGTATATTATTAGAAAAAAGAAATATAAACGAAAGTAAAACGAACGAAATAATGTACATGTACATTTCAGGTACATATTGACGATTAAGGGGAATACCATATTCGTTTACAATATTTTATAAATTGCTGGGAGTAGTAAATAAAACAAATAATCAACACAACCACAAGGGCATCAGTTTATCAACGATATAATCAATTTATTATTGAATATAGTGAGTAAAAAACACAAACAAATAAAAAATCCATAAAAACATTTGTTATTTTAATAGGAAAAAGGAATAATAAGATTCCAGGTATTTACCTTAGTAAACAATATTATAAACATTGGTACTTCGGTTTGTTATAAAAAACAGTCAATAATCGTTGTTGACAATTTAATTTCAGTGCAATAAACCAATTCAAAAATTCACGGTCACGTATAGAGATGTCACATTGAATACATATTACGGCATGTTATATGTAAAAATAAACTTTTATTGTTTTTTTGTATTACTTTTTAAAAATACCACTTAAAAAAACCACAAAGGTGTTTAAAAATGTTTATTTAATTTAGATTAACTTACTATTTTACTATAATCAATAATCATTATCTAATTTCCCACATCTCGCGTTAGCAGCTGGAAATAAGTCATCACAAAAGAAACTGTATTTGCACGCCTTATCCCCTTACCTCGTGATTTTTTATTCTTCACAAACAACTTTTATGTTGTAGTTCACATCCTCAGAGGTACTGAAAAAGTATTTAAAAAAATATTTGATATTTTTATGTAAGAAAAAACACAATTGTGCCTAATTTGGGACAATTTGCGATAACGAAAAGGCAAACAAAATGAATAAGTATTTTTATTGAATTATTAATATCTCTATCCACAGTGTCGTCTGCATATCGTAAGTTGTTAATTAATTTTCCGTTAACGGTAACTCCCGCTTGGATATTATTGAGCGTGTTTTGGAAAATTTCTTCAGAATATAAGTTAAGCAAAAATGGCCATAAAACACATCCCTGTCTAACTCCTCTACATATCTTCATTTCTTCTGAGTGTTGCCCATCAATTTGAGCTATGACACTTTGGTTCCAATATAATGTTTGTACTATATTTATGATTTTACTGTCAATGCGCTTGTTCATAAGTATTGATATTACTTTTTCATGTCTCACTTTATCGAAAGCTTTTTCGTAGTCAAAAAAAGCACAAGTGTAGATCAACGTTTACATCTCGACATCGCTGAATTAATATGTTGATGGCAAATAGTCCTTCTCGAGTACCCATCCCATTTCGGAACCCGAACTGTGTCTCGCTAATATCCTCCTCTAGCCTTTCATATATTCTCTTATGTATTACAATCAGCCATAAAGATCTTAATTGAAAAATGCATCGAGTACAACATACCACTGGTTCTTGCATTTGTCGATTACGAGAAGGCTTTTGATACTGTAGAGTTTGAAACCGTACTGGAAGCCCTAAATCAAAGCCGAATAGATTACAGGTACACGTCACTAATCAAAAACATCTACGAGAACGCTACATCAAGTATACGACTACACGAAGACACAGAAAAATTCAGCTTAGGTCGAGGAGTAAGACAAGGAGACAATATTTGACCAAAATTGTTCACGGCAGCTCTAGAGTCAATATTTAAGAACACCCAATGGCAAGATATGGGCATCAATATAGATGGAGAAAGATTAAATCATTTGAGGTTTGCAGATGATGTCGTATTAATCGCAGATAACTTACAGGATACAGTTTCTATGCTACATTCGCTTAAAAGTCTGTCTGAAAGAGCAGGATTAAAGATAAACTTTGAGAAAACTAAACTTATGACAAATCTCGTAATGAGTGGAAATATAACTATCGACAATAATACCATACAACAAACAGACACTTACAAATATCTGGGACACGAGATCAAAATAAACAGAGACAATCAAACAAATGAAATACAGAGGCGAATAGGCCTGACATGGGCAGCATTTGGCAAACTAAGCCATATTCTAAAAAGTTCAATCCCCATGTGTCTCAAGCGAAAAGTTTATAACCAATGTGTTTTGCCTGTACAAACTTATGGAGCAGAGACTTTAACACTCACGCAGAAATCTGCGAATAAACTAAGAGTTACACAACGAGCCATGGAACGTGCAATGCTGAATGTGAGCCTCCGAGACCACATAACAAACCGACAAATCAGGCAAAGATCAGGAGTTCAAGACGTCATCGAAAGAACCACGAGACTTAAGTGGAACTGGGCAGGACACTTAGCCAGAACACAAGATGGACGATGGACAAGACGAATTATGGAATGGAGGCCCAGAAATTATAAAAGAAGCCGAGGACGACCACCGACTAGATGGACCGACGACATAAAAAGAGTAGCGGGAAACTGGCTACAAGCGGCCCAGTGTAGAGAACACTGGAAAGAACTGAGGGAGGCCTATGTCCAGCAGTGGACGGGATTGGCTGATTGATGATTACAATCAGCAGTACTTTTAAAGTATGACTCATGAGGCTGTGTTCGATAATCAGAGCACTCTTTTGCTGCTTGTTTTTTAGGGATGGTTATAAATGCTGACTTCAGCCACTCTTGTGGTATTATTCCCGTACCGTACACCATGTTGAATAAATCTGCCAATACTTCCAAGTTATCCACTTCCAACAGTTCTACTGTTATTTCATCTAATCCAGCTGCCTTATTGTCTTAAGAGTTTTTGATAACACATTTGATTTCATCTATCGTGATCTTCTGTCTCTAAAGGATTTAATTCTTGTATTTTCCTCATTTCACCTCTTTCATCTTTAAAAAGTTCTCTAACGTACTCCTCCCATCATCTTAATTTCTCTGGTAAATCTATTAGTAGTACTCCTTTTTTGTCTTTTATGTATCCTTGCTGTCTATTTCGACCCATTCCATGGTTCGAAATGGATTCCATTCCATTTCGTACACCATGTTGAATAAATCTGCCAATACTTCCAAGTTATCCACTTCCAACAGTTCTACTGTTATTTCATCTAATCCAGCTGCCTTATTGTCTTTAGAGTTTTTGATAGCACATTTGATTTCATCTATCGTGATCTTCTGTCTCTAAAGGATTTAATTCTTGTATTTTCCTCATTTCACCTCTTTCATCTTTAAAAAGTTCTCTAACGTACTCCTCCCATCATCTTAATTTCTCTGGTAAGTCTATTAGTAGTACTCCTTTTTTGCCTTTTATGTATCCTTGCTGTCTATTTCGACCCATTCCAGTCACTTCTCTTATTTTTTTGTGCATATTTCTCATATCATATTGTGTTTCTAGTTCTTCTATCTCTTTACATTGTTTCATCAAATAGATTTCCTTAGCTGTTTTGATTTTTTCCTTAATTATTCGTTGTATTTCTTTATACTTCTGTAAATCCTTCTTTAGTTTTATATTTCCTTCTTTCTTCCGTTTGTAATAGTATTTCTTCTGTCATCCACTGTTTTTTAGCCTCTGAGCTATGTTGTATCAAACTTTCTTGAGCTGGTATCAGTGATTTGTAATTTTATATTATACCACTTTTTATTTACATCCGTAATTTGTTTGTTGTCAGTTAGTGTTTTTTGCATATTAACATCGACATTATTTTTTAATTCGTTTTTTATTTCTTCGTTTTTTACCATTCTAACATTAATTTTTGGTTGTTGTTTTCTGAGTTTAATTCTTTTAAATTTTATTTTCACGTCCGCAACTAACGGATTGTGGTCTGAGTTAACATCTGCTCCAGGATAAGTTTTAACTGAGGTTATAGAGTTTTTATATCTGCTATTTACGAGTATAAAGTCTATCTGTTTTCTGACAATGTGGTTTTCTGTATGTGAAGGAGACGTCCATGTATATAGTCTTTTCTTAGGAAGCTGAAACCAAGTATTAGCAATTACTTTATTCTTTTCTTGGCAGAATTCTATGAGCCTTTCTCCTCTCTCGTTTCTAGTTCCTAATCCGAACTGTCCAACTATATTTTTAACTGTACCTACTCCAATTTTTGCATTAAAGTAAAAAAAAACTGTAGCCCTTTTAAGGGTTTTTATAAAATATACCCATTTACAAAGATTCTCTTTTTTGTGATACGTGGTATACAGCCAGCTGCAGGAATTATTTCCCTTGTGGATTTTGCATTAAAGTCTCCTAAAATGTCAGTAATATCTCTAGATTTTGTTAACTCGATTGTATTACTTGTGCCAAACATAAGACAGTATGCGCTAAGGGTTTAATTTTGGAGAGTAGTATATTTTATCCAAACTCGAACTTGCCTCATGTATATTTTTTCTAAAATCAGAATACCTTTACCAAAAAATATTGAACGAAAATAATCTACATAAATTATATACTTTTTTGTGGAATTTCCCACTGTTATATATAATAACAAAATATCTCATTACCTGTTAACATATTCTATTTAAAACCTTGTGGGGTTATTTTTACTTCAAGATTTTAATCCGATTTAATACCAAAATATTCACTTTTCTGTAAAATCAGTCAAAACGTTAATTTTATCTTATCAATTTCGTCTACTTTCAACGCAATACAGTTTCAGTAAAAGTTGTTTCGTGACCCTGTGACGTTGAATAACAATAATAACAATCGAAATATTGTTATTTAACTCATTCCATAATCGACTAATCCTTCTATCCGTTATTTAAAGCAGATTAATATTGATGATGCCATCATTCATCTCACCGTTTTTAGTTATTACTCACTGGTGCGTCAATTATGAATACGAGGGACGGGAAATAATTTCAATTATTTTCATTTTTAGGATAAAACTAGAAATATGCTGTATTGTCACTGAAAATTGTACAATTTTATGAATAAAGCTTACAAAGATTAAAAATTTAGTGAAATTACATAAATCATCAATATCACAAAATAAATGATAATAAAATACACAATCCATTGCAAAATTGAAATAAATTGCAAATTGCATAATAAACCCTTACGAGCTAATAAGTTTAAGCTGCTGTGTGAGATACCCTTTCTTTCTTTCTTTCTCCCCTTCCTTTTACCCTAACAGGGTGTCGGATTTGGGCTAGCTATTTTAATTTCCATTTACCCACCTCTTCCATTCTTTTCTGTTTCCTGCCATTGTTTTCAATTCCTCGAGTGATTTTTGTTTAAGTTTTCCCGCCTCTACTACTTGCTGTATCCATTTTTTTCTTGGTCTGCCTCTTTTTCTTTTTCCGATGTTTTTTGCTTCATAAATTTTTCTTGTTATTCTATTGGATTGCATCCTCATCAGATGCCCATACCAGTTCATTTGTCTCTTTGCTATTTTGTTCATTATCGGTTCCTGGTTGGCCATTCTCCTAATAGTCTCGTTGCTTAATCTATCCCATTTTGTCTTTCCAACTATCCTTCTTAGATGTCTCATCTCCATTGCGTTTATCCTGCTCTTATGTTTTTCCAGAATTGTCGAGTTTTCACTTGCATAGAGCACAGTCGGTATCACTATTGTGTTATATATTTTTATTCTTGTTTCTCGTGCAAGTTCTCTTTTTCCCATTATTGGGGCTAACGCATAATATAACTTGTTTGATTTCTTTGCTCTATTTGTTATTTCCCAGTCTATTTTTCCATCATTAGTTATTATACTTCCCAGGTATTCGTAAGTTGTTACTATTTCCAATTCTGAGTTTTTACATTTTATCTTTATTTGATTATCTTCCTTATCTCCTTTGCCGCTGATTATCATTATCTTACTTTTTTCCTCGTTTATCTCCATTTTAAGTTCTTCTATTTGTTCTACCCATATATCCATTAGTTTCTGCATTTTATTCTCGGAATCTGCTATTAGTACTATGTCGTCTGCATACATTAAGGACTCTATTGTTACCGGTTGTAATCTGCGGTAACCTATTATTGTCTGTAGTTGATTAGTTCTGACTCTAGTGTTTCTTATCAATTCGTTCATTACTATTATGAATAGCAAAGGGCTGAGACTATCTCCTTGTTTAATACCTCTTTTCCAATTAAATGCTTCCGATCTTTCCCCTGTTATTTGTACCCTTCCTTTTACCTCTTTGTAAGTACTTTCTATAATTTTTATCAATGCATTAGGTACGTTAATTTTCCTCAAGCATTTCCCTATAATATGTCTTTCTATCGTGTCAAATGCTGCTCTTAGGTCTATGAATGCTAATACTAGTTTTTTCCCCGTATCTATGCTTCTTTCTATTAGGTTTCTAATGATATATATGTTGTCATTTGTCTGTCTTCCCGGTCTAAATGCCATTTGTTCTTCTCCCAATACCATTTCTACTTCTTGTCTCAGTCTCTTCTCTATTATTTTCGTATATATTTTAAAGCACACCGATGACAGACATATTGCCCTATAGTTGTCGCAGTTTACATGTGTGTGAGATACCCAAATATATATAAAAATACTTTATGTAGTTACTTGTACATATGTAACGTAGATTTTTTGCCTACCACATAGGGTATTATTAGGGGGTTTGAAAATTGGGGACAGAAATTATGGGGCTAGAGATAGGGCAAGCAAAATAAATCTAAACTTATGCGAACGGCACTCAGGGTTTATTTGGAGTAGCTGGGTCGTGGATAAGTGAATGGCTGGGGGTTGGATTGGGGCAACTACAAATAAATGAAACAAAGGGGTACTTACATGAATCTCCTGGAACAAATGGACAGAAAAAAAACAACAGGAAGGACCTCTAGCTATTTAAAATAAGGATGCCGCTTCGAGGAGCCAAATTAACGATTACAACAACTAGTAACTATTAAAATAATTATTAGAAATGAAAAATATATCTTTTTAAATGAAACTCAAAAAAGGGGTTAGAGAGTTAGTTAAGAGAAATAAATAAAATGGTTTAGGAAAAAAAATTTAAATATTTATTGTTGTCTCACCACAAACAGTTACAAAAATACTATATTCATAGTCACAAAAGTAAATATAAAAATAACAAAGAGAAACACTTACTATTGTTTCTGGGCTATAATTCGTAGCAGAAATAAGTTATTACAAATAAAAATTATCTTTTTAAATGATGAAAACAGTTATTAATAAAAATGTTTATTTTTCCTTTAAAATTGAAGCACAAAAGTTATCTTGATTTCACTAAATTACTTTTGGGGGTGGAAACTAGACTTCACTGAAATTTATGGGGTATAACTAAGCTTACACTTTCTGCCACACGAACAAAAACTGCATATCACACAGCGAATTATTGAGGTTGGAAGTTGAAGGGGCACTGGAACACAAACTTTGAAAACTTTTCTCCTTAAAAAACTGGAACAGGTAGAACTGAACACAATGGCAAAATGTGGTTATCTTTCAAAATCTCACTTAGACTGCAACTACACATTGAACTGCTACTATTAACTGCCACAAAACAATAAAAAAAAACATTTACGAATCTGAAGAAAATTCGGACTAACATGGACACAGAGTGATCTGATTCTTAAAAATTATTCGCTTCCCAACTTAGTATAAACAAAACATATAAACTGGAATATTTCGTTCATCTGACGACCAAAAATATCTTAAAGTGGTTTCGATCACAAGGATAAAAAGGAAATACACATCTGTTTTACATAAACAAACTTTTAAAACGTGTCTATTATCGACCTTGGTGACGCTAAGAAGAATTGAAAGGTTATTTTTCATACTCTCGTATTACTCGTACGAAAAGAAAGAGAAATACACTGAAATTACTCTACGGTGTTTTAACATATACAAGTGGATTTCAATATATACCAAGGAATTTACAAATGCTACACATAAAGGTACTGTAATTTCTTAGTTATTCGTTAAGAAACTCTTCTACTGAATAATATGGTCTTTCAGATAGATAGACTTTGGTCATTTTATGGAACTCAAGGAAAGAAGTTGCAAAGGGAGATGGTTGTATAATTTTATTGTCGAATATAATATAGGTTTTTTTACTAACTGAGTGGACGGGATCGGTAAATGCACATGAAAGGTAGAATTTCTGGTGGAGTAGTCATTATTAGGTCTTGCTGGAAAACCATGTAGGTGTTTACGAATTAATCAAACAGTTTCTAGAATATATAGAGAGGGAAGAGTTAAAATCCCGTGATTTTTGAAGTAACTTCTGCAATGTGCTATTCTACTGGGGCCAAAAATTTAAAAATAACATCAAATTGTACAGCTGTACTAGAACCCCAAAAATGAAAACTATATCGAAGATGTGACTCGAGCAAAGAAAAATATGTTATTTTGGTATATTTATGCTAAATTAATTTCCTTCGAAACAGATCTTATTGCATAGCAGACTGAGGCTGGTTGCTTACTTAACAATTCGATATGAATGAACCATTTAAGATTGCTGTCTATGAAAATACCAAGAAATTTTACAGAATCAACAATACTAATCTGACTGTTATTAAGTTGCAAGGGTTGAAGAGCTCCTTTATATCATAATGCTACTATCTTATCCACCTTAAAAAAGAGTAAATTAGAGTCGGACCAGGTTTTTATTTTAATTAGATCAGAAGTTATAGTTGCATGCAATATTAGAGTTCTTAGAGTTCCTCTAGTTAATACTGGTATTATCAGCAAAAAGAAAACATTTTTCCATCGATTTTAGTTAGTGATGTCATTTATAAAGATGAAAAGTAGAGGACCCAATACTGAACCTTGTGGTACTCCACATACAATGCTTGTGACCAGAAGCAGTATTATTTGCTCTAACTAGTTGTTTTCTATTCCTCAAGTAAGATTAAAACCAATTCAAAAATTCAAAGAAATACCTCGAATTCCGTAGAAATTTAATTCTTTTATCAAAATGACATGATTTACACAATCAAAAGCTTTGGCATAGTCACAAAAAACCGTGGCAGTGTAAATAGTATTGTTTAGTGCTTTATATACTTCATTAGTACAGAAAACATAGCATCACTGGTACATTTATTAGATAAAAAGCCAAACTGACTTTATGATAAAATATTGTTTTCAACGAGAACGATCATATGTCGGGCTTTTTTAAGTCTCTCAATAATTTTGGATAGGATCGGTAGTAAGGCAATAGGTCTATAGTTACAGACATTTGATTTTTCACCACCCTTATGAAGGGGAATAATAATGACTGTCTTTAGGTAGTCTGGAAATACACCTTTTTCAAAGGAATCATTAATTAGTGAGACTAGGACCTCCAACACATTTTTTGGGATATTTAAGTAAATTTTATAAATTAATAGTCTATCAGTACTACAAGAAGATTTGCTTTTGCTACTACTGATTATTTGAATCAGTTCAGATTTATCAACTGGTCTTATAAAAAATGAATTCGAGACCTTTTTTGAATGGGGAGATAGGAATTAGAATCTTGTTGTGGTAAAATAGTTGATGTTATATTTTTACTCACATTATCGAATTATCCATTTAGATTTTCAAGGTTTGGAAGAGAAAATGTTTGAGCTGTGTTAGTTTTATTTCGAAGATCGTTTATTATGAACCAAGTTTCTCCTTCAACATTTTTAGAGCTTCTTGGACGATTTTGACTACATTTTTTTAGCTGTTTTGATAAGTTTTAGATAAGTTCCTCTGTACTTGGAGATATATTCAGTGACAAAGACGTTGGTAGTACATTTCTTTATGTACAGAAGTGAACGCATAGTCACAGTATATTGCTTATAAAGAATCAGTAGGTTCACTCTGCCGCCAGTCCTTTGTTCTTCATGTTCCATTTTTTTCACGCGCATTACTTCCACGCGCAGATAAATTCCAGTTTTTGATACACTGCTCAATATAATTTTTAATACACTGCTCGAAAATAAATAGGAAAAAGTGACTTGTGGCGAAATAAAATTTAATTAGATTTTCGGAATAATGAATACTTTCCTAAATTTAGCGTTTTCGACAATTATCAATAGTTTCCCAAAATAATTATTACTGTTTGTCCTTCAAAATGTATTATGTTGAATCCATCAATTTTGATTAATCGAATATTAATTTTTTGTATTCATTAGAAAATCACACTGTATTCACTGTTACTGGTGAGAAATCTCATAAAACGAAGAGCTAATGAGGAAACTAATTTCTATAGATGAAAAAATAATAATACATTCGAATTATAAATTATATTTTGAAAATTTGAATTTTACAATACCAGTTATAATAAAAATAGGATTATAAAAACACAAGTAGCGAACTATGAATACAAGTTAGAATAGAATATATATATTATCTACCAAATTCATGGCCAAAACTTACAATTTCCCACAAATATCCAACAATTAGTTTTAAAAATATATGCATACCTTCAATTCTATATGCCAATGATTCCGGAGTACTCGCAAATGTTTGTAACTTCTCCACAGGTGTGCCTACAAAATTACAAAAATGAGTTCTCTCATTATTCACCTGAAAGAAAGAACATACCTTGAACTGGAATGTTTAATCTCACAAGATGAATAGATGGTTTTGCGTTTTTTTTTTCAACCTGCTTTTAAGCATTCCTGCAAAGGCAGGTTCCTCAAAATGTAAACTGCATATTCTAAAGTGATCATAACAATATTGAACACTGTACATGGCAAGTTTTTCACATTGAACAATTTTCTTCCATTCTGCAAACCTAAAAATACAACACCGATGAGGTCAATTATATTAAATAGAGAATTTAGTTCTTACCGATTTTCATCCTTGGCAAACCTGAAGAAACTCAAGTTCAAGTTGTTATGGTCCCTGGAATTTTTTCTACATACACAGCAATAATAAACACTTGTTTTAGCTGAATTCATCATAATCCGTCGTTTAAAATAATAAAACCACTTAGAAAACTGGAGAAATATCACAGTAATATGTATTAAAAACGAAATAAACTTATAAAACCAACTAAATAACAACAAATAAATGAAATTTATATATAAATTACTGAAATAACTGTAATTTCTAGTTTCACAGCATAAACACAAACACGTGTTTGGGTAAAATCAATGTTGCCAAATGTAATCAATCAATGGATAGATACTTATGATTAATTATTTGAGAATAGATTAAGTCAATTAGGCAATATGATTTTTCAAACTTTAGAAGTGTGTATAGTGGCTATGTAAAGAATTTTACCATTTATGAAATTTATTTTCCTCTTTTTGAAGAACTTCTATAATAATTATTTTATTATAAATTTGAAATATTCTTTGAAACTGATGGAATATTTTAAATCTCGCAACAGCGGCATTTTTCGTCAAATCTATTGCGCATATCTTCCAGGAGTGGATTCGAAATTGGAACCGTGAAAATGCGAGAGTGAACCTACTGATTCTTTATAAGCAATATACTGTGGCATAGTCTTGGCTGATATGCGGATACCTTTGGTACTCCAATGGTTGTGATGTTTTAACTTAATTGTAATTAAATGGAATGTTTTATTGAAAATACATACAATCCTATCTAAAAAATCACTGAAATTATAGTCCACGCCCACAGAGGAAAAGTGCCACCCAGAAGTCAAGCACAAATTTTGGAATTTACGAAAGTTCTGACCGGAAAAAATCCTACCTAAACGTTAGGTTTTCGATGATGGTTTGTTAAGAGTGTTAAACTTGGTATATACTGCTTCATGATCAGATATTCCCGCATTAATAATTGTAGAGCGTACATCAAGGGGTATGAAATCAGACAATAATAATCAATTATGGTAGATGTTGTTTTAGTAATTCTTGTAGAAGAATTAATGTGCATTGTGTTTGCAATCTGCTGATTTAGTTTATAATAAACATTGCTCAACAAAGTTGTATTATTAAACATGTAATTTTAGTAAATTTCAACGGGCGCCAAATTTGTCTAATGTTTATAATTTTTTTAAAAATATTGGTAATATAATACAAAAAACATTATATTTAAATATATATAAGTATCGTAATTTTTTTTTTAAATTAAACAAATTTTAAGGACTGAAAAAAGAATAAAATTTTCAGTGTCCTATAAATGGGACCCTTCTCTATACTGGGTTAAATAAACCACTTTTTGTACATACTCTCTAGTTTGATGTAATTTTTTAATAACTAAGGTTAATAAATGTAAAGATTGTTATATAATAATTCTAGTTTATTTATCTTAATTAATTTTATTTGTTTTAATTATCTATATTTAAAGTGTAACTATTTTCTTTCTACAAATTGATATATTTCCATATTGGCGGAGAAAATCGGTTAAGCAAATAATTATAATTAATTCATTTCCATCCCGAGAAAAATAGGTAAAGTTCAACACTAATGGGTAGATATGGAAATTTATACTGTTATCTTTCATCGCTTTTTGTAGCAACATGTTATTTGGTACAAATGCTTTTCCTATTATTCCAGTGTACGGCTAAACCTCATTTTTTAATGCAAATAGAACCTCAATCAATAAGAGTGTAACCTTTTTGTTACTAAATTCATGGTTACATTTGATTTGAAGATTGTTTGTTCTATATAAAGTGGATTGAGTTTTTAGGTTAACTTTTTGTAAAGCCAGATACGAATTGTTACATACGAACATTATTAAAATATATAATTTTTAAGTCACTTCTGAGGATATACGTTGTTTTATATCTAAAACATCATTAAAGTTAGAGTTTTTTCTCTTTTTGTCAGATGCCGAAATGGTTTTAGATGGTAAAAAGTTAAAAAATGCAATAAAACTTATAAAAAAATAAAAAACTTTCACAATATTCCTAAGTATGTACAATGTCATAAGTCATAAGGTTTTGTTAATACAAAATAGATCAAAAAATAAAGCTAGGAGCAACAGTATCAACAAAAGGCGTTGCAAGCTTGTTTAAAATTTCTGTAATGTATCGATAAGGATTCAAAACTGCTCTATCAATAAACACGAGATCAGTACGGCCTTTGAATGAAATGCCTGCCCAAAACATTACGGAGCCTCCTTCAAAAGCAACACGTGTTCGTCGAGCACAAGCAGTATAACGTTTCCCACGTCTTTTTTTTATGAGACCGTCTGAGCCATAAAGAACCATCCGGGACTCATCACCAAACAAAACGTTTTTCTAATCTTCTATTGGCAAATACTCGTGATCTCTAGCAAACTGAAATCGGCGTTGTTGATGTGCTGCTGTTAACGAAGGTCCTGTTGCTGGGCATCGAGCCCTTAGACCACATTGCCTCAACCTTCCTTCTCACTGTAGAAGTACTTAATGTCCACCCGTGAGCATTTTGAAAACGGTTTTGGATTGCTCTAGCCATAAAGGACAGATTTTGTAAAGAAGTGCGTTGTAAAGAACGGTCTTCTCTGGCTGTCGTGATTCTTCTTGCGCCTGATCCTGGTCGTAGTTCCTGAGATCCAGTCTCTACGACTCGTTGGTATGTTTTTGGACCATACCACGACTAACTACAAGCTGTCCGGGTACTTCTCTTTGACTCATTCCATTATCAATCAAAGTAACAATTTGAACAGATCTAGCAAATCTCTCAGCCATAGTTTTAAATTTAAATTTTGCACAAATTTGAACAACTGTACACTAATGAAAGATTTTTGAAAAACAAAACAGTCATATTCCAAGAAGAACAACATGCAAACAACACATTTTTCAGAAGTAGTAAAACTGATATCAATTCTGCAGACTGAATACCCTTAATTGACCAGTTGGCAGCCAGTGGCGGTGCCTAAAAGTGTTTCTGCATTGTGGGAGTTTAGTTACATAAATTAAATATTCGCTCCGTGCGTGACCATGGTAGGGGTACCTTGAAACGATGCCAGCGTGCGTAGCGGCGAAATATGACAAAATTGGACACTATCTTTTTACGCATAAATTTTATCAAAAATGTGTGCAAATACATGTTGCGTATTTAATTGTGCTAATAATAGCGAAAATAGTAAGTGTAGTTTTTATAGGTTCCCAAAGATTACATATAAATTAGAGAAAAGAAAAAGATGGATCCTTGCTATTAATATGAAAAAGGAAATATCACATAACCTCATTTTTATGCAATGGAAATAGGAAATATTTAAATAATTTACCTTAAATGATATTTTATAAGGCTTCAAGCTAACTGCAGAGTGCCTGATGACTTTAGCTTTTATATCATAACATTTACTATTACTGCTCTTTATTATATGCTCTTTCACGTGAAAAACTTGATTTGCCAGTACTAGATTTTCCCTTTCTTTTCCGTTTGGGGTTAAAAAGATATATTATGAATTTTGAGAAACCCAGTTTTTAATACTACATGTATTTTGTACATAAACTGAAAAAATATAATTAAAAAGTTAATTATTAATAATTGTCAATTTCGCCTGTATTTAACAATGTCAAACATATGTCATATGTTTAACCTGAAAATTGGTAGGTCCAAAACTGTCAGATGAAGGCGGTAGGTATCGCGTCAGTCACGCAAGGAGCGAATAATGAATGAAATAAATAAAATAATTGAAAAATCTTTTAAAAGTCTATATGGCCTCTTTTGTATTAATATCGAAAAACAAATATTTTACTTGCCATATAGTTATTCAGATGGACGACGATAATTGAGTAAGGCATAATCGAATAAAAGATTGAGATCGTTCTTAATTGCTAGTTTTCTTTTTTAAAATTCCGTAATACAATATGATTTAAGGATTGGTTATTATATTCTTTTATGATTTCAGGAACGAGCTTTTTGTGATAACAATTTCTTACAATAGACGGTTCCCTATTCCCAGTACGAACTGTCTAGTGAATTTAGTAATTATTTTTTTGCGAAGTTAGTTACTTTTCGACAGAATAAAAGTGGCTGGAAATTACTATACAACTAAGCACACTATTATATACATATACGTATAGCCAATATTAATAGTAAACGAACTAGGTAGTAAATAAAATAGAACTTTACAAATTACCGACAATCAATATTTATACAGAGTGGCCCAAAAGTCTGGAAACGGCCAATTATCTCGTAAATTGCTAGTCATAATTGTACAAAATTTGAGGTACTCCTATTTTGGGATATGGAGATTCCATATTTGATATTTGCAATGTTGCCAGATTTGCTGTTTCTCTTATATTATTAGTAACTTTGGTTTTTCAAATTTATCACCCTATATATTCAGTCATTATTGGAATTCCCTATTCAATACGAGTTCAACCATATGTAACACTTATGATTTTATGTAGTCTGGAAGGTCTACTTACTTCGTTCCCGTAAATTTGAAAAACCAAAGTTACTAATAATATAAGAGAAACAGCAAATCTGGCAACATTGCAAATATCAAATATGGAATCTCCGTATCCCAAAATAGGTGTACCTCAAATTTTGTATAATTATGACTAGCAATTTACGAGATAATTGGCCGTTTCCAGACTGTTGGGCTACTCTGTAAATATATACTACCCAATATTTTATGGGTTTAGTATACACTTCCACTATTTACACTAATTCTTCTTTTTTTAATGAAAGAAGTCTGTAATAAAAGTTTATTTAAGCTGTTAATACTGTGAGCTAGGAACTTTTGTGTTGTAGGTTTCCAGCTATGAATCTGTCAAAATATGCCCAAGTTGAGCGAATGGATCTTATCATGTGCTTGCTACTGACTATCATTTCTTATAAATTCAATCAAGATACTGTTGCTCCTAGCTTTATTTTTCGATATATTCTGTATAAACGAAACCTTATGGCATTGTACCTATTTTAGAACATTGTGACATGTTTTGTAATTTTTAATGTATGTTAAATGTTTTAACTTCTAACTAACTTATTTACTGCAAAAACTCATCGTTTCTGACCAATATATTCTGCATAGTTTTCTAACAAACTCCAAAATCGACCTAGATTTCGACTTGGATATTCTAATTCTGTTTTGAGCGCTTTCTATGAGTATTCTATTAACCTTATTGTGTGTTAAAAATTAAGGCTTTTGATAAACTAACGTAATGTTCACCGCTTTCGGTTTTTTATTGCTCTATAAATATTTAGTTGGTTAATACAGGGGGCGGCATTAGTGGGAGGAAATCCAATTACTCAGTTGTCGTAAGAGATACGAAGAAAATTATTTAGGTAAAAGTTGGAGCATAAAGAGGACGATACTCTAAAAATATTTTCAAATATACAAGGCCACCCATATTGACGGAGTGGAACAAACTTACTTTTTTCTTTAATGAAACACTTGAATATTTTTCTCTTCTTGATGTTCGCGTTATTTTTTTAATTCAGGTTTAGCGGTGTTATACGAGGTAATTTAAAAACAAAGCACGTGGTGTACGTGTGTATTAAGGTATAAAAAATGCTTATTAAAAACTTAAAATTTTTATTTTAAAGATGATCTTTTCGGAATTGAATCATTCCATTATCAGTTTAATAAAAAGTTGTTAAAAACATTGTATGGCCACATAAAAACATTGGAAGGACATCAGTATTAAAAACAATCCTCTTGGTATTTATAAAGGTAAATGCAATAGACTGTTAACTTTGTTGATTAATAAAAACTCAAAATGGGGGCATCTTACATGACCCCCTGGAGCTGGTGAGGTTTTATCGACTTACATTACCTCTGATCTGTGCTGGAGTCTAGGGCTAACTTAGCCCTCTGGATATCTCCACTTCATGGTTTGTTCCAGTTTCACTTTTAATTTAAAAAATAATTACGTTTATTTATTAATTTACAGTGGGAATTAAATACAACAGACAACGTTTAATAATTCTAATTTATTTTTTTACACTATGCTCGGACTATCAGTAATTTGTTTAGGTACTTGTGAACTAAAATTAACTTAAATACTTGTACTAACTTGAGAATAATATCATTTATATGATGGATCCGATTGTTAGTAATGCCACAGTTAACTAAATTATGTCGGATAGTTTCTGCAACATCAAAAATTCGTTCCCGTAATTCAGCTTCTGTTTCGATTTCATATCGGTTATCATAAACTAACGATTTCAGCAGAGTATATACCCCTAGTAAGGTAAGTGCCGGAAAAAAAGTGGGGAGAGAGTTTCTAGCGCCAAATAAGTTCGGAATCGGGAACTAAAATATTTAGCGGCAAATTCAAAATGTAGGTTCTGAATTTAAGGCGGGAAATTCAAAAAGGATATACTGAATTTTAGGCGGGAAGTTCAAAATGTTCCGAATTTTATACGGAAAATAAATATAGTCATAAAATAATAAATAAAAACTTATTCTATGACAAAATATATTCTCTGTCCAAAAATGTAGTATACACTTATTCACTTTTATATACCATAAATGTATAACATATCAGATAGAGACATATGTTTTGGTACAGAAGTTTTTATTTATTATTTTATGACTATATCTGTTTTCCATTACATTAAAACATCAACATAAAAAACAGATATTCTTAAAAATTTATTTATTTCTGTAATTTATAAAATTTGAGGAATCACAGGGGTATAATATATTACATAGATCTAAGTCATCATTGCCATTGTGGTGGTCTTCACCTGTATCCCTGTATAGGAATATGTGTCCACGAAACTAGGTCCCATTCTGAACTTAACCATCTATTCACTGCAACCTACAAAATGATATATGGAATTGCACACAAGCAAGCAACCAAAATAAGTAAGCCCTACCTGCGGAGACTTGCATACCCATATGAACATTCAGGCATACAATTCATTGAGGTGAGAAGGATTGGTCCTAGTAAATTAGGGATCACTGCTTCGAGTCCCAATGCTCCCCAGGCTTTCCTCCAACCCCCCCTCCCCCACATACCACGCTGATGTGCTATGGGAGGTTACTTTCATCTATATATTTACTGAAGAGAAGAGTGCAGAGCAGCATGAGCACTTTTGTCCTGCTATGCTACTTGTATGTGTGTGTTCATGTCTGTGTGTGTGTGTGTGTGTGTGTGCGCGCGCATGTGTGTATCTGTTAGAGCTTTATTATTTATCTAATGTATTTTATACACAAATATATATAAATAAAAAATAAACTATTTTTATGTGTAAAATAAAAATAAAATATGTAACTATGTACAATAAAAGGAAAATATGTGACTATGTATAATTAAAGTGAAATATGTAACTATTTAAATAAAAGTAAAATATGTAACGATGTACTACAATGGGGAGTGAGACAAGGACACACCATTTCTCTCAAACTGTTCACCCTTGTTCTATAAGACATTTTTAAGAAATTACAATGGAACAACCAGGATATAAGCATCATTTATATAACAGCACAAGGTAGATACAGATAGAAGCAATTGTGAGAGAGGAGCAGATGGAAAATGTTTGATGATGAAGATATACGTAAAACAATCAAAAGAATTTTAAAGATTCCATATGAGTCCAGTAAATAGAAAACATAATTTTATTTGTTTACAACAAAATGGAAATATGAGACTGTAAACAGGAATTATTTACAGAAAAAGCAGACACATTTTTTGTAAAACATAAATATATAATAGTCTCCCGTTTTATACCGCTTCGCGGCTTTGGGAGTATAGCAGGGTAGTCTGCTATATCTAGGGCCTACGGTATACAACGAAGGTAACATGGCCAGTGCTACGCTTCAACCGCCTATTATTACCCCTGGTTTTACCCAAGGTACTCATTTTATTCAGGCTGAGTCGACCTGGGGCCTATAGACATTTTTTAAAAATGTCTAGTTGTTCTTGCCGGCGGTAGGATTCGAACTCCGGACCACCGGCATGCGAGGCAAGCATCTTACCGCTTACGCTACGCAGGCCCTCTTTGTAAAACATGTATACAATATAAAAAGCATAGGATATTATTAATGAAGAAGTTTTTCAAAATAGATTGAAGAGAACTATAACATACAAATTGTACAGTTTTATACTGGAAATAATTTAATTACATTTATCACCTGTACTTACAAAATTGTTTTCTCCTACTTTCATATTTTCTATGAGCAATTAATTTCATAGGATCTATCCTAGTGCATTCTGGTTTACGTTTAAGGAAGTTAATAAATTTCTGATCTCTGTCATTTACACTTTTACACCACATATACAAAGTCCTATATATGTATTTACATATTTCCGTCTTACTATACTATCATATCACCAGAATAGAACTCGCACGGAAAAACTTTATTAACTGGCGTTCTGTATTATGCAGTCGAAGTCTGATGTTGACCACACGTCTAAGAGTATTGAAGTGCTACGTCTGGTCCACTGTGTTCTATGAATGTGAAACCTGGACAACAAAAATAAAAAATCTTAACAAATTAGAAGCGTTTGAGTTATGGTGTTGCCGTCGCATGCTCAGAATCCCGTGGACAGCACACATATCTAACGAGCGCGTGCTAGAGACCGTGCACAAAGAGCGAGAATTGATCAACATCATCAAAATGAGAAAGGTCCAATACTTCGGTCATATAATGAGAGATTGCTAAATATCGCTTACTCCGGTTAATCATTTAGGGCAAAATCGAAGGAAAACGTTGGGTCTGAAGAAAACAACTGTCCTGGCTGCGTAACATCAGACAATGGACAGGTCGAACGGTCGAGGAACTATTTCATCTAGCTGCCGACCGAGAATCATTTCATCAGCTTGTCAATATGACGATAGCCAACGCTTGAATACAAGCACGGCACACAAAGAAGAAGATACTATCATAGTACCCTTTTATTTTGTTCCATTTAAACGATCGTGGAACAATGTTTAAAACTTTTTTTACAATTCAAGATGATTACAACAAAGACAAAACAAAATTAAATTTGCAATGACGTACCAACACCATTATTCATTCTTCATTTTCTTCACATTCTTCACTTCACATGCTTCAATTCTTCCACGGCACATGCGTCTCCCGCTATGTCATACCCCCACCTAGAGTGACTGTGGCGCCGCCGTCATTACGTACGAGTGGAATCGTCAAAACAGACTTAAGTCATATGAACAGATTTTAACAATTCAGGTAAAATGTGCTAGGGCTCCGTGTCATGCAGTAACCACATTTCACGGCGTGTTTGCAAAGGTACGTCTTCTAGAAGTACCAGCAAAACATTTTGTAAGAAATTATAGTAGACCTCTCCATTTAGTGTTCTGGGTAATTCATATGATCCTATCAAATGATTATCAATTATTCCAGCCCTTAAATTTATGCTAAATTTTCGTTGAAAATTTGTCCTGCATATTAAATAATGGTTCTCGTCACCACATATGTGAAATTATGAAAATTATACACACCGTTTCTCGTGAAGCATGCTTCATATGCTCTTAACACTTAAGATGAAATCAGGTTCTCTGGCGAGTGTATTGTAATGTTTTTATTAATCTAATTTATTGTTTTTATTTATTATTAAAGGTTCTATTTATAACACTTACAAATTTATTAAAGTCTTTTTTACTAATTCATTTTACACCAATAATTATATAATTATTCTACATTTATTATAATACGTGCGTTACATTTTAAAACGCGACGCGATGTTCAAAAACTAACTGTCCCTTTACAACAGAATTCCTTCTTTAAATATAAAATGCCGTTATTCTCGAAGTTCTGGCGATGAATCGATGACCTTCCATCCATTAGAACGGGATTCTATCGAATAAACGAGAAGGTGACTCAAGGACTGGTCTTTCGGCGAATTTACTAGAAGTCGGTCGACGGCTGAAACTGGTTTTAGCGTAGGGGTCCCTTGGATATTGCCTACTAAAAAATACTTATTAGAAAAACATGTTTACAGTGTTGAGTCATACGACACGTCATTATCTATCGTAACAGTATCTTGAAACCATCTACAAAATGTTAATTTTAGAGAAAGATCACCTTGTTGTAAATCTTATGCTCTTTGATAGTGGTATGGATGTAGAAGTTGTTCAATTAATGTTCTAAGAACAACGTTTTTGACATTCCAATATACATAAATTCCCGATATAAATTTGAACAGGTAAATTACTGTTACACTGCGCTTCTCCATAAATAATCAACATATCATGGTACTTACGAATCGAAAACATTTTCGCGGTGTTATTCCAAAAATCTATATACTAACGTTGTGACTATCTACGTTTAAATTTTCGTACTGCACATAGTTGACAGATTTCTTTTTGCAGACCAAAATGTATTTTCCTTTCCTGGTCAAACGGTTGGATTTAGAAAAAAATATTATAAGACTTTTTTACTCTAAATGGTGCCTGCTACCTATACCTTTGAGCAGGGATCATCACTAGGATTTCTTTGAGAGCCTAATAGTTTTCAACTGCTTCCCAAAACTTATAGTGAGCTTTTTCCTGCTTTTTTTCTTCAAAAATACTTATGAGCTCTGTATCATTCTGAAGATCAATTAACTCATTTTTCAAATCCCTAGCTTCGTATCCAAAAATGGAAAGATGAGTTACATTTGCTGTTCTTATTGCCCATGGAATTTATATATAACTCGCAAATTTTGTTTTACTGCCTAGCAGTCTGAGGGCCGCGAAAAATCGCTCCGGGGGCCGCATGCGGCCCACGGGCTGCGTAGTGAGTATGGCTGCCTTTGAGGAATGCACTATTTTCGGGGACACCTTGTATATTTGAATAATAAATTTAGACAATTTAGACATATTTAGCATAATTAATATAATTTGAAATAACCGATGAAGTAATATTTATCGCAAACTGAATATATCATCCGCCTTAGATTACTTTTTTTTCTTTTAGTTAAAGCAACGGTGCAAAAACCAGTACCTTTAAAATATAAATCATCCAAATCGAAGAAAGAAACATCGAAGAAATCTCCATCACCTACACGAAAATCATCAATTCCTTCTCAAAACATTGTCCATTCCAATCCATCTTCAGCGAATATGCTTGCGGCCAAACGACTAGAAATGATGAAGAAGATGCAGGAAGGCAACGATAGCAGAGCTAGTTCAGGAAAACGAACCCTCACCTGCTATATTTGCGGGAGGGAATACGGAACTGCTTCGTTAAAGTTGCATGAACCTAAATGTTTAGAGGTGAGTGAAATGTTTCTTTTTGTTAATTATTTATTTGCAGGTTTACAACCTAATCTTGAAAGCTTTTAGTAAATATTGTTAAGAGCTTGTTATCTTTGAAAACTTAACAAAAGGATATGTAAATATATCTCTCTCTCCAATGGCGCTACAGCCCAAATCGGGCCTTGGCCTCCTCCAAACTATGCCTCCAAACTTGTCGGTCCCGCGCCGATCTTCTCCAGATTCTCACGTCTAGCAAATTTTGCGCGTCCGCTGCCACTTCATCCTCCCATCTTTTCTGTGGCCTTCCTTTTGGTCTTGCGCCCTGCATTTTACTATCTAGGACTCTTTTCGGCAATCTTTTTGTCTCCATTCGTACTACATGACCAGCCCAGCGAAGTCTCTGTCTCTCCATATTCCGTTTTCGTTAATAGGTCCAAATATCTTTCTTAGGACTTTTCTTTCGAAGACTTCCATGTAAATATATATTTCAGTAAAATAGTAATGAGAAATACTGCTAATACTAAAACTAATATAAATGCCTGGAAACTGAAAGTACGAAATTGTATCTTTAATCATGTTCCGCGCACTAGGAAAGTCTGATCTTTTTTGTATTCAGGCCATTACCGGGAAATAATATATCAGCTTATAAGAAGTATTATACCTATGCCGCACTTTCAATGAAACAACAAACCAAAATACATAAAAAAGATAAACCCAAACTATATAAAAGACATTAATAATAACTTATATGCATTCTGAGGGCCAGGACATGCACCCCATTTACTTCCCTTTTGCATTCTGAGTATGGTTTTCCTAGTTGTTACTTTCCCTCTCGTTTTTATGCAATGTTGTCTGTAGTGGGGGAACTACATAAAAGACATTAATAATAACTTAGAACAATGTTTTTTAATTCTTAATAATGTTATTATATTATAATTATATTTATATAAATACAAAAAAAGATTCCTTCGAGCCGGATTTGAACCAGCGACCTATGGATGACTACTTCGGTAATTCCACTACAGTCCACCGCTCTACCAACTGAGCTATCGAAGGTTATACGTCATTTCATCCAAATTCTAAACACAGCCGCCAGTTAACAAAATATTTTAATAATTTTACAATTTTGATAATTCAATCAAATATTTACAATTAAATAAAAGTCATTGAAATATTTTTTACCTTATTGCATAAGATCTGTAGTAAAGATTTAAAGTTGTCAAATGGAAATGATAGTTTAATTTTTTGTAAACATTTAATTTAATTAAAACAGTTTATCAAATGATCATGTAATTGTACAAACGAGCTTTTATTTTAGTTTTTAAATTATTTAAAAAACCGTTTAGAAAAGAGTGTGAAGTAGATTCTTTCTACAAATTATTGAAAGTAGTTAGCTTCATCTCCCTTTCGATTCCCTTTAGAATTCGAAACTAACTCACTACTCCAGTCGTCAAAGACGAAAATGCTACTAAACCTTATACATAACAAAGAACTATATTCTTTGCTTATAATATTAATTTTGGGACCCCAAATTTTTTTGGGCTCTCGCAGGCGGGTAAAAACGCAAAAAAATCGATTTACCAAGAATCCGTACGCCGTGCAAAAAAACGTTTTAAATAAAAAATATAGCTGAGATAATTTTAAACAAAAATGTTTAAAAGCACTTTTTCTGTGGAATGAACCATTCTCTCACAACGATCGCTTGAAGCGACCGTCGATTTTGAACGTCAGTTACGCGAATTATGATGTTTTTGAGAAAAACACTTTTTTAAAAACTGAACTCACAATTAAAACTTTTTCGTATGTATTTTGTAGAAAATTGTCGTATTCAGGTTCGTAGTTCATCATTGTAATCATTGTAGTCGGCATTCTCTCCTTGCTCATCTCCGTGGCATTGTATCAGTAGCGCACCTAGAATTTGCCTCTGGGGGGGGGTTTTGGTTGGTCACCAAAAATTTTTTTATGATGTTACCTCCATTTTGAGTCCTTAAAATGTGTAGGTAAGTAACAGTGTCGGAATAGGGTCCTGGGGAGGGGGGTTCTAACCCCCAAAACCCCCCCCTCGGTGCGCCACTGCATTGTATATTGTAAAGTTCTTCTACGGTGAATTTTGGCTGTGCTCGGTGATTTGGTGTAAAATTTTGACGACCTCTAGTTGTGGTTTCTGTTATTCCACTCATAGGTGTTGGTCTAGGCTGTTTTGACTGTCCGGGTTTGGGTGCCCACACATTTGATTGGTTCTGGGTCCTGAATGCTGGAGGGTTTGAATTTTGTATAAATTGATCGAAGTTTTGTTGCCGATGTGGTTGCTGAAACTGATTCTGCGGATAGAATTGTCTCATTGGTTGCTGCCATCGCGGAGGTGCAAAATTTGGCTGTTGATACAATGGTTTCTCGATAGTTACAGGCATCTGCTGTCTCTGAGGTCGGCGTTCTTGATAATTTTCGCTTCTTCCTGATGTTTAAGGTTGACTTATTTGATTTTTTTGAAGGTATCGAACATTATTTTCTTCCTGTACGTATTGTATTGCCGTGGATAAACTTCCTGCTCTCATTGCTCTGATAACAGAGCCCATTGGTTCTCGTAGGACTGCTAAGAATGTTGTAAGAGCTTGTTGACGGAAAAATTCTTGTTTGCTCCTTTTAATATCGGCATTTACGGTATGTAATTCTAGGTAATTATTAATAATAGATTCTGTTGAGCCTTGTCTTAAATTTACTAGGTCCCTTGTAAGCGAATTTTCGTCTCTCTGGTCTCCAAAATTTTGAATTAATGCGTTTTTTATTTCATCCCAACTTTCGCATCCATATACAGATATAACTTCTTTGGCTCTACCTGTTAATTTACTGATAATACATGAAGCAAAAATTTGTTTTGTATACTAGCTGCATTAAGTCTGCCATAATAATGGTTTAGAAGTATTGTAGAAACTTTAATAAATTCATGTAATTCATTTGGATTTCCGTCAAAATTTGGAAGAATGCATAAATTTTTAACGTCAAATTGTGGAACTGTCATATTTTAAAAATTTTCAATATACATATATAGTCAATAGTCAAATCAGTATAGTAAATTTTCAATAGTCAATATATAAATATATCAATCTTAATCTACTTATTTTCTATCTATTAATCTCTATGTTTATTAATATCTAGTATTTACTAAGCTATTCAATTTTGTCTTTAAATAAGTTTCTGTCTGAATCTGACTCTAAAGTCAATCTAAGGACTTGGAGGAGATATTTTTAAATTATTTTAATCTTTCTGTTAATCTATTCAAATCTTTGTTTAATTTATCTTTTAATCTAGCTCTGATTCAATCTAAGGACTCAGAGGAGTCTGATTTAATCAAATTTCTTTCAAAATTTAATCTTCTTAATTCTAAGTAATGATAAAAATCGCTTACAGGATAAAGACAATGCCGATGTGCATTCCTTTGCTCCTGAAGGCTTCTAACTTCTAATTCCCTCGGGTGAACTCTGCAGACGGTTTCCCTGGGGCTGGCTCTTGGAACAGTGGACAAACACTTAAAAGTGACGAAGATCTATAAAGACTCTTCCACTTCCGTACTGACTCTGCGCTAATTATGAATGTTCTTGAGAAAAACACTTTTTTAAAAGGTGAACTCACAATTAAAACTTTTATTTTCAACTTACAAAGATTTTAGTAACAACACAATAAATAAAAAACCGGAATGAAAATATTGATTTTTACATGGTGTTTTTATAATTTTAAATTGCTGATCTTGCTGTCCGATACGTTGCAATTCAGTCCAGAATGTTCAAGCGGTAGCTCCGTGTTGAATCCACGTGGTAGAATTCACTGCATGGTAGCGGTCATTGTACTGTAACTCGCGTGAAATCAACATTCAATAAAATTTGTATCAGCTTGACGGTAGAAATTCGATATCTTTTGATTCAAGTGTACTATCGACAAAAATCAAGATGCGTTTGAAAGGTAAATAGTTCAGCTTTCGTATACAATTTTTGTATTTTGCCGCAAGTAAACTCAGATTTTATAGAAGTGTTAGATAAATAAAATTTATGATTTAAAATATATAAAACAGTTCATTCTACACACTTACTTTACTTTATCGTGTCCGGACACTTCATTCATAAAATTTCGGCCCATTATTGGGCTACGCCGGTTCCATCTTTGTTGGCGAGCCACAAATCTTCGAGGGTACATCGATGAGGACAGTTTCTGCATGTAAGATGTTTCATATTCTATGTTTCTCCAGTCACAGTTCACATCATCTTGGTCTATTTTCCCCCATTTTGCCATGTTTGATTTTACTGTAGCGACCCCCGTTCTTACTTAGAGGTGCAACACGAAACGATAGAAATGGTAGAAGAATTCTGCTACTTAGGATCACTGGTAGACTACAAAAATAACACATCCAACGAGATAAAAAAAAGAATATGCGTGGCTAACCGCTGTTATTTTGTCCTGGGCCCTCAACTAAGAGCGAGAAGTATGTCAATAGCAACAAAGTGCAAACTTTATAAAACAATAATACGCCCAGTGCTCACATACGGATCGGAAACATGGGCAATGACGACCCGAGATGAAGAGTTACTGCGAGTCTTTGAAAGAAAAGTATTGAGGACCAGTGGCGGCTGGTGACTCAAAAATTTGGTAGTTCTGCAGTATTTTTTGGTTTTTTTTAATTCAATATCTTTTAATCGTTGTATTTTACAACGAGGCTTTTAGTTTGATATTTTACACCATATATTTATTCATTACATATCTATTAAAAAATAATAATGAACTTACCGATTTTCTTCTTTTCAAATTAAAGATAAATCCAATTATATCAAAAATAGCAATGGTACATTATGGCACACTAGTAATTGTTTTATAGTTTATGTTTTTAGTAGAATTTTATCGATAAATACGTGAAACTAAGGAATGCAAACGAAAAAACACTACAAACAAAATCGCCACAACAATAATTGCATTATAGGGTCTTACGAACTAACTACACACAGAGCCAAATATATTATTTTTTTTATAAATAAGCTCGATTCGTCAATTTTTTTTTAAAGCAAACTTGTCTATAACTTTTTCATTAAAGTTTGGTATTTCTTTTATAAGTGTTTTTTCTACTGACAACATGGTTAATGCTACAAGTCGGTCTTAGTCATGGAATTTCTCAAGAATGTTTTAATCCGTTTTAAACTCGAAAAGCACCTTTCAGCTTCTGCCGTACTCATGGGCACTGTAATTAGAATTTGAAGCAGTTTTACAGTTTCTTGAAAAGGCTCTGTTAAATTATTTTCAATTAAAAATTTTAAAAAAGGTATTGCCCCATTAATGTCTCTACAGTCTCTTCTAAAATAAATAACAGATAATTCAGTCTTCAAGCGCTCCCTATCTAAATTTGGATATGACGCGCAAGTCAGGCTTAAATTATCATCTGGGAAATTATCACAATAATTATCAAATTGCTCAGGATAAAGCAATGAAGTTGCAAGTAGGTGATTTTTAAAAGCAAATCTATCATTTGCACAATTTATGATTATATCACAAACTTCGATAGATGCTCTCCGATGACCTACTGGACTGTTATCCTTCCATAACCTTTTAGTTGGTAATGGTTCAACGCATAAACTAGAACCTTGGTCAATGGTATCATCTATTGAATTTCTAACTGAATTCATGTATCTTTCGAACTCTGTCACCTCTTTATTGATTTCCAAAGGATCCGTTTTAGTCTTTTGAAGGGCATTATACAAAACGTCTACTTGTGGCATTATGCGATGGAAAAATGTTAACCAAAAAACAAAATTTTGATCCACTAGTATTCTTCGAATGGAAGACGCTGAACTACAGACAGCTGCCTTATCAAACGATTCTTCTATTTCTTCCATACATTCGATAAAAGAAGATCGATGTTCAAACACAACATTAACAGTTCGAATATTGAAGTTCCAGCGAGTTGGAGCGCCATGAGGAATTTTCTTTTGGACGATTTTATCTAAAACTGCCACTCGTTGTGGCGAATTTTTAAAAAAGGTAGGGATTTCATTTAAATTTCCAAAAAAAAAGTCGAACTTGAGAGTTTTCGGAACAAGCCTTAGACATTATTAAATTTAATTGATGCGCGTAACAGTGTACAAAATGAGCAAATGGATATTTTTCTTTGATTCTGGCTTGAACTCCTGCGTGCTGTCCACACATGACCGCTGCCCCATCATAACTCTGAGCAAATAGTTTATTATTTGAGTTTTCCAGGATAGGATCCAAAACACTGAAAATGTTTTTGCTTAAAGTATCTGCATTTAATTTTGAAGGTACCAAATATGTCCAAAATCGTTCTACCGGTGCTCCATTTCGACAATATCTAAATACTACAACCATTTGTGATTTTGCTGAAATGTCTGTAGTCTCGTCGGCCATGACAGCTAGATATGGAGATTCCCGAATTTCCTCCAAAATTTTATCCTGGCATAATTCCAACATGCAGTCCAAAATATCATTTTGAATTTCTTTAGAAATGCCCTTAAAAACCGTCGATTCTTCCAAGTGTTGTGCTAAAGTTTTATCCAATTCAGCAGTAAATTTATGAGGCCGCGAAAAATTCCAGGATTGTCGGATGTTTGTGTCTCGTCGTGTCCCCGAAGCGCCAATTCGAAAACACTACAAAATTTTATGCAGTCTATAATTTTTGAGAGAACATACCTATTTTTTGTTACAGCTTCATTGAATTTTTGAATATTTATCCAGTATGCAGAATCTAACTGTTCTTTAATATTCACGGAGCCTAATAAAGCATATTCCATTTGATTGTGCAAATGATGCTTAGAAGTTTCGTGCTTTTTTATTTTATCACTTAAATGTACTAAGTCTGTTACACCAACTTGCGTCTATGACTTATCACCTCCAAAGAGTACACAAGGAAAACAGAAAAGAGCGTGTTTTCTGTTGCAGCCACATATCCAACTTTTTCTCGTATAAATATCGCAATTAAATTGTCGTTTGTAATTTTTCCGTCGGCTTGATCCTTCTTTTACGATTTTAATATCCGGCAAAGGACGTCCTTTGCATTTAATTCTAGTTTTTCGTCATAAGAATATTTAAAGAATCTCTTAACATTAATCAAATTATAAATAACATCCATCCTGAACAGCACTTTTATTCTCATATACTTAATATAAATACCGAATTACGTGCAGGACAACTTATTTTAACAGTCGTCGCGTCGCGATCACCGATTATTTAAAATTACAATAAACGTAGGTTTGTACACACTAGTTCGAACTGCGACAAATGCAGCTCAAATATTGCTTTCAGTCGTCGCCTAAAAAGTGTAGGCGAGGGGTTGAGCGGGTGTTATCGGGGATATCTTTAACAGTTCACAGCTCGGAGTAGCACCGGTCCGGTCAAATAAGTGGGACTTGCTGTCGCCATGAGATGCGACGGACGACAGATTAAAATAAAGGCGGCCATGCACGAAAACCATCTAAATGAATTTAAATTTTATAAGTAGTGATATTTTTTATTTAATTTTCAAAGTAATTTTGTTTGGATTATTTTGGTGGTTCTGCAGCTCCGCAGCACTTATATACCAACCGCCACTGTTGAGGACCATATATGGCAAAGTAAACGAACAGGGTCTGTGGAGAAGGCGATATAACTTTGAACTCTATAGACTTTTTGGTGATGCAGATATTGTGAAGACCATCAAAATAAACCGCCTAAGGTGGGTGGACCACGTTATGCGGATGGATGAGAGTGATCCCACTAAAATAACTATGCTAAAGAGGCCGGTGGGAAGAAGAAGAAGGGGGCGACCTAAATTCAGATATCTGGACGATGTACAGGAAGACCTGAGGGAGATTGGAGTGAGGGGCTGGAGAAGACAGACACTCGATAGAGAAGGATGGAAGAATGTTTTGAAGCAGGCCAAGGCTCACGAAGGGCTGTAGCGCCAACTGATGATGACCCCCGTTGTTATTCTATTCATAGTTTTCCAAGTTTTAAAGTCTAGGGACTGGCCGGTCCATTGAACCTGGGGAAGAGGAAAATACTCAGGCGGTTCATCCTGCACTGTTCCAAGGAAGCTTTTCCTGGATTTTAATCGCTTTCGTGGTGTTCGAGCTTTGTATAGGGCATGCCGCTCGTCTGCGATCTGTTTAATTTTCTCTATGTGCTCTGTAACACCTCTGCGTATTGAAGGTTCTGCAAAATCCGCTGGTTTATATAGATTTGAAAGTGGCGTTGGTTTCATGCATCCCGTTACTATCCTGCACGTCTCATTTACCGCAGTATCAACTTGTTTGGTTTAAACGGGGCACGCAGTTGAGAAACACAGTCCCTGTGCCGTTGTTCTTAAAACGCCAGGACATGCACCCCATTTACTTCCCTTTTGTATTCTGAGTATGCTTTTCCTAGTTGTTACTTTCCCTCTCGTTTTTATGCAATGTTATCTGTAGGTGGGGGACCGGGACGCAATTTGGAGTTTTCGCTTGGTTTCCATTTCACGAAGGTGGAAAGCGTAGACTTGAGTTTTAGAGGGATTGAGTCTCAGGGAATTCTGCAGGTAGTACGCTGTGATTTTTTTTAAGGCAGTTTCGAGTTTCTCCTCCACTTCTTCAAAACTATTTCCTTGAGCACATATTGCAAGATCATCAGCATAGAGGAAGTGCTTGGTTTCAGTCGGCTTAGGTTGGTCCTTTGTATATATATTGAAGAGGATTGGTGTTAAAACACATTTTTTTGAACTCTCTACTTTTTTTACCCTCCAGCATAACGAAAAAGACGTCTATTTTGCGACAAGGAATATACGTCCTTACCCAGATGATGGTCATTGACAGTGTCGTATAATTTGCGGAGCAATGTTGTGTGCCCTACTGTGTCATAGGCTGCTGTCAAATCTACGAAAGCAGCCCCTGTTATAAGTTTTTCTTCAAAGCCCTCTTTAATGTGTTCCGTTAGTGCGAGGACTTGACCGGTGCAAGATTTGCCGGGTCTGAATTCTCCTTGTTGTGGGATGAGGTGCTTGTCGACATTTTTTTCTATTCTGGCGAGTATGAGTCTCTCGTATAGTTTGAAAAAGTGACACAACAGCGAAATAGGTCTGTAGCTACTGGGATTTTCTGGGTCCTTTCCTGGTTTTAACAAGGCTATTACTTTAGATTACCTTCATGATTTTGGAATTTCGCAGGCTTTGCAGCACGTGTTATAAAGTTGCAAGATCCAGTTTTTTGCTACTTTTCCTAGATGCTTTATTTTTATTTTGAGTTGTGGTAACAAATATAAGGCATTTAAAATATGAATAAAAAACGTACAATTTATTGTTTTACATTACAAATGATCACACGTCAGGGGAAATGCTTTTAAGAAGACAGTTTTGAGTGTAGTTTATTGCAAGTTTTGTTCTTAAAAAAAACGTATTAGTGTAATTAGTGTAATCCAGCGCTTTTTAGGCATATTTCAAATGCCTCACATGTGTTGTCAAAACTCAAAACTAAAATTTCATGCTATAGTTTTTAAAGTATTGGTTCTAGTAATCGAAACTTCATAGTAGCCAGTCAATGAAAGGGTAGATTCTATTGATCTTGTGAGAGTCATAAAAAATGGCAAAAATCGCGACACGTTTATTTATTTAACACCTGTATAAAATCTGAGTTAAATTGCGGCAAAATACAAAAACTGCATATGAAAGCTAAATTCTTTACCGTTAAAACGCATCTTGATTTTTGTCGATAGGTCCCTTGAATCAAAAGATATCGAATTTTTACCGTCGAGCTGATACAAATTTTATTGAACATTGATTTCGCGCACGTAACCGACACACAAAATCGACGGTCGCTTCAAGCGTTGTTTCTAAGAGAACGGTTCATTCTACACAAAAAATGCATATAAACATTTGTGTTTAGAATTATCTCAGTTACATTTTTTATTTGAAACATTTTTTTCTACGGTGTACAAATTCTTGGTAAATTGATTTTTTTGAGTTTTTACCCCCCTACGATGGGAGTTTTAGGGGGAAGCCCATGGGTAAAAGTGGTAAACTTTTTTGCATCTTTTTTGGGATCCCAAAATTAATATGCTTGGCAAAATTCAGCTTGTTCGTATGATTTTTAGAGGTCCAGTGGGATTTTCGTCTCTGACAACTGGAGTATAAGACGGTCCTGCATTAAATCCGAATAGGTGAAAGTGTAAGCAATTTAGTAATTGCATTTTTAAAATTTTTGGTAAACACATAACCTTCGATAGCTCAGTTGGTAGAGCGGTGGACTGTAGTGGAATTACCAGATTAGTTATCCATAGGTCGCTGGTTCAAATCCGGCTCGAAGGATTTTTTAGCGTTGATAAGAAGAGCAATGTTATAATCTTACAAAAGAAGTCAAGTGTACATACTTTTAGAATTTGAGAAGATAAATTACAAATGTAAATATTAGTTTATAAAAAATGAAATGTGAATTATAACTAGGTAATTATATTAATTTTTAAAAAAAGTTCAGCTCGGTTTACTTAATCACTAGAATAATATATATGCACGTGGTAGTTTAATCGTAGCATTTGGTTAATATTTATTAAATTCTACAGCCTTATGACAGAAAAACTTCTTGACCCAGCTTATGGATGTCTTCAGATGGTATTGGACCTCAGAAGCAAACTGACGAGGATGAAACACATCAACTTCGATCCAATAGATATACAAATAAAAATTTTCGGGACAGTATACACTCCTCAAGCTGATTCTCCTAAAAGATAAAGATAAAAAATTCGAGGGGTCATTTGGGAACAATTTCTAAATTATCGGCTCTTGGCTCGTAAAAGACTATACTTGCGCCTCTCACAAGATCACCAACACCAAGTCGACGTTGACGACAGAAAAGTTACCTTTAGAAGAAAATGTTTACCGATCAAAAGTTAACTTAAAATTACCAACATTAAAGCCGCAAAAATGTAATGGCACAAGGAAAAACACATGATATAAAAGAGCTTTAAGCGAAAATACTACATACGAATTAAAAAATAGTTTATATTGAAGTGTTGAGAATTGTTTAACATAAAAAAATTTGAATGCGAGATAACTACACGATAAGATTCTCTTTTAACAAGAAATGTGATGATGTTTCATTTATTATGTACTAAGCCAATTATATCGGGTTCTTCCAATGACTAGATAAAAGCTTCCGAAAGCTCCAGACCGTCCTCCACCATCGATAGCACGCTGATGAGTTATAGAATAGAATAGAATATTCTTTATTAATCCCATCAGATCACATTGTGATATAGGACAAGTCATACAGTACATAAAGTATGATCAACAAGTTATACAGGACAATTACATAAAACAAAATCAATAAAATATAGATTAATATAAAAAAAAGATATGCGATATAGAGCGTCTCTGAACCCGTCGGTCCTCATTCCCTGTGGTCTTTTATTAAGTCAAAATAATAATTTAGGCTGTAAACGCATAATTGGATCAAGCATGCTTTTAATTTATTTTTGAATTTTTGAATATTATTTTTATTTCTTATATAAAATGGCAAACAATTGTAAAATTTAGATCCTGCAAAATCAGGACTAGTTTCAAAGAGAGTTGTGGAGTGTTTACACACGCTTATCAACCTCCCGTGTCTTGTCGGGTAATTATGAAAGTCAGAGTTGAGGGTAAAATTTTGAAATTTAGTTTTGACGTGAATACTACACTTATAAATATATAAAGCATGAAAAGTCAACAGTCTGTGTTCAATAAAATATTTACGACATGATTGTCTATTATCAATATTGAATATCAATCTAAGAATTCTCTTTTGAGTTATAAAAACTCTAGAAGAGTTTCTAGAGTTTCCCCACAAGACAACATTATAGGCCATATATGAATAAACCAATGCATAATAAACACTTATCAATTGATTGGTGTTAAATAGGGTTTTCAACTGAAGGATCGCATAGTAACCCTTATTCTTTGTTTTGCAGACTTTAGTGACATTTTCATCCCATGTCATATTACTTTCTAGAATGCTACCAAGAAATAGTGTTGTATCACTAAAGGGTATTTCCTTAGAACTAACTGTGATTTTACAACCATGGGATGGTTTACAGCGCGAGTAGAACTGCATACAAATAGTTTTCTTTGCATTTACCATTAAAGAGTTCCTTTTACACCAGGTTGTAAATTCCTGTACTACTAAGTTCATTTTTGAAATGAGTTCGACTTCAGTTGACTCGTCAACTACAATTGTTGAATCATCTGCATAAAGAACTGTATGGTCTGCAGTTAAAAAATTTATCAAATCATTGACATATTAAAGAAATATTATAGGTCCCAATACGGAGCCTTGCGGTACACCTTGATCAAGATTAAAAACAGATGACTTTTTATTATCGACTTTTACTAGGAATTTACGATGTTGTAAGTATGACCTTAACCAGTTCAAGAAATGACCCCGAAAACCAAGCGCTTCTAATTTATGCAGTATAATTTCAATGTCAATAGAGTCAAAAGCCTTAGTTAAGTCAAAAAAGAGTGCACCAACATACCTTTTTCGATCCAAAGCAGCGTGGATATAATTAAATAGTGAAATAGAAGCACTCTCTGTAGATTTATTAGGAAGAAACCCATGCTGGCATTTATTTAAGATATCATATTTATTCAGAAAATTTAACATTTTACTGTAAATACACTTTTCGATAATCTTAGAGAGTACACTTGTTACGGTGATTGGCCTATAATTATCAACCAAACATGGATCTCCCTTTTTGAAAATTGGACTAACTACTCCCGTTTTAAGGTCACTTGGAAACTTGCCATCCTTGACAGATAGGTTGATGATGTGAGACAGAACAGGAGATATATATGAAGAAATGTATTTAATTATTTTAGGGGGGATTTGATCCTTATAGAGGCTACAAATCGGCTAAATGCTTGTCTTATGGGAGTGCTGGAAATGTACAAGGACTCACACATTAAATACCTCTCCTTAGTTAAGCTGGAGAGCTTGAAGCGCTATAATCCTGCTATCATCTTAATTGAAATATCATTAATGTGCTTTTGCTTGCCCGGGTGCCTCGAGAGTTTGAGTACCTCTGTCCCGTTTTTGTGTTTTTGTTATTAGTAATTTTTTTGTGGCTTGCGGCGTTTTCTTATTTTTTTTTGTTGGTCGAGGTTTTTTGTTTGTTTTCACTGGTTTAGTTTGTTGACTCTGGTTAAAGTTTTTATCTTCTTACGATTTGAACTTTATGGATAAATTTTTTTAGTGTGTAGATAAAATCAATAAAAGCTTTTTGTCAAAAGGATACGTAGCTCGAATAAAGAAATAAATAGATAAATAAAACTTTTGATTCGAATGAAAAACATGATATTGAACTTATGATTTTTTTTTAAGAAACTTCTCTAAAGACAAAGAAAAAATATTGATGGATTAGGACGTGTTCCCATTGTCATTATTTTCTTCCGAGAAATATTATTATCTGAAGTACAAAAATATACGGTCACGGTAATTTTAGTTATCAAGATCATCTTGAATTAGCTACCTATTCCAAGACATTCTACGCCCGAGGATGGAAATAAAAATGTAGGTCAGATTTAAAATTGCGGACCTTCTAGCATTACGGAAAAGATTAATAGTCTGTTTTCTGTTTCATATTAACGTAAAGTGAAGATTGAAGTTCAGAAGTTCATAGGTTACGGAGGTAATTTTGCATCTCGTTGACCTAAATGTAATATACAAATCTACAGTTCTTTTTATAGTTATCCGCATTTACGTCTTCCGATTTATTATTTTTACCAATAATAGGGAAACAAACAGGTAATCTAGTTATTGAGATATTAAAACAACATTTTAAGAGAACATTCTATCTATTGTTATCTATATAATGCATTTTTTATAATTAAAAAACAAATTTTTTTCTGTGTTTTCTAACCGTTTTAATGGTGTTGTATCCCTCTAATAAAGTTATTCTATAGTGAATTTTTATGTATGAGAGAGTAATAAAACAATAAATTATGTATGCAAATCCCTAAACTGTTGATACGGGTGACTCAATGAAAAACAGATATTTGTCAACAAGTTTACAGAAGTATATAGGAAAACAATTTTAAATTGACTATGACCACGAGGTATAAAGGTTGGAGCAGAATAGAATACAATAGTTGTGAGGCTTACTAATCCCTAAATAAGGTTGCCAGTGTCGGAGTGATGGAGGTTAACAGGTACTAATGAATTTGCAAGAAATGTAAAATGTTTATTTTATTGGTTATATATAACCAATAAAAGTTTAATAAGTACCTACCTATTTGCAAAATAAAGTTTAATTCTTTAGATAAAATAAAACGTTTTATTTTATCTGAAATGAGTGCATTCCACGAAGTAAGAGTTTCAACAATCAAACATTTAATTCTTTAATTCCAGGAATCTACGACAGTAATTGACTGGATAATTACCTTCTAAACTTATTCCACAGAAAATGTGATAGTGGGTTTTTCCATTTTGTAGGAAGGTCCAAGTGGCGTATTCAAAATTCTTAACAGTTCACTAAAAGTAGGTACTTCAGTTGCAAGGTGCAGTTTATTGTGTATACTAGTGTTATGGAAAATTTGGAAGTGCCGTGTAAACGCCGAAAAATTGGTCCTTTAACAGTTAATGAAAAAACATTAATATTTAATTGTTTTAAATCATTTACAGACAAACGTTTATGTGAAAGTGTTGATGAGACCGTTGAGTTAGTTAGCAGTACACTTGGTGTTGGGAAATCTACGATTTACAGAGTTATTAAAGAAGAGAAATGTGGTAGTTTTCAAATGCCACGTAATGCTCCAGGGAAACCAAAATTTCAAATAGAATATCATTTTAAAGAAGGACTTCGACGGAAAGTGCATGAATTCTTCTTTAGACAAGAATTTCCAACATTGGATAAAGTTCTTGTCTCAGTTCGAGATGATAAGGATTACCCAGAAATGAGTCGAAGTACGTTATGGAAACTTTTAAAAGAAATAGGCTTCCGCTGGAAAAAGAATCCCAGAAAGTCTATTTTATTAGAAAGAAGCGATATTGTCATATGGAGAAGACATTTTCTAAGAACCATAAAGGAAATGAGAAACCAAAAAAGAAAAATATTTTATCTTGATGAAACATGGATCAACGAGGGTCATACACCAAATAAATTTTGGCAGGATGAAACTGTTACAAGTCAAAGGCACGCTTTTGTAAATAACTTATCTACTGGTTTAAACCCACCATCAGGAAAGGGACGCAGGCTGATAATAGTACACATTGGCAGTTCAGACGGTTTTGTTGAAGGTGGTTTATTAACTTTTGAATCAACTCGTACCGGTGACTACCATGAAGACATGAACGCTGATGTCTTTCAAGAATGGTTCGAACAAATGATAGATCTTCTTCCTAAGAACTGTGTAATAGTAATGGATAATGCAAGTTATCACTCCAGACTTATAGAAGGACTGCCCACAACCAAGTGGTTAAAAAAAGACTTGCAGAATTGGCTGAGTTCAAAAAATATTACGTACCATCCCGGATCTATAAGAAAGGAACTTTATTCGTTGTATGCCCTTCATAAAGAAAAATTTAAAAAATACGAAATTGATGAAATTGCCAAAAATCGTGGAATACAGTACTTAGATCCCCACCATATCATTGTGAATTAAACCCGATTGAACTGGTATGGGCACTGATAAAGAGTGAAGTTTCAAGAAAAAATACCACTTTTAAAATTCATGATGTTAAACAGTTGTTTTTGGAGGCCGTAAATAATGTAAAACCTGAAAACTGGGAAAAGGCAGTAAATCACACTATTAAAGAAGAGGAAAAAATGTGGAAGCTGGACAATATTACTGATAAAATGATCGAGCCAGTTATTATAAATCTTGGTTCTGAAAGTTCATCTTCTGAATCTGATTTGGATTTGTAACAAGTAGCTGTAAGTTTTATATTAATATTTTTATTCATCTATTTAACATACCTTAGACGGTTTTAAAAACTCTTTTTCTCTTTTGTAATTTTTAAAAATTAAAAAAAATGTGAATTTTTTAAAACCCTTTTTAATGTAGGCCAGTCAGTTCTAATATAGTGTGTGATAAAAGAGGTCACTTTTGTTTACATACACATAACACTTTATAACACTGAAATAATTCATTTATTTTTTACAATTATTCAAAGTAATTTTTCAATTAATCTTGAGCACGCCCATGGAGTGGTCGGAGGTACCAGTTAAAATTATGCTAATTACTCTCTCGTTCATAAAAATAAACTATAGTGTAAGACTTATTTTGGAGTATTCACTAATAACTACAATACTATTTGACTTACAAAATTTATTTAACCATACAATCCACCTTTACAAATACAAATAATACATCTATGTATTTAACCAAAATGAATTTTACGTACAGACGACTCACTCATCGTCAAGTAAGTCTCCTTCTGGATAGTCGCTATTAGTATTACTAGTATGCTTTAAGTTTTTATAAAAATCATGGCAAAATTTAGGAACCGATGGCAGTAATGCAATAAATCATTATACTTTTGTTGTGATATAAGTATTGGCCTTTGTGATACCAGTTGCAAATCTTTTGGCAATGTAAGGTGTCGCTTTCGAAACCTAACAAGTTCAATCTCCTGATTTTCATCATGAAAATTACTTTTCAATAACAGAGTTCCCTTGCTGTTTAAGTGAAGCCATCGTGATTTAAAATTTACAAATTTTAGCAAGAGCTTTGCTACGGTTTTGATGAAATGAGACGCCAAATATATAAAAATATACACAATTCGTCAAACTTTCCGTATATGAATTGGTATCAATAAACTGTTATAACGTTATTTTTGTATGCCCTACGTCTTCAGATAGTCGGGAAGATACAAACTCATACAAGATACATACAAAAGCACACAATTTAACGTGAACAATTTAAATCAGAGAACAACTTATTGCAGGCGAACAGTGCTGAAGAGGTATACTCTTACTTATTTTGATTGGCAGGACAAAGGAGTGGGGATTAAGGAGGAACGTACAGGCTGCGTACTTGTCGATGTTCTGTCTACCAGCTTCATTAATCTAATGTTTTTTCTATGCATCTGTATTGACTTACCTGAGTTTTTTATTTGCAGAAATGGGAAAGAGAAAATTCAAGTTTGCCCGAACATTTACGCAGAAAAGTACCTATTCGACCATCTGGAGCAGTCTCAACAGAAGAATGGAATGAACTAGCCTGGGAAGCATCTCAAGTAAGTTAAAAATTCTGTTAATCAAATCGTATCTAATATATTTTTTATTTGCTTGTGAAAGATTATTAAACTACACAGTTTTTACTTGATATTTTAATTTGCAAAGTAATTAATAATATTAACTTTATTATACAGGGTGATTTTTTGGAAGTTTTGATTGAAAGTTTTAGAGAAACGAAAATTTAGGATGAGGGGCTTTTAGATATGCACAACTATTCTAAAATATTTAGATCCTCCTACCAGTTCCCGTTATACCAGAAATTGACTAAAACTTCCTTATTTTAAATATAAAACCCTACATTTTGACTTACAATTAGCGTTTTAATGGCTACAAATTAACAAACGCCGCAAATCGATGATATATTTGTATACGGTTAACATAAAAAGGAAGCGTTTTTAGTAATGAAATATTTACGTGTATTATTAAATGACCGCCGACTGTTTTCAAGGAAATCAATATTATAACCTTAACTTTGACAAACAAGTGCAGTTGGAAATATCGACGTAGCCATTTATTAATATACTACTATAACAATAATAAATCTAAAAGCATGATGTGAATAATAAATGAAAAAATATTTTATAATTTTTATAATAGCTATGTAATATTGATATATTTTAATGCATCAGTAGAAAATAAAACAATTTTAATACAGTTTGTTAAATATTAACGTACAAAATAAGGGTTTGGATTAGTAATAACAAAATATCGTATACTATTTTTATTATCTAAATAAAAGACCGTGAAATGTGAGACAAATAATATGACCGATCGTCATTTGGTATTTCCCTAGTTAGATATTTCGCAAATGAATTTTACAAGACATTTCCTTAAAACCGAACGAGGTTATGTTATACTGGTTATACACCCACGCGAACAACCCAGCCCCGAGGAACATGTGTGTTCTATTGAACAGCGAGATATTTTAATGATCTCTCCCGAGTTTGGGCATGAAATGGTTCCAACAATATCTAGGAAAGGAATTTTGATAAAGAAAAGCTCCGTTTAGTCGCTGAGTATAACAAAAACAAAGGTGGCATTCAAATCAAAAAATATTGTCTACTATTCGTCTAGTTCAAAAATCCCATGTTTAGAAGGTCAAAAAATTTATGTAATATACAAATAAAATTCAAATTTATTCTTATTTTGTAATAACTGCACGTGTTTGCTATATCATCAATACAAACAATATATTTTATAAAACGTGTTTACTCCAATGAACAATATTCCTAGAAAATCAATAAACTACCTTGGCATTAACATTCGAAACGTAGTTGCAAATTAAGTAAATAAAATTCGGAGAAAACGTCTAAAAAATTAAATACTGGAAAGTTATATGAATAGTGTTAGTAAATAAATTTTGTCAAGAAATAAATAAATTATGCCTTCAACATAAAATTGTTATTTATTTTCAATAATTAATTAATTTTTTTACACAGTAGCATTATAACCGAATGGATATATAAATTCGATAAGAATGATCGAGGAATAATAACAATTTATTGTTATTCCTCACCAAAATTCAAAAAGTACATAAAACTAAATCGACATCCGTTCACATTTCAACTTTGGCAAACAAACATTTAACCTTCGATAGCTCAGTTGGTAGAGCGGTGGACTGTAGTGGAATTGCCAGAGTAGTCATCCATAGGTCGCTGGTTCAAATCCGGCTCGAAGGAGTTTCTTTTTTTAATTCCCAACATCAATTATTTTTATCAACAGTAGAACCACTTTACAAATGAAAACATGTATAATAATGTAAATGAGATTATGTTCAATAATAAAAATCTAATTATTAGATTGGACACTAAAATAATACAGTCGCTCACAGAAAAATGTAAAAATATAAAATATTATCACAGATTTAAATTAAAATTTTAATTTGTCTACTGAAAATACTTAGACTATGGCAGTGAGTGGTTAGCGAAACATCTTGTCAAAGGACAATGAAGTGTAATCACACTTTTACAGGTAATTTAATTATTAAATTAACGTTTTGGATTTATTGTATTTCCTATTATTCTTTATATATTTTTTTACTTTGTATTCCCTGGGAGGGGGGGAGGGGTTAAACCCCCACACCCCCCGTGCGCGACTGCGCCGCACCAAACCTTTTTTATTCGATTCTGTATATTTTTTCAATTTCAAATGTGTTTTTTTTAAGTTTTTAAGAAAAAATTGTTAACATATATATTAAAATTTTATTATTTCGCATTTCATCTATAGTTGTATATATTTTTTCATTGTTAAAATGTTTTTACTGTTGATATAAATAAAATCAATTAAACTTTTACTGCGAAAGGGTAGAATTTAATTTAATAAAAAACAAAAAGGATCTCCTTCGAGCCGGATTTGAACCAGCGACCTATGGATGACTACTCTGGTAATTCCACTACAGTCCACCGCTCTACCAACTGAGCTATCGAAGGTTATACATATTGCTGATAATACTGATATAATAGTGTAGGCTAGTCTGCACTACATAGTATGTAATTAGATTATTGTTATATCATATTTTGATCATATTATCAAAGAATATAAACGCATATAGAATATAGAAGGATCTTTCACTGTCATTTTTTAGTATCGTCAGAAGTTATACACATGTTATAGAGAAGTAGATTTTAGTTCTTTATTGTACCAGTAGGAAGCGCTCATGTCAGCGCTTTACAACAACTAAAATAATGAACGAGTGCCAGTGGGCAACAAATTCAACTTTAGACTTTAGATATTTTCTTATGTAGATGCCGCGTGTTCGTAGAATGCTTGTAGCATTAAATTTTTGCATTTTATAAAATTAAATCTACAAATAATATAATTAAAACTCTATTCTTATAAACTATAAATAAAATTAATTAAAAGATAATCACTGGAAGAGAAAGCCAAACAAATTCTAAGGTGTTTCGATCAAAAAACAATTCCTGATCTCGTTAGTACGCTAGAATTGCTTTTTAGCACATACACCAAAGAATTATTTTTTACAATTTAAAAATTCGAAATTATTAAAGTATAATTTCGGACTTTTAATTTCCCCACCGTTGCCTGGTTGCCTGCCGGATTAAATTCTTAGGTACTGAAATCTGGCATATTCTTATTCGTTGATAGTGACACTCTCTTAGGAGAAGGATAAATTTCTTTATTTTAAAAGAAAAAGTATCCTTCGAGCCGGATTTGAACCAGCGACCTATGGATAACTAATCTGGTAATTCCACTACAGTCCACCGCTCTACCAACTGAGCTATCGAAGGTTACATGCAATGCTATCAAATTTAAAAGCGCAGGCGTAGAAGAGATGACCGCTTGCTGTTTTATAATTTTTTTTAATGTATTATAAAATAAAATATATTTAAAAACATAATGTGTAATGTAATGTATATATTTAAAAAATGGAATAAAACGTTTTTTTATTTCATCTTCTGCCGGACTGTACAATAATATTAATTAAAAATCCTTTTTTTCTTATATTTTCCATTTATACTTTTTATAAAATTTATTAAACACGATATGTGTAAATATTCTCGTAACAAAAAGTCATGACTAGCGTCTAAAAATAAAGAAATCTTTTTTTATATTTAATTAACATACACAACCCACCCACCTTTCCACTATTATTCTTAGGGATGATTAATGAAATAATAGAATTTACCAAGGACAAAAAAATATTCAATCAGTGGTGGCACATGTTTCATGAATTGTGTTTTATTAACAATAGTTTTAATAACAAAATACATATTATGTAAAAAATAGTAAAGCCATGTTATTTGAAAACTACCATCTGGGTGTTGGGCGGTGTGACGGGAAATAATTTTGGATTTGGGTGAATGTTTGGTTGCTTGTACTGCTCTACCTTCAAATCGATTAGGCGTATTATACATGGGATAGGAAATTTCGTGACAAAGCTAGGCAACGCCATCCCCCTTTCCAAGCATATACCCCCTTGTAAATATACCCCACACTAGCTAACTATCTACGATTTCTAATCGACGATCTTGAATGCAGACGTTTCAAAAATTATAAAAACTAAGCAGATCATAGGAATAGAAAACAATGTATATCTCTCTAGTGGTTTTTTAAACCGCCGCCGTCCATGTGTCCATTTGCTGAGCGATCAACAAATGAAAAAATCGATTCAACGGTAATGGAAGTAAAATAACATTTTGTTGGTTTTGTAATAAGTCCCCTCTGGTCATTATTCCGTGTCCTCTACATTCAATGACAATAATTACTATTACTTGGAAAGGTCAAGTTCGGTGGGTAACTATAGAACTGGATTATGATTATTGCGTTATCTAAAAAATAATAATGAAGTTTTTTAACTTTAAGTAATTATGAATATCTAACCCTCTATTGCATGAATTTATTTTATTTTATTTTTTGACGAAATAAAATAAAATTATATTAAATTACTCTTAATAGATGTATGTAGAATTCACCGATATATATAGTTTTTTGAAAATGATCCAGTTTTTGAAAAAAAAATGTGTGCCCATTTGGGAACATTATGTATAAAAACTTTTATTAGAACCAATTGTCATACACATTAGATAGATGTATTGTCAGTAACACACTATTCCAAATTGTGAAACTTCTTAAAACAATTACTTTTAGAATGAAAGCATAAATGCACCTTACATTTCTCGCACTGGACCCTTGATTTTCCTTAACAGTTTATCAACTTACATCTTTCCCTGTTTACAGTCCAGTTTGGCCAGTGTGAAAACTGATCTGTTTGTACATATATATTGGGTCTAGGTTCAATGCATCTTCTTTTGGATGGTTGTTCGGGTGTAGAACTTCTAGGACGACCTACTTTTCTTTTTTGTAAAAGACCACTGTTAGTTAGTTGTTCAGCTAGAATTGTTTTGAAATTCAGCAGTGGTATAATCTCTTCAGTTTTTCCAATTTGTTTTTTAATTCGCCTGTCTAATAGCCAAGCATTGACTACTGCTACATCCAGCATATGATAGAAAATACGGTGGTACCATTTTTTACTTTTGATTTTGATTGGATATAATCCCAATAAGGAATCTTGCAGATCCACACCGCCCATGTGCCTGTTGTATTGTTGTACAATGTCTGGGCAATCAATTTCTTTCCTAGTTTTTTCGGTGCGAAAGAATCTTTCCACTTTGGCTGTTGGTTGAGTTCCACAATAATCTGACAGTAAAGACACAATTTTGTTGTCACACCACTGGACTGTATGTATTGCAGTATTCTCATACGTGCCAGAGTGTTCCTGAATGCTACCCCTTTGTAATTTTTTAATTTCCTTCTTTTGCCAACCTTTATAATTGAGAATTCGATTTGTACGGATTGTTGCGATAGAATGTATGCCTCGTTTTGACAAATATGACACCAGTGGTATGCTTGAAAAATAATTATCATAGAAGAGTTTGTGATGTTTATTGGATGGTACTTCTCTGCTCAACCGAACTACAACATTACTAGCAGCTCCCAAATTTACTTCATTCGGTAATTCTGTGTAACCATCTTTTCCAGCCAAAATTTCAAAATTATATGAAAATCCTGAGATTCCTGAGAGAACCCACATCTTGTATCCCCATTTATGAGGCTTTTTGGGATTGTATGTCTTCATGCTCGAACGTCCTTTGAACGATATAACTTGTTCGTCACAAGATAAGTGTTCTTCTAAAGGTATTTGCAAACACGATCTTTTTATTTGTTCAATCAGAGGCGCTATTTTGTCAAGACTGCGCGTATTTTCTAAATTATTACTAAAATGAAGAAACCTTTTAATTGTTTTAAAATGATTGATAGGCATTACATCTGCAACTTGTGAAATTCTTGTTGTCGGAGCCCAATAGCGTCTTGTAGTAGGTTGTCTTATTAGAGACATCCACAGCAATATCCCCATAAAATTTTCAATTTCTACAGGACATGTGGTAATTGGCTTTTGTGGATTTGTTTGAGCGCTGTATATACAAGTTTGTCGAACTACCTCAATTATAAAATCTGGTGTCAAAAAAAAACTAAACAATTTGTAAGGAGAGTTGAGCTGCAATATGTTGATTGGAAGTAATTCACTACCTTCAAAATGCAGTTCATCTATATTTCGCACAGTTTTTGAAGGATGCCATGTCATTTGACTTTTTTTGCTAGATTTTTGTTTAGTAGGTAGTTCAGTATCCGAATCATCGGTTGATAAATTATCATCTTCATTATCAGAGTCTTCTTGACTGTCAATGATTACTCTGGGCCGGGTGGTTTGTGCAGCTAACGGCTCAACATTATCTTCATCAGATAGTTCCGAATCTTCACTTTCAGATGGAATCTGTCGTAACTTATAGGGCTGAATAGTTTTTGCTTTATTGTTGTAAAACGATTTTGGTGGAATACTTTCAAATTCATCCATTTTTTTTCTGAAAAAAAAAGTTTACTTCAGGTTTATTCAAATTAATTTATTTAAACCAATAATGCATTAAATAAGTACCAACTTGATAAAAACAAGCTATAAAACATTAAATTTTTTCAGTTTCAAAATTTACTTTTAGCACACAATGTTCCCGTACGGGAACAGTAATAATTTGGGGCAAATTCTAACAACAACAAAGTAAATTTATTATTTCAATATATCAGTAGATCCTTACAACACTTATAAACGCGTATATAATTTTTATTTATCAAACTTACCTTATTTTTAGCTGATATTTGAAAATAAAATACACGTGCTAAACAAACAACTTACTCGAAGGTCACTTCAAACAAAACTGCTATTTATTGAAATAACCGGTGGGTATATCGGCAACACACAATACACATCTAAGAATGAACGTTCCCAAAAGGGAATAAGATGTGTACGCGCTTAAAATTGTCGATAGCAAATACTCATGGAAATTTTATATATTGAGTTCCCGTTTGGGTCCATTATGCAATAGAGGGCTAAGAAAGATATACATACAGATACATGATAATCAATATCCCCATCACTGGCATTACATCATATCTCTTTTGTTATTGGTCCGATTGGAGCGTGTGATGCGTTAAATGAAAGGAGAGGGGATAACGATTATATTAAGATAAAAAAACAAACAAGGCAACTACTAAACTGGCACTACACAGCATCTTCGTTATTAATGAACGTATAGCAACCTACGATATATCATAGGGCAATATGGATAAAAATAGATTTATAATAAGACACATTTTGATTTACTAACTCAAAGAAGGCTTCTGGCTAAGTACAAAATAAACAACTGATTGAATCCTAACATATGACATACCAAACGAAAGGGAAAGATATAACGAATATATTAAGACAAAAAAAAACAAACAAGGCAACTACCAAAAGGACACTACACAGCATCTTCGATATTAATTAACGTATAGCGACATACGAAATACCATAGGGCACTATGGATTAAAATAGATTTAAAATAAGACAAATTTTGATTCACTTAGTTAAACAAGGTCTCTGTCTGAGTGCAAAATAAATAACTGACCGAATCTTAACATGCGACATAGCAAATGAAAGGAGAGGATATAACGAATATATTAAGATAGAAAAAATCAATCAGTTTTTAGTTGTTACCAACCGTGGAAAAACGATGACGCCTATTAGATCGAAGTACTGTTTTGTGCGTCTTAAATCGTTTTATTTTGCATTTTTGCAAAAGTTTACATCTTTCAGCAAAAGCTTGCTATCTCTTTATTGAATTGAAAAGCCAAATATTTGGTGTAGGAGCACAATTCATCAACCTCCTGACGTCATAACACTATTAATACTACACTACTGCTAAAAAAATGTAATCAAAATCGTCCAGGAGGCTCTAAAAATGTTACAAGAAAAACTTGGTCCATAATAAACGATCTTCGAAATAAAACTGACACAGCTCAAACATTTTCTCTTTCAAACCCTGAAAATCTAAATGAACACTTCGTTAATACGAGTAAAAATATAACATTAACTATTTTGCCACAACAAGATCCTATTTACTATCTCCCCAATTAAAAAAAGGTCTCGAATTCATTCTTTATAAGACCAGTCGATAAATCTGAACTGATCCAAACAATCAGTAGTATCAAAAGCAAATCTTCCTGTAGTACTGATGGACTATCCATAAAAATGGCTGATCATTTAAATGAATTTACATTCTTTTTGAAGTCTGAAAGATATATTTTTTTGAATGTTCGGATTTAGACTAAAGAAGATCTTAACAAGACGATAAAGATTATTTAATAACCCTAATTATCCTGTTTTAGTTCTGGCACAATTTTAGTCATCATATAATACTGTACATTAAATCAACAGTAAAAATTTTCAAATAAGTGTGTTAATTAAATTATTTATTTTTAGGCTAACCTAGTTCCGTGTCCAAACTGCGGAAGAACATTTTATCCTGACCGACTAGTTGTCCATCAAAGAAGTTGCAAACAGTTACCTCACTCAGAAGTAAGTATTCGATTTAAACTTACGAATAGTTTATTATATCGTTGATAAAAAAGTTAAAGATGGTAAAGGTATTTCAAACATAAAGCTGAAACTATAACTGCCAAAGTAACTAGTGTTCGTCTTTCTTGGGAGTTAATTCATCCAATTTGTTTAAATTCTCTTCTGGCTACTCACGGTGCTTAGGTTGTTAAAAAATATTTGGATATTAATTTTATTAAAACTTGCTCTTGAATGAAACGACTGTAACGACAGATCGCCAACTACAGATTATATACCTATAGACAGTGGCGGTTGGTATATAAGTGCTGCGGAGCTGCAGAACCACCAAAATAATCCAAACAAAATTACTTTGAAAATTAAATAAAAAATATCACTACTTATAAAATTTAAATTCATTTAGATGGTTTTCGTGCATGGCCGCCTTTATTTTAATCTGTCGTCCGTCGCATCTCATGGCGACAGCAAGTCCCTCTTATTTGACCGGACCGGTGCTACTCCGAGCTGTAAACTGTTAAAGATATCCCCGATAACACCCGCTCAACCCCTCGCCTACACTTTTCAGGCGACGACTGAAAGCAATATTTGAGCTGCATTTGTCGCAGTTCGAACTAGTGTGTACAAACCTACGTTTATTGTAATTTTAAATAATCGGTGATCGCGACGCGACGACTGTTAAAATAAGTTGTCCTGCACGTAATTCGGTATTTATATTGAGTATATGAGAATAAAAGTGCTGTTCAGGATGGTTGTTATTTATAATTTGATTAATGTTAAGAGATTCTTTAAATATTCTTATGACGAAAAACTAGAATTAAAATGCAAAGGACGTCCTTTGCCGGATATTAAAATCGTAAAAGAATGATCAAGCCGAGGAAAAAATTACAAACGACAATTTAATTGCGATATTTATACGAGAAATAGTTGGATATGTGGCTGCAACAGAAAAAACGCTCTTTTCTGTTTTCCTTGTGTACTCTTTGGAGGTGATAAGTCATGGACGCAAGTTGGTGTAACAGACTTAGTACATTTAAGTGATAAAATAAAAAAGCACGAAACTTCTAAGCATCATTTGCACAATCAAATGGAATATGCTTTATTAGGCTCCGTGAATATTAAAGAACAGTTAGATTCTTCATACTGGATAAATATTCAAAAATTCAATGAAGCTGTAACAAAAAATAGGTATGTTCTCTCAAAAATTATAGACTGCATAAAATTTTGTAGTGTTTTCGAATTGGCGCTTCGGGGACACGACGAGACACAAACATCCGACAATCCTGGAATTTTTCGCGGCCTCATAAATTTTACTGCTGAATTGGATAAAACTTTAGCACAACACTTGGAAGAATCGATGGTTTTTAAGGGCATTTCTAAAGAAATTCAAAATGATATTTTGGACTGCATGTTGGAATTATGCCAGGATAAAGTTTTGGAGGAAATTCGGGAATCTCCATATCTAGCCGACGAGACTACAGACATTTCAGCAAAATCACAAATGGTTGTAGTATTTAGATATTGTCGAAATGGAGCACCGGTAGAACGATTTTGGACATATTTGGTACCTTCAAAATTAAATGCAGATACTTTAAGCAAAAACATTTTCAGTGTTTTGGATCCTATCCTGGAAAACTCAAATAATAAACTAATTGCTCAGAGTTATGATGGGGCAGCGGTCATGTGTGGACAGCACGCAGGAGTTCAAGCCAGAATCAAAGAAAAATATCCATTTGCTCATTTGGTACACTGTTACGCGCATCAATAAAATTTAATAATGTCTAAGGCTTGTTCCGAAAACTCTCAAGTTAGACTTTTTTTTGGAAATTTAAATGAAATCCCTACCTTTTTTAAAAATTCGCCACAACGAGTGGCAGTTTTAGATAAAATCGTCCAAAAGAAAATTCCTCATGGCGCTCCAACTCGCTGGAACTTCAATATTCGAACTGTTAATGTTGTGTTTGAACATCGATCTTCTTTTATCGAATGTATGGAAGAAATAGAAGAATCGTTTGATAAGGCAGCTGTCTGTAGTTCAGCGTCTTCCATTCGAAGAATACTAGTGGATCAAAATTTTGCTTTTTGGTTAACATTTTTCCATCGCATAATGCTACAAGTAGACGTTTTGTATAATGCCCTTCAAAAGACTAAAACGGATCCTTTGGAAATCAATTAAAAGGTGACAGATTTCGAAAGATACATGAATTCAGTTAGAAATTCAATAGATGATACCATTGACCAAGGTTCTAGTTTATGCGTTGAACCATTACCAACTAAAAGGTTATGAAAGGATAACAGTCCAGTAGGTCATCGGAGAGCATCTATCGAAGTTTGTGATATAATCATAAATTGTGCAAATGATAGATTTGCTTTTAAAAATCACCTACTTGCAACTTCATTGCTTTATCCTGAGCAATTTGATAATTATTGTGATAATTTCCCAGATGATAATTTAAGCCTGACTTGCGCGTCATATCCAAATTTAGATAGGGAGCGCTTGAAGACTGAATTATCTGTTATTTATTTTAGAAGAGACTGTAGAGACATTAATGGGGCAATACCTTTTTTAAAATTTTTAATTGAAAATAATTTAACAGAGCCTTTTCAAGAAACTGTAAAACTGCTTCAAATTCTAATTACAGTGCCCATGAGTACGGCAGAAGCTGAAAGGTGCTTTTCGAGTTTAAAACGGATTAAAACATTCTTGAGAAATTCCATGACTGAAGACCGACTTGTAGCATTAACCATGTTGTCAGTAGAAAAAACACTTATAAAAGAAATACCAAACTTTAATGAAAAAGTTATAGACAAGTTTGCTTTAAAAAAAAATCGACGAATCGAGCTTATTTATAAAAAAAAAATAATATATTTGGCTCTGTGTGTAGTTAGTTCGTAAGACCCTATAATGCAATTATTTTTGTGGCGATTTTGTTTGTAGTGTTTTTTCGTTTTCTTCTTATAGTTTAGAAATTCCAACCAATCCCTCACGAATGTCGTATTACCACCAAACACAGTCATGCCTCCTAACCGACCATCTAGTGGTTTACAAGGTCCACCTACTGGTGAATGTTCGATATGCGGAAAGAAGTTCGGAATTCACTCTTTAAAAGTCCACGAAAAGAAATGCTACAAACAATGGGCAGAAGGAAACCATTCGTCAGAAAAAACTCCACCTCCGGCAAAAATTAAGACTTCTCCAGGGAAAAGAATAGGTAAGTCAGTATTTTTTTAAACAATTATTAATCAATATGTATATAAGTAATTACAAAATGATATATTAAATCATAACTTTTATAGGTAGGTATGTAAATAACAACATTTTAATTACAACAGCATAGTTCAATAATCTAAATTTAACTTAGATAAATGTTCATCATCATCATTATCTTTGGCTCGACAGTCATTTGTGGATCCTGGTAGGCTCTAAGATTAGATGCCATTCTCTTCGGTTTCTGGCGACCTGTTGCAATTTCCATTGCTCTCTGTCTTCCCACAAGTTGACGTCTAATTCTCGTTCTATGATCTCTCTGTCAATGCCTTCTCTAAAACTTAGTCTAGGTTTTCCTCTCTATTTTTTACCTTGTGGTGTCCAATATTGTATCTGTTTAGGAAACGATTCTCTCATTCTTTGCACGCAATCATACCATCTTAGTTGGTTTGTTCTAATGTATTCGCTTATTGTACGCCTGACATTCATAATTTCTCGAATTCTATGATTTCTAACATTATGTTACCTTGATTTACCAGTATCGTGTCTACACAAATCAATTTCGGCTGCTTCTAAGATTTTAAGAGTTCTTTCTGTTAGCGGACACACTTCACTGTTATAAGTTGTCATACTTTTTACGGGAGTGTTATATTTTGTGTTTATTTTCTTTTATTATATTTCTATCCCACAATGTATGATTCAGCTGGCTTATTGCTGTTTTTCTTTTTTTTGCGGTTAATAGCTTCCTCCATTAGTCCATCCACTCGTAATATACATGCTCACATATTTATATTTCGTACATTGTTTTATTTATTGTTGATATTCCTCAAGTGCCATGATTTGTTATTCTCCGCCGATATACATGTGTTCCGTGTGGCCGATATTTACCTCTGAGCCCCACTTTTTGGTATTTTTTTATTAATTTTGGCATCATATATTCAGCATTCTTATAATCCTGTGCAATTACTAACTGATTTGCTGCAAAGCATAATATGTACACCTGTATTATTGAGAGTTTCCAAATTCCTAAAGCTTTTTCTGGATAGATTTCTTAGACTCTTTTAATTTTAATCTGGCGTTGTTGTTTTGTACAGATTCTAGACAGGTATTTATAATATTCGCTTCGCGGAGTGATTCCCAAGGTTTTTGTTGGGGAATGCTGTCATAAGCTGTTCTGAGATTCACATATACAAGGTGAGTTTCCTGGCTCCTTCCCACCCTTTTATCTATTTTTGTTTGAGAGACGTAGAATAAATGATCTATTGTGAATCGCCTTGCTGTAAATCCTGCTTGTTGCTTTGTTTCCTTTTCAAGAAATTCACATTTTTTTGAAAACTTTCCATATCCTCTTGAAATTGTACTGAGGACTGAAATGCTTCTATAATTATCACAGTTTTTTTTTACTTCCGTTCTTATGAATTGTACTTATATAGAAAGTCTGCCATTCGACGAAAATTATCATATTATTTATTCATTTCTGAAAAATATTCGCTAAATTTTTAAACAGCTTGTCTGTCTCATATGTTAAAAGTTTCGAGGGGACACTGCCTGGATCTGGAGACTTTTGGGTTCTCCTCCTCATCAGTCCTGATCCCTTTTGGGATGTGGTGACACCATCAGGCCTTTACAGTTTTTTCACGATTTCCCTCCATCCGTTCCTGTCCTGGGCTAGTTGTTCGGCTTTATATAACCCTTGGTTAATCAATATTTTTGTTTGATCTACGCAACGGCTTGAAGATCTTCCCCTAGGTCTCTTTCCTTCAACTCTACCCTCGACTATCAGTTTTTCCATCGTACCTGTTCTAGCAATGTGTCCAAAATACTGCAAATATCTCTGTTGTATTTGTTTAAGCAATCTATCATTTAGTTTAAGTTGTGCTAATATCGATACGTTAGTGGGATGATCAATCCAGGATATTCTTAACATGCGGCGGTATACCCACATTTTAAAGGCGTCTAGTTTATTTTATCCGCATATTTTCTCCATACCTCCGCTTTATCCCTTTCTCGTCATTTATAATATGTTGGTTTTGATCCAATATTATTTATTTGATTGGTTTAAATTCCCTGGATAGATATCGAACTTTGTTATATAACTCATGGGATTCATACCTAGTTCTTCGCATTCTTCATTGATATGTTTATTTTTATCATCCCTACATGCTCTTTTAATTTCTCTATTTAAACTTGCTAATTCGTTTTTGTTGCTATCGTTTTGATATATGAGAGATTTGATTCTTCTTCGCTCTTCGAGAAGTTGCAGTGTTTTGTCTGTCATCCAGTGTTTTCTCTTGATGATATTTATTTTGGTTCTGGTTCTTTCTACAAGGGTTTTTATGGCATTTCTGAAATCTTTCCACATTTTTTCTGGGTTGTCTTGTGTGTTTAACACACTAGTTTCCTTTAATGCATCTTTAAATGTTTTCGGCTTTGAAATCTTCAGCCTGTTTTAATTTTGGTGCGGCATTGTTCTTTTTAGCTTCATCTTGCAGCAAGCCCATAACAATTTATGATCGGATCCACATTCAGCTCTTGGTCTAGTTTTTTCGCGTGTAAAACATGTCTTCCATCTGTTTCTAATCAATATGTAGTCGATTTGTATTCTCCATTTGGGCTGGTCCATGTCGATAAACAACGGGCATGATATTTGAACATTATGTTTACAATGGCCAAACTATTTTTGGTTGCAAAATCTATTAAACGTTCGCCTCGGCTGTTTCTAATACCTAACCCATCGTTTTCTACATTTTGGATGTTATCATTTCTTGTTTCTCCTCGCCCATGATTATGAGTGGTTCTTTAGATGAAATATTTCTTATTGTGTCTTCAATAACGGAGTATACGTCTTCCACTTCTTTGTCTAATGCGTCTGAGGTTGGCATATAGACCTGAAGAATGTGCATTTTGTTTGGTGATGCTAGTAGTAGTAGTTTGGTGATTTGGGTTCTCAGAGATATACAAATCTCTTACGAAACTCTTTATTACTCTTTAATTTTTCCTTTGGAAACTCTTATAGGTGATGCTGAACTGAATATTTGTAGTACTTTTTTCAAAGGTTGATAAGTTTATAATCTGACGCTAATAGCTGTGATGATAACCAACCTCCGATAGGGAAACCCATCACAATAAGAAGATCCTTCTATATCGTTAACAAATAAACAAACTAACGATAACATATATATATATATATATATATATATATATATATATATATATATATATATATATATATATATCGTATTTCAGTTAGTAACCTAACCTAGGTACATAGTGGTTGAAGATATCCTTATTAAAATACGATTCAATCAGTTTCTGCAATAATTAAAATTATTTCATACATTGTCTTTACTCCGTATTTCCAAACTTCTATAATTAGACACATACTTTTAGCAAACACTAAATTCCAAACCTTTGCAGAACACACTACCAATAGCACTATTTCAACAACCGCACATGACAGTCCTGTTTCATCCAGAACATCACCATTATTTCCCTGCTACATTTGTAATGAACTGTTTGATGTGAACTCGATTTATAAACACGAACCCCAATGTTTAAAAAAGTGGAAAGCAGAAAACGATAAACTGCCTAAGCACAAAAGAAAGCAACAGCCTCTTCAACCCGATATCAAGTTTACACGTGAGTAGACAGCAACCAACATTAATAATATATAAGAAGAAAAGTTCGTATAGGTCAGAAATTTTGTTGTATTAATTTATAAAAATTATTAACTATATTTAATAATGCTTATTTCTATTATATAAAAAATTCCAATGAAGTGGGATATATATATATATATATATATATATATATATATATATATATATATATATATATATATAAATGAACCATAAATTGAAACTATTTGAACATTGTATCGTTTCCTGATATATAGTAAAGAATATATTAATTTATATTTTATGTTTAAATTAACGGCCTGATTCTATCCTATCAAGTGGTCCTGACTTTAATATACCTAGAAATTTGGACATTATGTTTGTTAAATATTTAATTTCACAGTTTCAGTTACCGATGGAAAACAAAAACCAGTAAGCGGCAGGTGGTTAGTACGTCTGCAGCCACTTCGTCTTTGATGTCTGTCTCAGTTGCAAACGTTACATCATGATCAAACAATTTCCCTCCTTCAAAATGTCGCAGGAGATTTCCAATTCATTGCCTAGTAATATCAAAGGCATTATCCAGAAGAAACACACTACAGGGTATACTGTACTCGAGTAATAAACAATGACATCTGTGTACACCTGTTTTAGCGCCCGTGGACTAAAAATATGCTTAGAAAAAGCCAATTCTACAGCGAAAGTATTATTTACTTTATCTCTAGGTCTATTTACTCAACTCCTGCTTTTACTCAATTCCTCCAAGTTCTACTAAAATAAATATCTTTTATAATGAAATAAAAGTTCTAGTGTAATTGGTATATTGTTGAAATTATTAACGCACCGCTTTGGGGTACGAATTTTTCCAGTACTGGCATCAAAAACAAGTAGATCCACCTATGATCCAGATGCACTAAAAAGATGCCCACTTCAGGGGCCGTAACAACTACCGGTCGTGGCTTATTTTCCATACAAACCAAGACAGAACTCAACTGAGTACTATCTTTATTTTTTTTTCTTTGAAAATATATATTTTAATGGCAATATATTTAATAAACATGGTAAGACTTTATATATTTTTATTTCCTGTACCTTTCTGCGATGGGCATGGGAGGAAAATATTCAAGGAACGTACCGAGAGCTCAAACTGATCGGGCTGTCGGGCAGAACAGAATCCTGATGGGCAGAACAATGGGCGTTTCTTTTGTATATCCTTAAAAATATTCAAAGGATTTCTCGCTTCGTTTCCCCCAAACAGAATAAATTATTGGCTATTAACATTTTTTTACAACATGGTGGATGTTGCTGCTTTATGCGCATCTATAATATATATGGAGCACAACCAATATGCGACGGAAATTCCTTAAAGATCTTGCAAAGCAGTTATGTATTTCTGCCATAAAAAGTCGTAGTAACATTTCAAAAGTAGTGGCAAAACCTTTTATACGCAATTTCATAGAAAAAATTCTTGATCGGCACCTATCAACCAGTCGACAGGGACGAACCATCTCGTGATGATTCTTGGTTGGTAGTTGCACTGCCTGACAATTGAATGAAAGACAGGTAACACAAAGAAAATATGTCACATATGAAGAAAACTGGTCTGTAATGAAGACTCTGTAAGAAAAGAAATATGTGAAACCTGAACCCAATAGGACGGTTAGGTACTTAGATTCGATTTACATTGTATGTATCGTATATACTTTTTTAGGTTTCATTTACATTCCGGGTGCCTACAGCATTATTAGAAGCTGTAAGAGGGTTTTCAGACGAGGATACTGTATGCGAGATACTGTATGCGAGATACAGAATTTTCGATGGCTGCTGTACCGGATTCACGGGCATGCTCGTCAGTATGAAAATAGTAGCAGTGCAGTGCGGTTATTTTTTTGGATTATGGATGTAGAAGAGTGTGTTATGCTGTGGTACATATTAAATAAAAAGAAAAAGAAACTGAAAAGACGACGTAATTTGTGGTTTCATCCTATTGTAGAATTAAGAGAAACCAAGGGAACGTATAGTTTGCTGTATCAAGATTTATTGCAAGATCCATCGAAGTTTTTTAACTATTTTCGAATGTCTGTGAAGTCGTTTAAAGAACTTCATAAAATGTTGGAAATTCAATTGCGTAAAAAAGACACAACTATGCGTAGAAGTATTTCATCAAAAGAACGGCTTTCCATGACTTTAAGTTAAAGTTAAAGTCTATGACTTAAATTTAAAATAAATCTGTGTACTTATCTCCAATTTGTAAATTGTTTACCTCGCCCTAAATAAAAAATGACCGTATTCCTTTCACAATAATGTAGTTTGATATTCGTTAAATAATCAAAATTCCAATTAGCAAACTTTTAAAACTAAACTGTATACGTATGAAACAAAATACCTATATATTTATAATAAAAACATGTTTATTTCTTACCATATTCATTTTGCTGTACTGCAGTCATGGCCTCAAAATTTTCGCTTAGAATTTTCGACCCAGTACTGCTGCTTTTTATTTCTATTGATCCCATAGACAGGGATTTGATTGTACCAAACAAATAAATTTGTCATTACCAAATACAGCACGCCCCATTATTTAACTATATTCAGAAAACACCTTCTTTCTTTCGTTGCTCATTCACAATTATTCGACAGAAAATCGCGCGTCTATGGAATGTGGTGCAAAAGTATTCGTGTCTGAAAGCGTCCATTTAACGTAATGGTTCTTCTGTATCTGGCATACGCATTCAGTCGTCGGCGACAGGAAGGTTCGAGATACTGAATTCGGTATCTCGCATACTGTATCCCTCGCGCGTCTCGTGTGAAAAGCTCCATTTGAGTCTATGTAATATCTGCGTCTCGGATACGCGTATCTCGGATACAGTATTATCGTCTGAAAGGGGGCTAAGACCTCCAGATGTTATTAATTACCTGCAACTATTAAAAAAAAACCTAAAAAGAAGTACAAAGTGTACTACAAGACTATTTTGTAGATGCTACGGAACAAGAACTAAAGGCGAATTTAAATAAAAAAAAAAAAACATGGCTAAAAACTTCTAAAGTTACCCAGGTACCTTTCCAGTTATATAAGAATTATTAAAAACTAATAAATTTTATTAAATTTTAAGCGGCACTAACATACATATAAGTACCAATATATAATCTTGTTTTAGTTAATTTTGTAAAATTCGATCATAATTTTTAAAATTTCGAAGCTTGTGTGTTTTAAACTAAACGATCAAAAAATGCATGTAACACGGTATTTTTACGTAAAGATTGCATTTTAACCAAGATCGATAGAGTTCAACGACATTCGTGTCGTTTCGTATGAATGTTGACCCCTAATTGATAACTAACACTTACCCCCAAAGGAAGTGGTGTGTTCCCTACAAAAATTATAATGAGCGTAATATAGCTTGTACGCGAGTTGAAAATTGCAGTCTAAAAATGAAAGAACAATTTTATAATAAATCGAGCTTGAAATTTTTTTAAAAATATTCCAAAATTAAAGAACATAACCATGAAAAGAAAAACTTAATAGGCACAACTGTATAGACGAGTTTGACACTTGAAATGTGTAGTATGAGATACTACAAAAAGACTCATCTAGGGATTCATTAATGCTTTAGTGGAACTAGTTTTAAATAAACAATCAAAACATCAAACTCAGTATTTTGTTCATGACTTAAAAACTTGTCTATTTAGAGATTTGACGTCAACGGACAACTTTTTTAGAAAAAACGATACACAAAAAATTAACATCGGTTAATAAACAAAAAAGTTATTGCAAAATGGACAACAAAACCACTGGTTTTGAATACTATTAATAACTTTTTTATTATTTTTGTTAAATAAATTTGTTTCAATGGACCTAAACTTTGGTGTCTTATCGTGTTCAAATTGTGTGCAAAAGGGGGGCCAGATTGGTTGAATAGTTTAAAAGAAATTTTATTTGTTTATAAGATTTTTTGAAAACGGAGCTTATTTCTAAGGCTGGTCCAGATAATTTGACTGAATGGATCTCAATAATCCAGAGCTTATTGTGTTTCTTAAGACGTAAACTATTAACCTTGTAACCGTTTTAAAAGTTTCAAACAAAGTTTCAAAAATTTATTATTATAATTCCTGATATACTTAAATATTAATCCCGCCACCTATCCACCAAGTACGGAAACATCAGCTCTAGTAAGTGGTCGGTGCTTGTATCCCATAGAGTTTCTCACATTTAAGAGCTGACGCAAAATTGTTAGTGGCGTTTTGTTAAATCAGCTGAAAATATTGCTGAGATTTTATCACGCGAGTTATCAGCCCAAGAAATTCTGGACAACAAGTTGTGGTGGTCCGGTCCTGCTTTTCTTCTTAATCATCATCATCATCTTTGGCTCTACAACCCTATGTGGGTCTTGACCTGTTCAAAAATTAGTCTCCATTCCCCCCTATCTTTCGCCCTGGCTTTCCAATTTCTGACTCCTAGATTCCTCAAGTTATCTTCGACTTGAGTTTTAAATCTAGATCTTGGCCTGCCTCTTTTTCTGTTTCCTACTGTCTCTTGATATAATATCTGTCTTTGGGGGTCTCCAGTGTCCATTCTTTCAAGGTGTCCTAGCCACCTAAGTCTATTAATTCTAATAGACCGGACGATGTTGCATTTTTCATAGCATTGATACAATTTAAAATTGTAGCTCCCGCACCATATCCCGCTTTCTTGTACTCCTTCGTATATGTGCCTAAGTATTCTTCTTTCAAAGCGGCCTAACAGTTCTTCGTTGCTTTTTACCATAGTCCATGTCTCTGACCCGTATGTCAGGACAGGTTTAGTAAGAGTTTCATGTATTAGTATCTTGGTTTTTCTGTTAATTATGTGTGATGTTAAGAGCTGCTTTAGTCCAAAGTAAGCTCTGTTCGCCAGGTATATTCTTCTCTTAATTTCTACGCTTACTAGGTTGCTGTTATTTAGTTGTGTTCCAAGATATATAAACTCCGAGACCCCTTCGAATGTGTGCTTCTGTCACCAGATCTTGTGGTGCCTATGTCAATGTCAATGTCATCTGCGTAGGCCAATATCTGTACACTTCTATTGATGATCGTACCTCTGGTTGTTATGCCCGACTTCTCTATTGCTCTTTCTAGCGCGATGTTAAACAATAGGCACGATAGACAAGATGAACAATTGACATGACAGTTGCCCGAAGAGAAGACGAATTAACATGACAGACGAAAAGAAGATGAATTGACATGGCAGTCGAAAAGAAGACGAATTGACATGACAGACGCCTTAAAAGAATGCACACAATTCAAACACGATAGTAATCTTAAGTTCATGTACATTTCAAATGTAATAATTCAAAAGCAACGATTTTGTTGTTCGTTTTGCAATAACTTTTTTGTTTATCAACCGATTTTAATTTATCATTTTTGACAAACCGCGTATATGACTAAAAAATTTATTATTTGATTATTGTACTCTCGGTTTTAGATCATTCAGGACTTTTCACAAATTGGGTCAAACCTTCCACGTTTGAATCGGTATCAATAGAGTGTTATACCGGTTATTTTAGTATCCCTGCCTCGTCAGACAATCCTTTGTATCATCGAAAATTATATTTGTAAATAGTCTTCGTTCATCGCCATCCAACTAGATGACATCTCTGTAAGCTAACCACTGAAGTGAGAAATATTTTGGAGACATTAGTTGTCCGGAGTTGACAGGAGTTGTCTGACGAGGCAAGGATGGTGAAATAACCGTTATCAAACTCTATTTTTACCGATTTAAATTCGGTAAGCTTGACTAATTTGTGCTCCAATGCCATATATTTGGCCACATATTGGCTTTTTAATTCATATAGATTTATACAGGGTGAGACATGAGGAACTTTACATACTTCTACCATATGTAGAGTCCCTCAGGGAGCATATCATGTGGCCACTAAAAATGTCAACTCCTCTTCTTTATTAATTAACAGGGTGATTTGTGTAATTGACCATTTATTTCATTTTACTGTAGTGTTTATACGGCTCATTTGATTTCTTTAATTTTTGCATGATACAGTACACTACTATCAAGCATTCGACTGGTATTAGCTAAACTAAAAAATTCCAGGACTGGCTTTGGAAAACTTAATTTAGGGATTCGTATTAAATATTACACCCTGTATATATTCTTTTTAAAATGCAATAAGTGGTTTTCAAACTACATAAATAGCCAATGAAAACGACATATGCGACAATGTTGTCGCACTTTTATTAAATTTTTAGTGAACGATCAAATCTTACCAAAAATAGAACAACCATAATGAAGTATCACATTATAAGGTAATTAATTTAAACAAATGTTATAAATTTCAAACATTTTAATTGAAATGATAAACTGAGTCACTGCACAACAAAAAACAGTAACTACTAACAATAACGAAGAACAATTTAAAAAAAAACTAAAAATATGTACATAGTTATGATAAACCCATAAATTAGAGCTGGAAAAGATACAATAATGGTAACAAAATAAAAATAATTCAAAATAGATTTTCGAAATGGAACCCTGCAGCCTGTACACATTTTTGTTGCCGAATTGTTAATTGACGTATTGAATTACGGATACTCTGGGGATCGTTTCTAATAGTATTACAACAATGTATAATTCTATCAATTAATTGTTGTCGGTTATTAATATTCACTGCGTAAACTAGTTGCTTCAATCGTCCCCAAATATGGTAATCAACGGGATTGAAATCAGGGGATCTTGAAGGCCACGAAGTAGGACCTGCACGTCCTATCTACCTGTTGCCATAAACATTATTGAGATGTTTGAGTATTGAGAACATAAACATGCTGAAAATACATCCCTCGGATAGCAACGTTCGCGTTGGCAAGCAAATTCGGCAAAATATTTTGTAGAAAGTTCAAATAGACCTGCCCTGTTAAAGGACCATCAAAAAAGTGAGGACCTACTAATTGGTTATTTATGACATCAATCCACACGTTAACTGAAAACCTTAACTGAGAACGACGTTCTCGAATAGCATGGGGATTTTCTTCTGCCCACACATGTGAATTTCGTGAATTATTTATCCCGTCTCTGGTAAATTGGGCTTCATCTGTAAATAGTGTCCTGTATAGCGTTGGTCGATTATTGTTAATCCATCTACAAAATTCCAACCTATCGATCTCATCTCCAGCATGTAGTCGCTGAACCATTTGAATGTGATATGGGTATAGATTATTTTTTTGTAAGACTCTACTTACTTTTGATTGTGTAACATTGAGTTCTCGACTTACTTGTCTAGTGCTTATTGTAGGGTTCATAGTAACGGCGTCCATAATGTCATCTTCCTGCGCTTCATCTACATGTCGCTCTGTTGTTCCACTAGGAAAAGTGCCATTTTCTCGCAAATAATTAAAAACTGACCCAAATGTTGGATGACTGGGAGTTCGACGATTAGGAAATCTCCTGCGATATTCTCTACTAGCAGCCCTATCATTCCCATTACAGAATCCATAAACAAATATTATGTCTGCATATTCTGTGGTCGAAAACTGATGTGGCATTTTGAACGAAAGTAACAAAAGCTCTACCAAAACTAACACAATGTACTTAACGTAGATATGACAGAAGAAATATGTATTCTTGTACACATAAATAACAATTGATAATGACAATAATGACAATGGGTATAAAATATCAAGAAACGTCAAACGGTCAACGCCAACCTTCATTTTAAACTTTTTTAGATTTATTTTTATTTAGTACAGTTGATGCAATGTATTATTATTTGACATAAAATTTTAATCATTTACAATCAACAAAAACTAACACATACAAGAGATTTGACTTTTTAATCAATTTAATTTATTATTTATCGAAAATAATGCCCCAATACGATCTATGAGTAAAAATTTAAAATTGAAAAACAATTGATTCTATCGTAGAAATAATGCAAGTGACAGTAAAGATGTTAATTTTCTACGTATTAGATTATGTTGTAGGAACTCATTTTAATTAAAATGTTTGAAATTTATAACATTTGTTTAAATTAATTACCTTATAATGTGATACTTCATTATGGTTGTTCTATTTTTGGTAAGATTTGATCGTTCACTAAAAATTTAATAAAAGTGCGACAACATTGTCGCATATGTCGTTTTCATTGGCTATTTATGTAGTTTGAAAATCACTTATTGCATTTAAAAAAAAATTTATACAGGGTGTAATATTTATTACGAATCCCTAAATTAAGTTTTCCAAAGTTTTCCAGTCCTGGAATTTTTTAGTTTAGCTAATACCAGTCGAATGCTTGATAGTAGTGTACTGTATCATGCAAAAATTAAAAAAATCAAATGAGCCGTATAAACACTACAGTAAAATGAAATAAATGGTCAATTACACAAATCACCCTGTTAATTAATAAAGAAGAGGAGTTGACATTTTTTAGTGGCCACATGATATGCTCCCTGAGGGACTCTACATATGGTAGAAGTATGTAAAGTTCCTCATGACTCACCCTGTATATAGATTTAATTTGTTTACTTTGCTAAAGTTGGATTAAATGTATACATTCCGGAACAATTTTTCAACTTACAAACCTTTAGCAGGGACATACAAATGAACTTTTCTACGCAATACCTGCAAAAAATATAACTTTAAGATCACAATATGCATATTTAACACCATTCTAAACACATGTACACTACCCTGTATGTATAAGATTAACAGTCGTTTGCTTTCTTTTGTTGCAGTTGACGGCAAGGGAGATAAAAGAAATGTGAAGAACACTCAGGAAACTGCGTGGCAAAATCATCTCAGTCAACTAGTGCCGTGCAAAAACTGTGGGAGGACTTTTAATCCTGACAGAGTGGCAATTCACGAAAGAAGCTGTAAAGCATCTTAATTGTACATACAGGGTGTGGCGTGTGAGAGTTAAATAAATATGGTTTTCAATTTGTTTGTTTTTATATTCCTCAAGTTAAGAATACAAAGAAAACGAAATGGGCAAATAATGGCAAAAAACAAAAACAATAGTTATTCTGAGAAGCGAATTTTGTATCATATTCGAATTTTATGTAAACAAAAAGTAGACATTCATTATCGACATTTTTATGCAATTTGAGATTATTAGGAAAAAGTAATGTTGACAAATATCATAGCAAATGATAAAAAATGCAATTTTTCGAAAAATTTACTATTTTTTTAAACAGCTGTATCTTCGAATTTGCTAAATGGATTTTAATTTGCCAATACTCGTTTGAAAGATATTTAAAAATGCTTTAATCTACTAGTTTTTGCAATTTTTCCTCGTTTGATTAAATTTTAATCGTGCCCTGAAAAACATAAAATTTTGTAAGTGATCTTTTTGTTTTTCTTAACCTATAAAATAAAACTTATCTTTCGCGGTTTTGTAAATTATCATCAAAAGGTTGATGTTATACCGAAAAAAATGAGACCTTATAAGTTAAAATCGGTCCACTGGGCTCCAAGATATAGCTCTTCAAATATAGTGAACTGAACATGTTGCCTTGAAATTACATTAAACCTGCAAATCAATGAACTACTAGCTTGCAACATCGCCAGAAATAGCGCAATGGTGAAGATTTTACAGCTATCGAAAATAAACGTTTGGGACGAATGTGCGATGGCCGAAAGAGGTCATTGGAAGCACTGGAGAGAACTTTGAAAGATATTCATGAAGTCAGACTCTTCCAGTAATTCTTTGATCAATTGCTGGGGCAAACTAAAGGCATGCCTAAAATTATCCAAGTTGTGGCAGCACGTAAAGACGCTCCAATTAACAACTAGGATTTGAGTATTTTTTCAACCAGATTAAAGTGCAATTGTGTTTTCGAAGCAGTTGTTTTAAACATTGGAAATGGTAACGTCCTATTGACACCTCGACCAGATTGATCACATTACCTACAGATATCTGTTGCTTCACAGACTCAACAGAGGGACTTATTCAGCATATTTTTTCTGTCATAGCACAAGAGAGAGTTTTGAAGATACCATGGACCGATCATATTACGAACGAAATAGTGTTGCACAGAATGGGAAGAGACAGAACTTTTGACCACCATTAAAAGGCGATATAGATAGCATATTTGGGGCATATACTTAGAAATGATAAGTACGAGTTGTTGTAGCTGATTATGAAGTGTAAAATCGAAGGAAAAAGGGGTCCTGGTAAACGACAAATATCCTGGCTGAAAAATATTCGCGACTGGACCGGGTTAAATACACAGACGCTCTTAAAAAAGCAGAAGATAGAGACGAATTTGCAATGGTTATAGCCAACCTTCATTAGTGGAGACGGCACTAGAAGAAGAAGAAGCGCAAGAGTTCAATAAATAATTGTTTAATTGGCAAAAACAATATTCATCAATATTCGTGGCAAAAAATACATATGTCGATGATCTTAATGCGACCATTTAGAATTGTCTTCCAGGAAAGTTGTTTTCATTCAAATCAGTTTTCGAATCTTCGAACCATTGGAATTTTCTGGACTCCTACTTCACAACTTACAGTTAAAAGTAGGATCAGTTTCTATAAGAAAGTTAACATCAAAAGAAAATATTTAAGGCAACCACAAAACAATGCAGAAGTCAGAATGGCTACCTATTAACAACAAGGAAATATGTATTGAATAGATGGGTGGAATACTTTAACCAGGCACTTAATATAGAGGAAGAAGAAGAAAACTTTGCAGACGAAAGAGATGAGGTAAGGGGAACAGACGAGAGGGAAGAGGAATCACCAACGATTCTTGAAGTTAAAGATGCAGTTAAAAAGCTAGCCAGAAACAAATCACCCGGAATAGATCATCTCCTAGCTGAACTATATAAAGAAGGTGACCATGATACCATAATGGCATTACAGCAGCTTATAAAAGAAATATGGACACAGAAATCCCTCCCCAATGATTATATTGGAATACTTTGCACCATACACAAAAAGGAGATATCTTTGAATGTTCCAACCACAAAGGAATTGCGCTTCTAAATGCAGCATAGAATATATTCTCCACATTACTTTGTCACGGTATGGCACCATATGCAGAACGGATAGTAGGAAAATGACAGGTTGATTTCGGAGGTGGTAAATCGACAATTCATCAGATTACAACCCTGAAACAAATTTTGGAAAAAGCACTGGAATATCGCATTGATACTCATCACATGTTTATAGACTACAAAGCAGCCTACGACTCTGTGGATAGAAGAGAAATGTTCAAAGCAATTAAAGAGCTATAAATATAGAATCAGTTGGAAATTTAACAAAACTAACTCTTGAAAAAGTTAAATGTAGAGTACGAATTCAGGTGGAACTGCCTGAATATTTTAAAACAAATAACGGGCTGCGCCAGGGAGACACTCTCCTGTATACGATTTAATCTGACTCTGGAAAAAGTAATACGTATGTCACAAATCACAACCACTGGTTCAATATATAATAAATCAGTACAAATCGCTGCAATGCGCGGTTCAGTGCTGTACGAGAGTCGTACGTAGTATTAAAAGAATCAGCTACAAAAATGGGTTTAATAATAAACATTAACAAAACGAAGCATATAAAAATAAGCACGCAACCACAAATCCTACGACCACTTATTATAGAAAACGACGTCATCGAAGCAGTGAACTAATCTGTATACCTATCAGCGCTCCTTAACACTGAAAATAATACTAACGAAGAATTTGCAAGGCCAATAGATGCTATTTTGGACTCAATCTCCTCCTTATATCCACAATTATGTCGATAAATACAAAAATAAAGCTCTACAAAACAATAATACGCACAGTCCTAACATATGGTTCAGAGGGCATATAATGCGGATGAAACAAAATGACCCAGCTAGATGAACGATCCTTGATAGACCCATTGGTCGGAGAATAAGAGGAAGACTCAGCAGACGGCTCCTTGATAACATCGATGAAGACATGAGAAATATGGCAATACGGCTTGGCGGAAAAAGGCGATGGACGACAGGGGAACGACAGGGGAGAGAGAATGACCGAATTCTGCCAACAACACAACATGGTAGCGACAAATACATGGTTTAAATTACACCCTCGCAGATTGTACACTTGGACTTCACCACAACACAATGAAAACAGAGTAATCCGTAACCAGTAACCAAATAGATTACATATTGGTCAACAAAAGATATCACAATGCAATCATCAGTGCAAAAACATATCCTGGAACTGACATCAATTCCGATCATAATCCTGTTGTTGCAAAAGTTCGCACAAGATGGAAACTAATAAAGAAACAAAAACCTCAACACCAACTATTAGACATCCAATTATTGAAAAACGACACCATACATCAGACAGTAAATAAAGACTTAAACAAAAATTTAGGAAATATCGACCACAATAGAATTAGCGAGTACGATGACATAAACGTTCTGTGGAAAACTATTAAAGAACAAATGAACAATGTAACGGAAAAACATCTAAAAGTAACACCTAGAAATAACAAACAGGAATGGATGACAGAAGAGATTTTACAATTAATGAACAAACGAAGAGAATCTAAAGGAAAAAATGACAAGGACGGAGAATACAAAAGACTAAATAGAATAATTCGAAAAAAAATAACTGAAGCAAAAGAGAAATGGCTGGAAACAAAATGCATAGAAATAGAAGAACTACAACAAAGGCACGATTTTTTTAATTTACATAAAAAGGTAAAAGAGTTTACATCGACTACCAAGAGAACGACTTTTCACACCATGCTGAACACGGATGGCAAACTGCTAGAATCAACGGAAGATAAACTGAAAGAATGGGAAAACTATATTAAAATTCTTTTTCACGACATACGAGAAGAACCAAGATTGGAAAATAACAACGAAGGGCCAACAATTCTGAAATCTGAAATCATAAATGCAATTAATCATCTTAAAACAAATAAAAGCCCAGGTCCAGACGGAATATACCCAGAAACGTTAAAATTAATCAGCGAAGAAAATATCGAAATATTTGTCCTTTTATTCAATCGCATTTATGATACAGGCAAAATACCCCAAGATTGGCTGGAGTCAATATTCATCCCACTACCAAAAAAGCCAAACCCACAACACTGCAATGAGTTCCGTCTGATAAGCCTTATGAGTCATGCAGTAAAAGTCCTACTAAAAATCGTACATAATCGTATCTATAGAAAGTGCGAAAAAATCATCGGAGACGATCAGTTTGAATTCAGAGCCGGCATGGGAACGAGAGAAGCCCTGTTCAGTTTACTAGTTCTCGCCCAAAAATGCTACGACCAACAGAAAGATATATTTATATGCTTTATAGACTTCGAAAAAGCATTTGATAGAGTAAGACACGACCTACTATTAGAACGTTTGCAAGAAGTCGGTTTAGATGGAAAAGACATCAAATTCTTAAAAAACTTGTACTGGAACCAAAACGCCAGAGTTAGGATCGAAGGTTCCACATCCGCAGAAGTAGAAATTACTAAGGGAGTTAGACAGGGATGTGTTCTGTCGCCTCTGCTGGTTAATCTTTACTCCGAGTTTCTATTTAAAGAAGCATTGGAGGATTCCAAGGATGGAGTCAATGTGAATGGCGTAAATATCAACAGTATCAGATACGCCGATGATACAGTGTTAATTGCGGATTCCGACTTAGGTCTACAACGACTCATCGACAAGACCAACTCGACCTGTGAGCAATTTGGTATGAAAATAAACATTAAAAAAACCAAAGTGATGTCAATCCGAAAAAACCAAAACGTACCTCAACCTTGCACAATAAATGGGCACATTTTAGAACAGGTCAATAGATTTAAGTACCTGGGATGTTGGATCGATAGCAGCCTAAATCCTGATCTAGAAATAGGATCGAGAATAGAACAGGCCAGAAAATCTTTCGAAAAAATAAAAAAAAACTGCTTTGTGATTCTCGAATAAAACTCGAAATTCGACTACGTTAATCAAAATGCTACGTCTGGTCGACTCTTCTATATGCAGTTGAAACGTGGACCCTTAAAACATCAACCGTAAATAAATTGGAGGACTTTGAAATGTGGATCTACCGGAGAATACTCAAAATTTCATGGACATCGCATACTTCAAACGAAGAAGTGCTGCATAGAATAGGCAAGGAAAGAGAACTTTTTAACACAGTAAAAGTTAGAAAAACATCATCCACATACTGAGAAATAATAAGTACCAATATGCCCAACTTATAGTGAAAGGAAAAATCGAGGGAAAGAGAGGCCTAGGAAGGAAAAGACTATCGTGGCTCAGAAACATCCGACAATGGACAGGGCTAAATTTTGAACAGCTAATAAGAACAGCTGAAGATAGAGAAGAGTTTAAAATTGTAGTAGCCAACCTCCATTGAGGAGAGGGCACTTTAAGAAGAAAAACAATAATCAACCTCAACTGTGCAATGGGACGAGACTGACTGTGAAAAGGCTAATGAATAATGTTGTTGAGGCTACGATCATCAAGGAAACATATTAAGAGGAGGATGTCTTGATCCAGCGAATACCGATGATTCCAACGGACTTACCATTATAATTTCACGTGCACGACCACTCGTTAGAAGTTTGAGTAACTGACTTAGAGATTCCATGCTTCGCGCATTATTATTATTCGCGAGTCGAAAAACCGTCATCGTAATGCATTGATTAGGAACCCCTGAAGAAGACATCAAAGAGGATGTCGAAATCTCGGCCTGTTGAGTTTAATACTAATTCTTGTATTAATCTTAGCTTTAGGTTTAATTGTACTAACCACGAAAATATTTCGGATCATGTAAACTGATTGTTATTGAAGGAAAGTAAAGATCTTATGGAAAATCGAGAAAACTAAAATAGTTGTAAAACGCTTCAATTTCCTGTTAAAGTAGTTTATTTCTGAATTGTCATCAAATATAACAAATAATTATATAACACATTATATATAAATATATTTATACATGTAAACATCGATTGTAGCAGCCTTTGTAATGAATGGTTTGAGATTTAAATATAATTTAAATTAATTGATCTAATTTTTTACATAAAAAGTTAGTACTGTGGTTCACTCCTAGCATGTTAACAAGTCAACACATATGGCAGATGATTGAGTTTTTATAAAGTTAAGACGCAGAAATAACCAAATATGAAAAGGTAGTGCCTATTTGTAGTGTAATTTATTTTTGATTTGTACCTCATGACTGACTAAACAAAGGTAAGTTTTACATTTTAATTGAGTTTATTTAGAGTGTGAGAATGCACATTATTTGGCAACATAGGAAAAGTACTTTCTCGTTATATATGTAAGATTGCCTAAAGAGGTACTTTTTCACGAACGGAAAGATTGATTGCATTGGGTCAATTATATGACTCAAAAAAGACACCTTATGCACATAATAAAATCATAGTCAAAATCAATTAAACATATTTAGTAAATTACATGAAGTTGCGAATAGGATATGATCGAATTCGACATTATAGACAACAGTATGTTAAATATAAATCAACAACCAAATTATGTTAAAATATTTCTTTCCTTTGACAATGTAAATATTGAAACCTCATCCTCCAAATGACGATTTTATGTTTTTTACTCAGGTCACTATAATTATCGAACGATAGTTGTAAAAAATAAGTCCGAAATATATGTATTTTTATAAACTTTAACACATATATTTCAATTGTGGTAGTCTCAAATATGAACTTCTGGCAGCGTTATGTATACCGGATAAATAAACTAATTGAACATTATAAAATGTTAATTACTGACAAATAACTTTTGCCCGTCATTTCCGGCACTGGTGCAATAAATCTATTTATATTTACTTCCATTTGTGATTATCGTTTATTCCGTTAAATATATATTTTTAAAGTGTGCAAGAAGTTTAATCTCTAGTTGATGGTAAGTATGTATCAGTGGCGGCTGGTGTGGTAAAATTTTGGGTAGGCCAAGCCAGCAAATTACATAAAGCTATGTGTAATCAGTGGCGGATCCAGAGGGAGGGTCACGATGTCATGACCCCCCCCCCCCTTAAAAATATTTGGAAACCCACTTATCCTATTGGTGGTAAGACTAAAAGTGACCTTGCATCAGAGAAAGAGAAAAGTAATCACCCTTAAGATCCAGGACCTCCCCAAAAAAAAATTCTGTAGTCGCCAGTGTGTGTAATACATTTTTTTTTGTGTGAGAGTGGGAATCTTTTTTTTTTCGAATTTTACGATTTTTTTTTTAAATTTATTTGGGCAACCGTGCACTTGTTTGCAATTATGTTGTTTGTTTAAAAATATGTTACAATTATAGATTATGTTACATATTTTTTTATCATAATTTAAAAGAAAATTTATATTACAATTCGATAATTACGTTACAAATGACAACGATGGTCGGCGTAGGCCCGATCGTCTGGTGCCTAAACAGCAAGCATGAACACGACAATATAAATCGTTGTCCGGCAAGCTGCTTAACTTTAAACGCGTTTTGTACGGGGATCTTATGTGAGCTGGGTCGGCCAGTTCCGATCGGGCCTATTAATTATATTTAAAATGCCTGAATACGATTCGATGCTTTCTGTGATAATATAATAACATAGCTTTTTTAACGGACGCTAATGTATTGAGTGATTTAGTACATTTAAAAGTTATTTACATGCATTAACATAATTTTTGAATATATGTTTTTCAATTTTAAAGCTCTTAAAATTATTGGGTAGGCCCGGCCTATCCTGCCTACCCCCAAAAGCCGCCACTGGTATGTATGTATGTACAGCGTTATCAGGCCTTTTAGGCTCATTGCTGGTTGGATAATTTCTATCGTTTTCTGTTCTTAGCTATCAGCTTCCAATCTCTGAGATCTTCCATCACTACATCTCTCCATTTCTTTCTTGGTCTTCCTCTCTTTTTTTTTCCTCAGGTACTTTCCAAGCAATATTTTTGACTAGTCTATTACCACAGAATAAATAACAATCAGAATGCCCACTCTCAGATGCCGCCTTTGAAGTTTATCAGCACGCGATCGCCATATTTTAAACGGAAACAGTCTCGGATTGAGAAATTTGTGACAAGCTACGACAGAACTGTAATTTAAATTTTTAGAGGTTAATAATTTAGTACATTTGATAGTTATTTATTGTACAAGACGATAAATTTGTACTTTATCTTCGAGAGCGTTTTTTAGCGTCAAGACGTCAGTCGAGACGCTAATTATGCTCGAGAAGATAATGCGATTTTATCGTCGTGTGCAATACAACATTTTTTTCTATAGCAAGACTTCAAGTTCAGGTGAAAAATAGAATTTCAAAGAAAATTGTAATTTTTAGCACAAAAATCACAATTGTGTTGCTCCGTTGCTAGGGATATGAATTACTCTGTCAACAAATGTCAAACAAATGTTACGTTTTGGTTTTTGCGGAGAATATTGTTGCGTTTTGTGTACAAAGTGAATAAATACGAAATGGACGAAAAAGAATTGACACAAGAAAAGGAAAACTTGCCATCAGATGTAGAAAATGCAGCGTTAGAAGCAGAAAGTTTATTGTTGCCACAAAAATCTAGGATGATGTATGAGAAAGAATACCATTTAATCCTTAATGTGTTTGAATTTGTAAATTTTATTGAATAAAAAAAAGTTAAAACATTTTATCTACTCTTGCTGTTAAAGTGTCACTTTATCTACCCTTGCGGTTCAAATGATACTTTATCTACTCAAAACAGTTGTTATAGCAACACTTTAACATAAGCTATGGAAAAAAAAAATTTAATCTATTCTTCAACTAAAAGTAGGATCAAATAGTGCATATGATGTCTATAGTTGCCGTAAATAAATTAAACCGGGTTAATTTTTCTATGCACACCAGATAAAATGTCCCTGAACAGCATTGGTTCCGGTTAAAACATGGCTGATTCAGTCTGCGCGAACGAGATGCGCGTACTTATTTTTTCAAGCAAAGTGGGCATTCCGATTATTTATTATTCTGTGCCCTGGCTATGCTCTCACGTATGTCAACATACGTTGATTTTTTTATAATTACGTTAAATCCAGAGGTAGCTATGGAAAAATGACATCAAAATAATAATATTGTTAGTTACTGTCAAATGTATTTTGTAGTATTGTAAAGCTTTTGGTCGAGGTAAAGTTATCGATGAGAAAATTTGTTCAATCATTATTAGATTTTTTAATTCTGGAAAATCCAGTTCGAAAATCGCGAATATGTTGCAATTGTCACGCTATAGTGTAAGAAATATAGTCAGAAGTTACAAAACTACAGGTTCGGTCGTCACAAAACCTAGAAATGTATGAAAAAGTAAAATAACCGAAGCAGATCGAAGGACATTAAGACGCATTATAGTGAAAAATCGACGAGCAAATTATATGGAGTTAAGCGTTTTATGGAGTGACGTTATTGGAAGACACGTTTCTAAATCAACATGTCACCGAGAGGCCCACAAATTCTAAGGAAAAGCCACTTTTAGCATTAGAACAAAAGAAAAATAGAATAAGGTGTTCAAAAGAGCATAAAGATTAGACTCAGTCTCAATGGGATTTAATACAATGGAGTGATGGGTCCAGATTTGAAGTGTGTGTTGGAGACAGTAGTAGTTGCGTCATTCGCTGGAAAAATGAAGCTTTCCATCCCGACTGTCTCAAGAGAAAAGTCAAATTTCCTGCATCTGTCATTTGTGGCGCGAAATGAAAAATGCTTTGAGAAAACATCCTGCCAGGTGCGTCAACGAATTGAAGGAAAAATTTCAAGAAATATGGGATTCGTTTACATTAGAATTTTGTCAGAACTTGCTAAAAACTATGCCTCGAAGAATTGTGGATCTTATAAAAAATAAAGGGGATGTAACTCAGTGGTAAACTTCCCTATTTTTTTTTGTTAATATTATATATTCTATGCGGTTTTAAATCTATTATTATTCTGTTTAATCAATAGTTTCCATTACGTTATAAAATATTTTCTATAATTAGAAAATCAAATCAAAAATGTTATTCGTTTTTTTATTTTTATTTTTGTTCTCTAAAATTTAATTTTCTTATCAATCTAACGTTGGGCCAACTAATATGGGAAGGGGCTCGTATAAATATGTGTAATTTTTAAAACATCACACGGCTGTATCGTTTCTCTGTCCCTTTGTTGTAATTTTATATTAGTCATAAAAGGAAATAAACCGCTACTTGCGCTTGCGCTTTGTATTTTTTCGCGAAAGTTTACAACCTTCGATAGCTCAGTTGGTAGAGCGGTGGACTGTAGTGGAATTATCAGCGTAGTCATCCATAGGTCGCTGGTTCAAATCCGGCTCGAAGGATTTTTTTTATTGATAAATTTAATAAACTTTATTATTTCCAAAGCATTTAAAAATATACAATATATTGAATTGCACGTAAATATTAATAAAATTGTATTGTGTCATGAACTTTGGTGGTTTGGGATTCAATTATTAATTTGTTTTTGAACTTTCTCCAAACTGGCCACAATTTTACTTTAAAATTAATTTTATTTAACATTTCGATTTCCACTTCAAAAAACGTTTTCAAAATAATGTAACGTATGTTTTGCCTACCACATAGGATATTACTATGGGGGGTTGAAAATTGGGGACAGAAATTATTGGGGCAGAGATAGGGCAAGCAAAATAAACGAAACTTATGCGAACGGCGCTCAGGGTTTATTTGGAGAAACTGGGTCGTGGATAAGTGAATGGCAAGGGGTTGGATTGGGGCAACTACAAAAAATGAATCAAAAATAGGGTACTTACATGAATATCCTTGACAAATGGCCAAACAAAATACAAGAAGCTGTTTAGCTATTTAAAATAGGACGCCGCTTTGAGGAAACTTCCTGATGGATGAAAGAAAAAGGTTCTTCCTTACTAAAAAATACAAGATAAAGGTTAGAAGACTTTTCTAAAATAAATAAAGAAATTAATTGTTTTAAACCTGACTTCTCTTTCGACCTTTCTTATATCGCTTCTACTGTCCCTTACCCTGCATATTAAGTTGAAGGGGCAAGCGAACCGGAATTCTTGACAAATATGCTTCAAATTATATCGTAAAATAACCTTGAATCATTCCCAGCTAAAATCTCGAAACTAACGCATACAAATAAATAAAACCATAGTTAAAGTCGCAGTTACAACTGGAATTGGGAATTTTTTCCTTTACATTACAAAATAAACAGAGAATCGGAGAGATATTTTATGCTTGGTCCAGAGGCGTACTAGAAAATTTTTTATTCTTGAATATTAGATAGCTTTTAAGGAATTTTCTGCATGCTACAATAAAACTTTAACTTTTTGTTGCTCGGTAAAAAATATTGCTTTTAACAACCACTGTATGATAAATGATTGGCGACGGGGCAACGGAGGTTCGTGGAAAGTCGACGGCGCGCAGTGTTGCCATTTATAGTGTGTATATCTAATTTAAAACTTAACGTATTTTATAAGAGACTTCTAAAATATTTTGTATTATGTTAAAAAGATTAATTGTGAAGTAATGGAAACTTTCTAATTGAATTTATATGTTTTAGTATTTATTAGAGATCAAAGTAGTACGTCCAAAGATGTCAATGATCCCAGCCGCAAGTATACATTCCTTAGTCGACGTTTTTGAGGTATCAAAATGTGGACCTACCACCCAAAATGAGACACCAAGTTTAGTTATCAAGACTAAAGTACCCCTTTGTAAAAAACTAAAAGGTGTCGCGAAAAATATTACCGTCGAACCAATTTTACTACTTAGTATGTTGGCCCATGTGGTATCCGCCCTTACGGTCCAAAATCTAATTTTAGAAAAAAGTTGTAGAGTCCATCTAGTATTGAGCAATGCTACTTGCAACACCCTTACCTACAAGAATAAATCCGATCCTGAATATCTAGATTATGAGAAAAAAGTGCAGGTTGTAGCTACGAGTATGTTCATATGGAGGGATGCTATCATGAGTTTAATACCATCAATGCTTCTACTTTTTATAGGATCGTGGAGTGATCGATACAAGAAGAGAAAGCATATTATTCTTAACGTTACATTGGGAGATATATTCACAACATTATGTTGGCTTATCTCCACGTTTTATTTTTGTGAATTGCCCCTGGAAGTAACTATTTTAGGAGAAGTTTTACCAGCAGTAGTAACTGGAGGACAACCAGTTGCTTCAATGGCATTTTTCAGGTAAGTTCCCTTTTTTATTGATTCTTTTTAAAAATACTTTCAAACAGGCTATTTTAAAATACTTGACTATCTAGTAGACTACTTTATAATAGATTCTCATGTTTTTGTTGTTACAGCCTTGTAACATATCATAATCCGGTCCTCGCATATCTCTTCATTAATACAATCCAGCCCTGTACTGTATTTACTTTACCACAAAAAATCGAGTTTTCGTTAAATGTCTAAGTGTAAATTTTTATTACCTCATAAATCAGACTTTATCATATATTCTTTATCTATAAGAAAGATTATTTATACAATATCTAACAGAACAAGCCAATTCGCCAGTAACTCGAGATTATCGGTATAAAACTATAACGGAACTTTTGTTGATTACATTGCAAGATTAAATGTGTAACAAAAAAAACTGGATGTAGCATTCTGGGAGTGACAGAGAAAAAACGGAAACATAGTATTTTGAGAACGATTTCCAAACTACAAATCGAAACGTCAAATAAATTTATGTTAAAGTAAAATTGTGGCTTATTCTCAACAAAAATAGTAACTTGTGGATAATGTAGCGACAATTTTTATATATCGGACTTTTCCATTAAAATGCGATGATTGGTTCTAGTTTTTTTTTTTCAACGAGAACTTAAATTACGAATTTATTTTCTTAATGTTTTAATACTTCTCAAAGAATCACTCCTCCTTATTCCTTTGGAACGGCATGGTGATACTGTTAATATTAGCTTGCGGTCTGTATTGACTGCGATCCTGAGGCAGATGGACGGCTTTATGTCAAGATTTTCTCACCAGAATCTTCATTTGGTCTGCCCATCGTGTGCGAGATACTGCTCTTGATATTGGGCCTTCTACCCCTCGTTTTACTATCAATAGTTCCATAGTTCCAATTCTTCTAGCTGTTCTATTCTATTCTTCTTCTTCTAGCGAAAGATATTCTTTCGCTGTTACTCATGATGTGTTTAGTTTAACTAAAACACACAACAAAGTCCGAATTGAATTCCCGAAACACTTCTTTGTTACTTCTTTTTAGCAAACAATTTGTCCTCTTTAGTGTCTAATATTTCACTATCAGAGTCGTCACTATCTGAATTGTCTATCCGAATAATTAGATGCCGGACCTCATCTATAACTCGCTCGGTTTGAAAAGACTGAACGATTATGTCTTCCGTATGTCTAATACAATTTTGCCATTGTTCTGCCTATATTTGTTCTAGCGATTTTTTCCATAAACTAAGAACGCTAGCGTCATGTGTTGTTTTGGACGCATATTTATCATAAAAATTTTTGGCTATATTCCAAACTAACTCAATTGCATTATAGTGGCAATGGTAGGGCGGAAGTCGAAGAACTTCATCGCCATATTTAAGAGCCATTTGGTCAGTAACAAATTTCTTTTGAATTTTGTGCTTTCCACACCTTTGAAGTAAATCGACTTTTAAAAATATGTCACTGTGATAAATTTTCTTTTCTGTCAACCACAACTGTATTTCTTCTTTTGTCCAGCTGCTTTAAGGAAATCTCTCTTCTACTCTTGAGTGGTAGGATACATTATCCAACACTAATGGATGGTCGCTCCAATTTTTTTAACAAATTTTCTTCAAACCATTCTTCAAAAATATTTGCATCCATATTTCCATGGTAATCATCTGTATTCTATGTGGACGAAAAAATTAAACTAGCGTCAGGAATAAAACCCTCACCATTTCCATCATAAAGTATAATGTAGCGTTTACCACTACCAGAACGACTAGAAGAATGACATTTCGTGATGTCATCTTGCCAGGATGATTTTGACATATTTCCTATAGCAAAAATCTAAGTTTCATCTAAAAATACAACTTGCCTCGGACTATCAGACGTTTTATTCTACATGTATTTTCTTAAATAATGCCACCGTTTTGAAACAGCATTAGAGAGTTCACACAATACTTGTCTATTATTTGTCTTTTTATATCGAAAACCTAAATGTTTCAGCACCCTCCACAAATTTTTTAAACTAATATCACACAGTTCCTTGTCTTTTATTTTTTGTAACACAGCACTAACTGTTAAATAAGATTTTTGTTGATTGTGTATTTTGTTAAATTATTAAATAACACTAATACAACCCACGACCATCAATTAATTTTTAACGATAAACAGAAAAAAAAAATATGATGACGTTTGAATTTGATCTACTTTGTCGACGACAGTGTCGTTAACAGAAAGGTATTTTTAAACAGCATGAATCATTTTTCAATGATTGTGTGGATTTAAGAAATACATTACTAAACAAATTTTTAAACTGTGTATAAAGGAGATTACAGTTATTATAACACATGGTACTCCTTATTTTTTAAATAATATGTTCTTGTAAAGGCATAACTTTGATTATTGGGTAAACCTACATTATACGATACGTCAGAAGAAATTAAAAAACATTAACATGTAATAAATTCACTGTTTAACTATTGCAATAAAATATTAAAACCAATAAACGATAACTTGCTGAGCACTGCTGATTGAAACAACAGAGCAGTAAAAGGTAGTGTAAAATATACCGCCGGTTATCTGGTCCACTAGTAATAAAGTAGTAAAATAGTAGGTGAAAAATATATATTCAGTGCTATGATTCTTAAATCTGGTCCTGATGCGCCACTTAGGGCAAACCGGCAACGTGGTCGGCTGTTCTCCCATAAGAAATACATTGCCTATTTTACCTGCACTGCATTCTAACTGTAGCTTCTACTATAGTATATAAATTTTACAGTATCAAGAGTTAGCTACCATGTTGACCATTGTACTAAACTATGAATCTCTAATAGGTGTCATCAGTTCATTACCATATTGGTCCTGTGTTACGTACATCCTTATTAAAGTTCTATAAGATTGTCATTTCCTATTCAATTTTCTTTTTTTTAAATGAAAAACTCATCAATCTAAAATCAACTCCAACGTCAAGTCAACGTCAAGTCAAGAAGATGCAAACAACTTTGAATTTTGAGAAAAACTATTTCAGTTCTTGATATTTTATTTATTAAAATTATTAATTATTATTTATTAATTAAGAGTAACATTCATTTGCAACTTAATTTTTATATAAAGCTCTTGAAATTACTTAATATCAAAAATAAATTATATTCAATAATAAAAATATTAAAAATAAAGAAGAAGTTCAACAAAGGAATAAGAAAACAATGCAAGAAGAAAGAAAATATTAAATTCCAATGCAGACTCAAGAATATACCGGTAATTTTAATCCAATAATGGAAGACTCCTATCTCACATATACGGATATAAGTTATAATATTGTAATGTTTGTTTTAATTTATTTAAAGCCTTTGAATAGTAATACTAAAACAGAATTAATTTATAACATTTATTAATTTATTTACACGTCTTCTTCTTAATGTTCGAAATGTTCCCAGAACCCAAGCAGAGCTTAGCATATCATTGCCTCTGCTTAAGACATGATTTCTCTTGAAATCTTGTCGGAACTTTAACTGGATGCTGGTAACGGCCACTTGACTCTCTTTTACAACTACCAGTTGTATAAAAGTTGCAAGGTACGGTTTTTGCTTTTCACTATGCGGATTGTAACAGACTAATACCTTGACTTCGGTGTCTAAAGATTTCCTCCACCATATTTTGGACAACCAGTTGACGGCATTCTAGCATGGGCATGGCTAATTTTTTCACTTTGGATTCCAGGACGTGCACCCTCAAGTTTCCCATACATCTTGGTAGGTAGGCTGGCCACGGGCAGTATTTTGTTACCAGATAGAAAGGGTAAAGGGATGTATATTCAAATTTCAGAGCTTTTTCGAGAGCTGGTAGAACTTTCTTCGAAAGATCGATGGTAATCGTCATGCGTCTTTAATCTGGGAGTGCAAATAGATCTTTCCTTTTTTCAGTAGTTACACCATATCTTGCTTTACTGTTATCTCCATATGCCTTCACGAATTCCTCAAACGTGAGGTCAGGTACTTCTTTGACTTGGGTTTTTTTTCCTCTTCTTCATCTACTTCGTTGACTCCTTCGAATTGCGCCAACTAGTTATGGTGTACTATGATCGGTTTTCTACTAGGAGTCTTGTTTATATCGTTAATATTGTCTTTAAGGTATGGACCTTCCCAGAACTACTGCAACTTGGAAGAACAGCCCTTTTGCTTCTTTGCTTCTTGACATCTAAACTCTAGATCACAAGGTAGTCGCATCTCGTGTCCAAATGAGAATTTTGCTGGTATTTGGCCTGTTAATTCATTAACAGTGGATCTGTAGGCCATTGCGAAGAATAGATGGTACTGGTCCTAGTCTCGCTGATAATTGGACATTATTTTTGCCAAATACTTGCCAACTATTTTATTCATTCGCTCTACCATCCATCCGATTGTAGTTGATAGTCTGTTGTTTTTGTTTAATTCATACCTAGGCTATCGCAGACTCCCTGGAATAGATCGCTTTCGAAGTTCTTTCCTTGGTCACTGTGGGTCTCCAAAGGCACCCCAAATTGGCTGATGTACTATTTGATCAACACATCTGCAATAGAAGTGGCCTTCTGGTTGGAATTGCGTAGATCTCTATTAATTTTGTGAAGTAATCCTTTTCGCTTTCCGGAAACGGTCAAAGATATTCTTTCAAATGGACTTCTTACATAGGAGCCTTTCTTTTTCAGTAAGGTCCCTTACTCGTGGCACAGGTAGTACATTTCTTACACCAGTCCTCTACATTGACGAAACGATTCATTCAATAAAACCGTTTCCAGAATTCTCTGAAAGGTTTTCTTCACACCAAAATACCCTCCTGATGAACTGTCGTCTAACTGACGAATTTCTTTGGAATCACCGACTTGAAAATATTATCATTTCCAGTAATCGTTTAAGCAATCCGCCTTCCATGATAAAAGAGTCCCACTGGATTTAATATGTTTTAACTACTGAGCTAGGATTGATATTTATTGCCATTTTTCTAATAGAAAATTGGAAAAATCCAATTTTCTATAAAATTGGATCTTTCTCTTGTTCTTCTCTGAGCTTATTAGGTGTCCACTCCTCTTTGACCACCGTTGTTCTTAGCACTGCTGCTTCCTTCGATTCTGTCTTTTTTTGCAGTGAAAACACTCTACTGGGCAAAGCAAGGAGAACCATGTGTACCTTCCTCGTCTATCTTGACCTTGCCTTCCACTGGGGTTGGTTACCTAATCTGCAGGATAGTTGCTTAGGTGTCCGAGGTTTACCCGTGTGGTCAAGACCGCACTTCGTGGCTGTGAGGATAGGGATTGAGATTGAGATGCTAACTGGAGACGGCATCTTATATTGTGCATCACTATCCCTTTGAACCTCTTTGAGTCAAATTCAAGAGGAATAAATAGTACACACATTAACATAAAAATAAAAAAAGATAATATACAGTACATAAAATATTACAGCATGTAAAACACGTTTTATATAAAAAACAAAAAAACTTTTTAGGCACTTATATTATTAATTTTGACATTTTAAAAGAATAATATTTACAATTCGAACTCCCACACAAGAAAAAAATGAAAAGAATGAAATTATCCATGCTATAGAATTAAGAAAAGCTGTTTTTCTTCCAGATTAGCTTCAACATTACCTTCTGCATCCAAGTTAGACAAAAACCGACTTAATATCCAGAACTGGTCAATAACTAAGTATATATTTGGTAAGTCATATAAATATTTACCTTTGCAATTTAATCGAAGAATTTGAAAGATTAAAATTGGAATTTAATAAATTAAAGAGATATATAAGCAAATCCGAAATTAATAGTAAAGAAATACAAAAATCTTTACTGCTCGTACTAGCACAAAATTTGGAATGAAAATTAAATCATAAAGTTTTCAATCAAGCTCATTATACCACAGAATAGTAAAACAGCTTAATAACTCCATTAGGATCACTACTTAAATCGGCAACAAGAAATCTATACCACAATATGCTCATCGAGACCACGAAGAACAAGGCGGATTCCGAAAAGCCAGATCGTGTCTACATAATATATTCACTATGAATTCTCAATTACAAAAAAGTTGGAAAACAGAGCCCTGCAGTGCATTTAATGCCAGAGCACAGAGCATAGGAAAAGCTGTTATAGATAGAGACCTCAGAGACGATGACTGGGGAAATAGAGTGCTGTGGAGGACAAAAATGGCGAACTCATAATGGGAAAACTCGAAGAAGAAGAAAATAATCAAACCAAAATAAAAACAATTTCAGCTTACTGAGGTTCCTTATTTCTGATAATAATTAAAGCAAATGTAATAAAATATATTATATTTTAGTTATATTACATATCTTAATCGCCAAAAAAATGGAAAAGCATAACTCAAGCTGTTAGAGAGACGAAGAGAAAATATGGAAATGAAAATACTAACAGAAGATATAGAAAAAAATATATAGAATTCAGAAAAATTTGATTCGCTGACTATGAAAATTACTATAAAAGGGAGGAAGCCTTAAAAGCAGTAAAAAAACATATTCAAAGAACAAATAATTGGGTGTTCATAGTGTAAAGTAGACTTATAGGTCAATAAATAAAATTATAAACACATGCTGCATAAACAAAAAAAAAGGAAATAGTCAAAGAATCAATACAAGAGCTAGGAGAAAGTAGTTGAAGTAATACAAAATTATTTAGATTTATAAAAGCGCAAAAAGTAACAACTGACGATAAAAAAATACCAAAACATGGTAAATGTACCTACAACAGAAAACTTTATAGGGCTAGAAAGAGCTATGAAAATAAAAACGAAACAAGAGGTAATAATAATAATAATAATAAATTCGAAAGGACTTACAAGAAACGATTTAGTAGGGAAAATCTTTCATCAAGAAGTAGCTATCAAACTGGGACTTCTCAAAGCAAACCATCTCTCATATTATCAATACGTCCCAGAGAGTATGCTTGAAAATGACAACTTCAAGCTGTATTGGGAGCGCACTTTGCTCACAGACCAAACGGTAGCACACAATAGACCAGATTTTGTACTAGTTAATAAACTAACGCTACAAACAACACTAAGCGACGTGGCGATACCTAACAACAATAATTTGCGTGTTAAATACAACGAAAAGATCACCAAGTACAGAGATCTGGAAATACAAATAAGGAGACAATGGAGAACAGACGATACCTATTATTCTTTCTTCTACTGGAGCCATTCCAAAAAACCACTTAGATAACATAAAAAAGCTGGGTCTGAATGAACATCTGTATAAGACCATGCAGAAAGCTGTAATACTCTCGACTACCAGATGTGTACGAAAACTTTTGGGAGATACTCCAGCATATCAACTCATCTAGTAGGCGAGCGGTTTACCCCTATAAGAAGAGCATCAACCGACTAAAATTCTTTTTGCATTTCTAATGCACCAAACCTTTTTTATTCGATTCTATATATTTTTACAAGATGAAATGTATTTTTTTTTAATTTTTACAAGTGGGCCGGCAATTGTTATTAACAAATAACTTATACAAAAAAGCAATTTCACCGAATTGTTTCGGAATCAATTTTTTTAGGTGTATCTCATCAAAATAAACATTTTTTCTCTCTTGATAATTTTTCGAAAAATGCTTCCTTTTCGAGTTATTTACATTTTTTTGTTGAAAAAATGCCGTAATTAGTGATTTTTGGGATTTTTTTTCTAAAAAACTACTAAATGAATTGCAATTTTACAAATAGCTTTATAATCTTTAAACCGTCGAGTACAACTTAGAATATTTTGACAAGGATAAATTGTTTCTATCTCGCTAAAAACGTGGACCCAAATATTTCGAATATGCCTTTCGAGAGTATCCCGCTAAGAGTGTACAGCGGTTGAGGTGCTGTAGGCGCTAAAAAAATGCATCTAATGAAAAATTACCACCTTCGAAACCAGCATTATTACAACATTACTTAAGAGCAAAGTGGCAAATAAATGAATGGGTTCAAGCAAAAAACAATATTATTTCATCTCTTGATCCATTAACCCATGGTTGGACAATGGAAAATAATTGTTTCGATTTTAATTATTTTGAAGGCGAAACTAGTTTAGATATGTTACAAAAGTATTTCTGCTCATGTACCGGAAAATGTTCTACGAAAAATTGTAATTGTATTTCCTATAATTTAGAATGCTGCGCAGTATGTGCATGTACACCAGAGAATTGTAAAAATGTTAAAGACGACTCTATTGAAGACAATGAAATCAGCTTATTAGATGGAAATCCTGTTGCTGTTGACGAAAATTTTCAAATTATTGACAATGAAAACGATGTATAATTAATATTATATTTTAATTTTATTATATTTTTCAATGAAAATTAATTATATATTGCTTAATGTATTTCACTGTAATAAAACATTCAATAATATAGTCAACCACTTATATTAAAAGAAAAATTACATTATTATAGCATTGTAAAAAATTAATTTTAATTGTTTTAATTATAATATGTCTATATAAAAATAATTAGAAATATCTTTTTTTTTTAATAAATTGTATGTAATATTTGTATTGAATTAATTTTTTAAATTTAAACAAATATTTCTACGCGCCGCACGCCTGTATCGCCGCAACCGCTGTACACACTTAGCGGTAGACTGCTCGAAAGGCATATTCGAAATATTTGGGTTTACGTTTTTAGCAAGATTATCCTTATCAAAATATTCTAACTTGTACTCGACGGTTTAAAGATTATAAAGCTATTTGTAGAATTGCAATTCATTTAGTAGATTTTTAGAAAAAAAATCCCAAAAATCACTAATTAAGGCATTTTTTCAACAAAAAAATGCAAATAACTCGAAAAGGAAGCATTTTTCGAAAAATTATCAATAGAGAAAAAGTGTTTATTTTGATGAGATACACCTAAAAAAATTGATTTCGAAGCAATTCGGTGAAATCGCTTTTTTGTATAAGTTATTTGTTAATAACAATTGCCGGCCCACTTGCAAAAATTAAACAAAAATACATTCCATCTTGGAAAAATATATAGAATCGAATAAAAAAGGTTTGGTGCATTAGAAATGCAAAAAGAATTTTAGTCGGTATATTCTGTTTCTAAGCGTCTTTTGAGGGGTAAACCGCTCGCCTATAGGGCTCGATAACACGGAAAGATTCCCACCAGAGCTCAATTCTTTTGATACCATAGGTATCTGGGATAAGTGAATTCTCCCCTTAGAGGGAGTGTAAGCCATGTGGCTAAATCTGGATAATTTGAAATATTCTGGTACAAAATTACAATTTCTTCTCCTTTTTCCAAAGGCGCCGCCACCAAAATTGAGTCTTAATCTCGTATATTATGTTTTCTGTTGCCTCCCTTATACGGACTAATAATAAAACTAAAACAAAATAAGCAGTGGCTCGAGATGAAAGCGTAAACGAATTATTAAAAAAGACAGAAGAGTTTTTGCTAATAATCGATAAACTAATAATATCTAACAATCTGGAAGAAGAAAATATGGCCGAAGATTGGAAGTCTGAATGGTTTGTTTCAACAATAAGCTAGTAGCTACAGAAATACAATCACTTAAGAAAGTACTAACTAAAATAATTAGAGCAAGAATTGTAAAATATACAATAAGGGTTCCGTTATAGTCTGTTGCAAAATCTGCATTAGTGTACTTCCATGCGCAAACTGACACACTTTTTTGGAAAATACTGTTCAAGGAATTAATAAAGTCAACTAAGAAATTATTAATTGGAATCTGTATATTGTTTTTTATATTGGTTTTAATAATAGTCCTTACATCACCAAGGATACTTACTGTAGCAGATTTTTTTGCCTATTTTTATGTCAAACCGCTATCAAATTTGGTTAAAAAACAAGTTCATCAAATGACGTTAAGCTAGTTTGTATAATGTTAGAGTCGCCACTTTGATTTGACGACAGATCTAAATCACTTTACTCATATTTATTTTGCTGCAGGTTTCGCTCAGGTAGAGGCTTATTCTTCCACCCTTCTGCTTGAACTCCAGTCCCGGGACACTCTGCCATCGGCGACCGGCCGCTTACTACCTTTCTCGGTGATTTCTCAGCTAAAAGTCATTCTGTTCGCAAATTCCCTGCCGCAACGATAAATAAACTCAGGTTCTTTAAGTGTCATAGTTTTCTACTGCCTATTGTACTCCAGCAAAGAAATAATGAAATGAGTCATACGCGTGATATCGTAAGTTATCCTATAATTTAGCAGTTCTTATGAGTTTTACCAAGAAGAGTATCAGTAACGGAGAATTTATTTTTTATTTAGCGTATGACATATTAAGAACACATAATTAAAAGCAATATTTTTATAAAAAACGTTAAATAGAGTATTACAAATGAACATTTAATATATCACTATAACCTAAAACATTTTCGGTCTCATTCACGAATTCAATCTTCTAAGTTTTTCTTGCTGTTCTGTCAATATATTACCATGCTTAGCTCTTTACTTCTTTTGTTTGGATTCCTTTTTGCTTTTGTTCAGTTTCGATAAAATTGTCTCGTCTTTATTGGCTTGCTTAAATCTTGTAGTTCTTGAAGTTCTTTGTTCATAATTTCTCTCTTCTTTCTGAGGTGGATTTTCTTTTCTTCCTTGTGTAGTTATTTATAGTTATTTATATTCTTCCTCTGCTTGTCGGATTCTGTACCACTGTTGCATCATTTTATATGCTCTGTTTTTTCTCTCTAATATAATTTGATATTCTTCGTCAAAACATTCTTTCGTTCTTGTTCTTATTTGTTTACCTTTCATACCTAGTAATTCTTCAGTTGCTTCTTTTATGATGTTTCTGCACCTTTCCCACTAATAATTTATGTTTCCATGTTTTAGTCTGTTTTCTTTTACTGAAGTCCTTCTACATTCTATCGTTCATGTTTAGAACATATTTTCTTTTTTAAACGTTTAAAATTCTGGCCCTTACCCTAATTTCGATCCAGTAATGATCAGAGCCCGTATTTGCTCCTATTCTGTTGCGAACATTTGTTATATTGGATGAGTGTCTTACGTTTATAGTAGAATGATCTATTATATTTACTGTAAGTCCGGCTGTTGATTTCCAGGTATCTTTGTGTATATCTTTTCGAGCGACGTTAAAATTATACCATCGATTAAAAAGAAAAACTACTATGAAACAGAAGTCACTTCTGAAATCAGAGCATCAAAACTATTTAAAATTCGTTATTTCTCAAGCAACAAATTTTTCAACTTGTTATCATTCCTGTTCCATATCATGCAAGTTAAATGTTTACTTCGTATTCCAGTTCTTCCTTTGACGGAATTTTTAGTTTTTAGGAAAATATTTGCTTCGTTGTGTAGTTGCGGCAATTTGCTGATTCAGCTGTTGATTCATCTGTTGTGTATTTATTTTGCTGTGTAAACACATTTCGACATAATGTCAGGACATTGATTAATTCCGTTAATAAATAGACTTCTCGTTTATTTGACACTCAAGAGAATTAAATTTTCCTCAGACATAAACTTCGAATCTCGATAATTGAGTTTCGTTCTATTTATTGCCATAAACGGAATACGTAGAATTAATTGCGGAGAGTATTGTTTTTGTAACAATATAATTCATGTCATGTATGACTCGATGTATAACTTCTTCCACATAAACACGTTTTGGCATGTTTTTAAAAGACATTATGTACATACAAACCAAAACAAGCATCTGCGGTTGCTAGCACTCTTTCTATTGACAGACTAAATAATTGTCTACACATTATTAATATGAATGAAAACTCATTTTTTTAACTAGATCTAAAGTATTATTTTTATTATTATAAGCAAAAATAAAATATTCTATTGTTACAATGTAAAGTGGCCAGCAAGGAAACATATGTTTTTGTGACCTACTTTGTGGAAAAGAAAATGTTACATACTAGCTCTCCAGTTTTAGTGTATACTATAATCTATTTCTAATGAGTGTAGAGTAATAAAATCTCATGAAGTATTCAAAAGCGCTACAGGGTAATCCGTCAATAATCCGTCAATAAATTCCGTCCGCATTGCAAAATTCTGTCGTTTCATAAAGAGCAGGTAGGTATCACCCTGTTTTAAGGGATTAGTCCATTGTTATCGACAGATAAACACTGAGCCAGAGGCGCGCTAGTGGGTTAATTGACAAAAGAATATGCATTCTTAAAAATCATATTAAAGGAAATAAAAATGTAATACAGCAGAACAGTGTTATTAAAAAAATATAAAATGTAACAATAAAATATATACGAACCGAAATCGGGAAATACTCACAAACACACACGAATGAACTTTACATATTGAAACACTTGTGGGGAGTTTAAATCAATTTATTCACAAAAACTACAAAAACTTTACTGGATACGTTATTACAATTCTACATCACTATAGTCTTCATCCGAAGAACTGTCATCATCCCCTGGTGTTATAATTATAGGGTCAACCACCTGATCGACCAAGTTTTATCTTCCTCTTTTAAAACATGCTGGATTGCTTTTTGCCAGTTTTCTGATGTGATTTCCATAATGGCTTGATCAAACAATACCTTGACATCTTTCATTTTAAATGTGGTATTGTGCCTTGCAACATATCCTTTAACTTGTGCCCATATAAGTTCTATGGGATTTAATTCGCAATGATATGGCGGTAGGCGTAGCACAGTTACTTTATACTTTTCTGCTACATCTTCTACGGCATATTTTATGAAGCGAGATTTATGTTGTTTTACTATGGCTAGTAGTTCCTTCTTTATTGAATTCGTCTCAAACTGAATACCTTTATTTGACAGCCAGTTAATAATTTCTTGCTTTCTCCAAGCTGAAGTTGGTACCTTCTCTATGCGCCTTGAATGGTAGCTTGCATTATCCATAACCACGACCGAATCAGCTGGAAGAAATTTTAACATTTCCCCGAAGTAGTCTTCGAAGACATCCGAATTCATGTCCTCATGATAATCTCCCGTCCGACACGACTCAAAGCTTAACAAACCTTCTTTTAAAAATCCTTCTTCGCTTCCAATGTGAGCAATTATAAGCCTCTTCCCTTTTCCCGAAGGCACTTTAATACCCGTCGAAAGGCCTTCTATGAAAGCTTGGCGAGCACTTGTTACATTTTTATCTTGCCACATTTTTTGGACTATATAACCTTCGTTTATCCACGTCTCATCAAGATAAAAAATTTTCTTGTGCTCTCTGCGGTACTGTTTTATAGTTCCCAAATATTTTCGTCTCCAGCAAATGATTTCATCACTTTCCAGTAATAGTGCCTTTCGATTGTGCTTTTCCCAGGAAAAATTCATACTTTTTAAAGTTTTCCATAAAAGTTTTCTGGATATCAAAGGAATATCGTTATCTTGGCTTATCTCCATTAGTATTTTGTCAAGGGTGGGTATTTCCTTTTTAAAATAAAACGAATGAACTTTTCTTCGAATGTCACGTTTGGTGTCTTCACCTAAGATTTTTATTGGTCTTCCTGATTTTCTCTTGCATGGACTTAACTGGCCTGATATCTTTCTTTCTCGCAATAATTTAAAAATCGTGGACTGTCCAATTCCAGTCATTCGGGCACATCGCTCAACACTTTCTTGCACAGACAAACTAGGGTGATCGTGTTTTATGCAATCATATACATTTAAAATTATAACTTTTTCACTAACAGATAGCGGAGAATTTTTTACACCTCTTTTCTTTGGAGTAAATGTCGCCATTTTATAACTTTTTCACTATTTCTATATCACAATATTACTGTACGTTTAATTGGTGTAGTAACAATTACTAACTCGAATGTCGAATGTCGAATGATAATAATAAAATAAAAGAGGGATTATAATGAAAGTGTAAGTAAAACCTCATTACGCGTTATTAGTCTTCATGTTGATTTATTTTAGTTCTTAGTAATATTAGGAGGTGCGTCATACCCTTATCAGTTTCTTCTAATGCTTTTATTCGTTCAGTAAGGAAGTGAATTTGTTTTTATAAATAAAAATGTAATTAGCTTTAATGACCATATAATGGAATACGAGTTTGAAGAATAAGTTAATCGAAAAATTAAATAAAATTGGTTATCACAAAATATCCAAAATATGATATTTTGAGGTACATCAATTTTTGACGACGAAGTTGACATCCGTCCATTTGCCTACGCCCATGACGACACCGAAATTCAGGCAAATTTTATGACACTTCATGATTTATTACTCTACACTCATTTGAAACCAATTATAGTCGTAAAAAATGAATTTAATAGACTGTACGCCTATAAACAAGTACACCTAATGGATAGCCACTTACAGTGATTTATGTCTTTCTCTCTCTCTCCCCTTACCCCTCCCACTTTATAATAAATAAAGTTTAGTTTTATAATCGTTTTCATCGTTATTGGCGTGTGCGTGTAAAAACACTTGCAATAAGTTGTTTCATCTGTCTTTCCTTGTCTAAGTTCGATTCGTTTACCTCCTCCAGTGGCGGAGCAAAATGTAGCATGTCAAACGAAATAATAGTTATAAACGAAAATTATAAATTATTTTTCATTAAATTTCTAATAACGGAATATACGTATAAATTGCGAAGGAATATTTTTCTAGCTTGCACTACAATAGGACAGGATATAACTAAAAGTACATTTTAAAAGGATTTTGAAATATACCCAAAAAAGTGTTAATTATTTAACCCACTTTAATTAAAAAATGATACAGATTTTTTAAGTTTTAAGCACTGTAGCGAATTATGAACAGTTACAACGTACTGACCTTGATTAATTAGCTAATTAGTCAGCGTCTTCACTGAAACTGTCTTTATCATTGGAATCTTCCGCCAAATCGATGATAATCCTACTTTCATTTTCATCATATGTGACCATTTTTGCCTAGTCGTCCTGAATTAAATTTTCAGTATGGTTAACACAACTCGCCCACACTGCAGGTGTTGCCTCAGCTAATGCATCGCCCCAAACTTTTTTCACTGTTTCATCTCCACGTCCATGTTCTCCTATATGACGATCATAGTATTGTTTAGAAATGCCCTAGACCAACTCAATCGGATTATATTGACTGTGATATGGAGGCAATCTCAAAACCAGGTGCCCATGTTCTTGGAGTAGCTCGTCTATAACGTACCTGGTATTTTGTGGTTTATTCTGGCGACAAAGACTCAATAGCTCTGTCTTGCCCGAATCGTCGTCAAAAATTATTTTTTTCGCTCGTAACCATTCTTGTAAGTCCGATTTTTTCCAACTGGCATTCGGTAACTTTTCTATTAAAGAGCTATGGTATAAGGCATTATCCATAATAATTAGAGATGGTTCCCCCAACATTGGTATCAGCTTTTCGGAGACCCACTTTTTAAAAGACTCTTTATCCATAGAATCATGATAGTCTGCACTCTTCGATTTCGTAGAAAACAGTAATCCAGCATCTTTAACAAATCCTTGCCTACTTCCGGCATGTAAAACAACAAAGCGTTTACCTGTATTTTCGTATCCTTTTCTGATGCTTTTTACACAGTCATCTTGCCAAGTACGTTTATATGCCTCTTTTGGGAATATCCATGTTTCATCTAAAAAAACGAACTAAAGTGGGCTTGGACTTCAAAAATTTCTCATATAATGCCTCAAAAAATACAGTCGTTTGGAGACAATACATGGTTTCTCACATAGCACTCGTCTACTATTTTCTAGTTTGTATGAAAACCCACAATTTTTCAAGACGCCACAAACTTGTATCAGAACCGTCATATAGATGCTTGTTTCTTAATTGTCTATTTAGAACTTTAATTGTAACGTGGTCTCCTTTTGCTTTCATGCCATACAGTACATTTCTAATCTCTCCTTTTATAGTATCGCTGACATCATTAGTCTTTTTTTTGTACATTACGTGACTCTCCTGGTGTAGTAAGAGCTGCTCCTGTTTTGTATTCACTCTTTATTCTTGTCACTGTGCGAAGACTGATTTTCAAAGCGTCCGATACTCGTTCATGTACCGATGATAACGAAAGCAAAGGTCCGTTGTTTTCTTTTTCTTTTTTAAAATACTCCAATAAATGAACTACACATTGTCACATTTCTCCTGTTATCGTTTTTCCCGGCATTTTTTTTATTAAATAGAACAATTAGTTATTCACAACAAAAAATAATAAGTAAAACTGTTCGGAACAAATTCCAACAATGACTGACTCAAATCGACTAAAACAACATAAAATATCAATGGTAATTGCTACAATTATAAACCTATTAGCCAGCTCATTCAAGAACAATGCCACAAGTCATTATTGCAATGGGTATCGGAAGAGAGAGAGTTAATTTATAATAAACTGGAATTTTTAAGGTGTCGAGAGTATTATTTTATGTAATGGAATTCCACACAGTAAGAGCTCAAACTATTAATTAATTAAAAACTGTTTACTTATAAAAACTATTTCATCAGCTACTTCAAACCTGCACAGATCAGGGTAACATGTTAAAAAAAACACGTCACTGCCAGCTATCTGTATTCGTAAAGAGGCCGAACTTATCACCCACACCGTATCGGCCAAACGCATCGGTGTTATTGCTACAATACTGGGAGACGTGAGTGGTCTCTTCATTCCCTTCTCATCGCACTTTACCATGACGAACGTGACTCGCACAATTGAATTACGCATCTGTGTATCAGAGAGAGACGAATATTAAAAATTCCGTAGTAGCTTATTTCAGGCACACGCCAAGAACGATGAAAACGAGTATACCAAGTTTTGGAGTATTGGCCTCTGTTCTTAATTTGTATTAATTATTTTATAACTACCTATAAATACGTTCAGAATTTTAAATATTTTAAGCCTATCATATCTATTATCATATTTTAGTTATATCAGTGCAGTTAGCAGTGAACACAGTAGAACAGCACGCATGGGTCTTGCCCACGCTGGAGTTACAGTTGTTATAGGTATTGGAAACTTAATCAGTGGAATCCTGTTCCATCAAGTACGATTTTATGGTGTATTTGCGATATCATTCATTCTTTACACAACTGTATACTTCTACGGTTTATTCTTCATCAAGGATATTTGGGAATATAAAAGGGATAATGGAGAAGTACTCGAAAAACCAAGCAAGGATTTTTTAAACGACTTTTTTGATATCAAACATGTATATCAGACGCTCCAAGTCGCTTTTAAAAAAAGAGAAGATAGAAGAAGAAGAAGGATATTCTTGACATTGCTGCTTACTTTGCTTTCATTGGGTCCATTAAGAGGTATGTATTGATTTCTATTACGTATTTCTTCTATGCTTTTCTGATTATTTAAAAATATTGTTCCAACTTAAATATATGTACATACATCGGAATAATATTATTAAAAATAAAGACTGTCATTTATTACTACGTGCGTCGCTGTTTACTGTGTCTTCCCAGCGCTTTCTTGGCTTTCCAACTGATCTCTTTCCCAGCATTCTAGCATTCAGTGCACAGTACATAAAACATTCAGTGCTCTTTTGGGTAGCCTATCCTCTCTCGTTCTCTCTCTCTCTCTCTCTCTCTCTCTCTCTCTCTCTCTCTCTCTCTCTCTCTCTCTTTCTCTCCCATTTCATAAATTTTTCGATTTTGCGTTTGTTTTTTATAATGTACACTGTAGCTCGTCCAATATCATAGAATCTAGATATTGCAGTCGGAGTTTCACCACACTCGCATCTCTTAATAATATCCCATTTATCTTTTAGAGTCAGCGTTTTGTGCTTTCATTTTGAACTTGTGCTCGCAATTGAACTGAACTTTCTAAACGAATTAAATTAAAGTTTGGCACAACGTATTCTTCTTCTTCTTCTTCGTGTAGCCATTCACGTCCACATCTAAACATAAGCCTCTTCAAGTCTTCCTTTCCATTGTTTTTTATTGTACGCTACTTGTAGCCAATTTTTCCCGGCAGTCCTTTTCAGATCATCTGTCCATCTCATAGGAGGTCTGCCTCTGGGTCTTTTGTGTTGGTATGGTCTCCAGGTTAAAATTGATCTGTGCCATTTGTTTAGATCGCTCCTAGCTACATGTCCAGCATATTCCCATTTCAACTTTAATGATTTTTGCACCACATCGGTGACTTTGGTTTTCTGTCTTATCCATTTGTTTGTTTTCTTATCCTTAAGTGATATACCTAGCATTGCTCTTTCCATCGCGTGTTGAGTGACTCTAAATATATTCATATTCTTTTTTGTGATTGTCCATGTTTGTGCCGCATAAGTTAATATCGGAATAATGCATGCATCAAAAACTTTAGATCTAAGATGTAATTGAATTTGTTGATTTCTGAGTATATAGTTCAGTTTACCGAATGCTGCCCAAGCTAACTTTCTTCTTCTTTTTATTTCTTCGGTTTGAATTTCCCTATTTAGTATTATTTTTTGTCCTAAATATATATATTCTTCAACTTTTTCTATAACTTTATCGTTTATTATTGTCACGGTGTCTTCGGAGTGCATGACTTTTGTTTTGTTTAAATTCATTTTCAGTCCTATTTTAGAAGATTCGGTATGTAGTTCTAAAAGCATGGTTTGCATTTCTTGTAGGTCAGTAGCTATCAGGATTATGTCATCTGCAAATCGTACATTACTGAGGTAGCGGCCATTGATGTTTATTCCCTTATATTTCCAATTTAGGTTTTTAAAAACGTCCTCCAAAACTAAGGTGAACAGTTTGGGCGATAAAGTATCTCCCTGTTTGACTCCCCTGTTTAATGGTACAGGGTTTGTGTGTTCATTTTCATTTAGGTAGTATGTAGCTGTAGCTTGGTTCATAGTTTCTTTTATTAAGTTAATATATCTGCTGTCTATTCTACAATTTTGCATTGCGTTTATTACGACCGTGTGTTCTATGGTATCGAAAGCTTTTTCGTAGTCTACAAATGCTAGGAAAACTGGAAACTTGTATTCGTTACATTTTTCTATTAATATTTTTGTGGTTAACAGGTGATCGGAAGTTGAATAGCCTTTTCTAAAACCTGCCTGTTCATATGGTTGGTATTCGTCTAATTTCCTTGTTAGTCGAGTAGTTATGACTTTGGTGAGTATTTTAAACAGGTGTGACAATAGGCTGATGGGTCTGTAGTTTTCCAATTTTCGACTATCACCTTTCTTGTGTAATAAGATTACTTTAGAGTTGTTCCAGCTCTTAGGGACTTTGCCCTGATATAAACAACAGTCCACAAGCTTAGTTACAATTGCAATGATTTCCTTACCTCCTTCTAATATCATATCTGTGGTAATACTATCTTCTCCTGCAGCTTTATTTCTCTTCATGTTTTCCAATGCTGTAGTTACCTCTGAAATTGTTACTTTCGGCATTATTTCTGATCCAACATTTTTTATTAATTTCCGTGCTGGTCTCATCTCATCATCTTGTTGATGTGTTCTGTAAAGTTCTGTGTAAAATTCTTCTATTCGTGTCAGTATGTTTTCTCTAGTTGTGATTTCATTTTCGTCTTTTCCCATTAATGATATCATCTGACGTCGTCCTAGTGTCGGTCTGAGGCATTTCATACTCTTATTTTTTTCAATAGTTGTTGTTATTAATTTTTCGTTTTCTTTTCTTTTTTGTTGTCTGAGTCCTTTTCTAATCTGCCTATTAAGTTCTCTATATTCGTCGGTTCCCCTTTTGTTAGATTTATTTAAGATCTTCCTTCTTTTTATTTGTTGTAATATTTCTTTGTCTAATTCATTGTATGTTGTTTTTGGTTTTTTCAGTTGCAGAAGGCTTTTATTCACTGTTTCGGTAATAGGGTTATTCAAATCATCAATATCATTGGAGTTTATCTGCTGCATGCTAACTTGATTTAATGCATACGCTATCTTTTTATTAAATTCACTATTTTTGATTTCTTCAGATGTCCATTTGTATCTTTTTTCATGTATTCTTTTTCTTTCTAGGTTTTTGTTAATTATTAGTTTTGTTCTTATTAGTCTATGATCGCTTCCTAGGTCAAACTGATTTAATACTGATACGTCTTCTACTAGGTTTCTATTCTTCGTTAAGATATAATCTATTTCATTCTTTGTCTTTTATCGGGGCTCATCCATGTCCATTTTCTGCTTGGTTTTTTATTGAAAAAGGAGTTCATTGAGTACATGTTATGTTCATTCATGAAATTGAGAAGCATTTCTCCTCTATCGTTTCTTTTCCCGTAGCCATAGTTACCAATTAAATGTTCGTAATCTTCCTCTTTTTTGCCCAATTTAGCATTAAAATCTCCTAATAGTATTTCGTAATTTACTTTATTTGTATCTATAGCTGTTCTTATTTCATCATAAAATATTTCTACTTCTTCATCGTCGTGGCTTTTGGTCGGAGCGTACACTTGGATCACTTTCAGAGTGGTTCTTTTATTAATCCTGATGATGAGATATGCTACTCTGTCTGATATGGGCTTGAATTCTTCGATACACTGTGTGAGGCTTTGTTTTACCAAAAATCCCACTCCCGTGTATTCGCCTCCTTTATGCATAAAATGTGTGCCATTTTTTAGTATTATATACTCATCACTTTATCTTCTGGTCTCGCATATACCAAGGATATCCCATTTTATATTCTTTAGTTCACTTTCTATTTCTGGGAATCTATTGTCGTCAGTGTTCGAATATTGTAGGAGCATAGTCAAATTGTCATCTTGTGGCAGCCGGGTCTTACCCAGGGATTCTTAGCACCCCCCCCCCTTCCGTTAGTTGTTTGATCGCTGCCGCGATCAAGTCTCTGGGAAGTGCTGGGAAGTGCTGGGCACTGGGGGTCTTTTCTTTTTTGTCCTGTACATTGACTTGAAGGTTTGGACCGTTATCTCCTCACGCTGGTCCAGTGCGGGTTGAGGAGGGAAGGGAAGGATTTGGGTAGGTCTAGGTTGGTGGGTAGGATTTAGGGCTTAGGATCCGTTCCTCTCCCAGAAGAGGATTGGGAGAAAAAAAAACGAGCTCGCGTGGGCAGGGGCGCATCCCTGAGGCAGACCTGTCTTTACCGGGATCGTAAAGAGTGTCTACCCGCTACCCTACCCGCTACCCACAACGTTTTACTGTATCTAAAAACACTATCGAACCGAACTGCTCACGGAAAACACACGAAATGAAAATGAAGCATCCGGTAAGAATGAGATTCATTTCGCGACAGGTTTCAGTTCAAACAGACACGGCGGCGACCTTGACGGAAGGTGCGTCGGACTACCGAGCGAGTCGGATTGCAAAAGTCGGACTTTCAAGGGTGTACTGTATTTATTTTTGATGAGTGAATAATAACATACGATTTTAATTTTAGGAGAAGCAAATCTAATTTATTATTTTTCCAAATTAAAATTTGGTTGGAGTCCTGTGGATTTCAGTCTATTCATTACATTTCAATTTGCAGTATACGTATCTGGTAAGTAAAACATTTTTTAATTTAAATAAAAAAAAGATTATTGACTCGTTGCTGCGCTTAATTTTTTTTTTTTTCATATTTTAAATTGGAGGTTATTCTGAAATTGTTTCCTTGATAATGATAATTAACCAAAGTATCTAACCTTCTTTGAAACATATTCGCAATTTTCCGAAAAGAAACTCTGACTTTTGTCCATAGTTACAGTTGCGTTGCCCTTATCACTTGGTAATATTCGTCTTTGTGTTCGTTTTTACTAACATTTACTTTTAATTGTGTGCTTTCCTGCAGTTCCTTTTTCCATAGTACTCTATATTCTTCCTTCACTTGTATTGGTAGTACTTGACCGACTCTTGCACCTGCGCTGAATGTTTAACCCATGGACGTATAAACACAGATGGACTCAGTTATTTACATAAAAATGTGAAGCCAAAATTATTTGACTAGGTCACATTCTCAGCACCTTCAAATGTTGTCACATTTTTTTATTAAAATATCTTATTCACGTATCGCTGAAAATATTACTATATTTATTTTATACTCTACAGGTGCTATAAAACCAAAATAATAATTTATTACTTATATTAATATATTAAATTTTAATTAAAACATCAAATGTGCACATAGTGTGCATATCATTTAATAATAGCATATAACAGATATCAACCAATTATTTTATATGTAGAAGCACTGAAACCTATTTATTAATGGCAACGGTGTTTACATTTCTCTGTCTTATGGCTCTACGTCAAACTTCAAATGCTGTTCCATGTCATGTCCATGTTTTGTTTACTTTTTACCCAAGATGAGAAAAAGTTGTTTTTCGATATTTTGGCTGTATGTTAAGTGATATTTGTAAATAGTGAAATAAACAAATTATAATAATTTTGCTACAGTTTTGCATTTGCAAAAAAAAAACGAAATATTTACATCCCAATGTCTCATTTAATTTGTAAGTACTGTTTGTTTACATTATTTAAGATGAGGAACTGAGGAAGCCTGTGTGTTTACATTTTAAAATATGTCTTTCATAGGCGTATCATTGGGCTTATTCATATTAATTAATGTATTGAACAAGATATTAGTTCATGAAATTAGTATAGACATTTTTAAATTGTAAGTAGACATCATCTGATTAAAAAGATCTGTTTAGTAGCTTTTTAATTTAATATTTCTCATGAATTAACAATAAATTAGTGAAATGAATAAAACTCATTTATTTTTCTATGTAGGTTTCCAAATAATATTGATTAATGATGAAACTTACTCTAAACTTCAACAGAGAAAACAGTATAAAAAAACCTTTCAAAAGCATCCTTTTTGGTTATTTAAACTTGTAAGGAAGCTGAAAAATATTTCAGATTTTTTAATAGAACTATAAATATCTACAACAGACTAGTTAAACACCTTATGAATATTTTGATTAATAAAACCATACAAAATGTCCCAAAATCAATCTATGAGCATTTTGGTGACCGTATGTATGATGAAGATGCAATCGATGGTCACTCTATGCAACTTTTAAAATTGGTTCTTGAGAAATATTTTAAAATTGGAATTCATCATGAAACGAGGACTACTTTAGATGCTAACACCGTGCGCATAAGAAGCGTTCTTACTAAGACTGTTTTATTTCGCAATCAATAAAAATTTATTTCTATACCAACATCTTCTATTATGTCTATTTACCATTTTTATTTTAATATTTCTGTTCGGTAAATAGCTTTCCAATAATTTATACATTTTCACGCCTACTTTTTAATAAGTAGGTATATTTGCAAATAATTTTATGTCAAATGCCAGCAAGAGCTTTGGAATGATCAATAAATAATTTTGTAGCAGAAACCCTTACTACGTGGAATCTATTGATATTGTATTAAAACAAATTTGTCACAATTTGAAAAAATATGTTTTAACACATTATAAATAAATATAGGTATGCACTTAAATTTGACAAATGTATATTTTTTAATTTTTTTTTTTACCGTAGAATTATTTGATACCTATTAAAAAATTAACTTGAGCTCAACTATATTTTATTGTATTAATTTTAAAGCAAATAAAATTGTATTTTATTTTTTCTATAAAAACGTGTTTTTATACATTATTACTACTTCCAATTATTAACTTCTGAATAATTATCCCCGCGAGTAAAAATTCAAGCACGCTTATGCTCATTGAGGAAGTATCACAGTCTATCGATACCCGTTTTACTCCCCTTTACCCTCTTGTCCAGGAATATCGAAGCTTCAAAACAGTGTGTGTTTAAGGTATCTTATTGCTGGGTCCATCTATGTTTATACGTCCATGGTTTAACCGCAATGGAGTTTGTTATTTTGTAGTTTTCCGGTCATTTTTTAAATCTTACTAGTGATGTCCAAGTGTATAAGTGCTATGATAGTTTGATTATGTGTCGATAACAATCATCTGTTTTTGCTCACCAAAGTCGATTAGACGATGGCGTCTTAAATTTTTTGTTCCCAACCTATAAGGTCCCACACATTCCTAAGCTGCACCATCTTTTACTTTGATGTTAAAATCTCCAAGAAGAGGTGGAACATCACGTGTTTTGATTGATTTCAATATCGATGTAAAATTTTTCTTTTTCTGATTCTTTATGGGAAGATCCTCGTTTGAGGCTTTTTCTTCTTCTTTATTTTCTATTTATTAATTTAATCAATCTCTATATATGGGCGCTTCAGTCGTTCTGGAACTTTATCCGCGCCGCTCGAATACCTTGGAATTATCTTGAAAGCGGTACGTAACTTTTATTCTGTATGAAATGATGTGTGTTCGTTGGAGTATTAAGTAACGAAACTCTGAAGGTATTGCACAAGTTTATTGAGTTGTTAACAGCTTAGTATACAAAACGATACTAACTTAATGAATACAAACTATTTCTTAAAACCTTTCATAGTCCTTGAACATATCGCTGACACCTCGAAATTATCTGCGTGGGTGTTTATCATCTCCGATGTAGTCTAAATATTGAAATATTGAAAACACACACAGTGGCGTGCTCGCCATAACACGTATACCTCTTGTAGTTGTAGGTCATTGAACGCTGTCCTGATGCTCGATCGTAGGCAAGGGGTTGGCATAACAATATGTTAAATATTTGGGCTGATGGGTAATATCCCACTTTTCCTAAAATTTTCCAACTTTGTAACCGTATAAAGAAACGGTATTTGACGGTTGGCCTTATTTAACTATTGTAGGTATAAAAGAGTGTTTTTGTATTTTTGGGTATTCTATGGGAAGTTTTATTTTTACTTTTTAATTTGACTGAAGTACCATTCTACTATAGACATACAAGTCCAGTTTATAATATTTTGGTTTTAGGAAGCCTTTTTGGATTAGTGATACTACATAAATGTTTTAAAGTAGATGATTGCATATTAGGAATGATATGCTGCATTAGTAAGATTATGGCGAATTGTATGTATGCTTTAGGAACTTCATGCTTCTACATGATGATTGGTACGTATTACTATGATATTTTTTAATGATAAATCTACTCATATGTTAGGAATATTTCAACAACATGGTTGAGGTTTCTTAAAACGATGTCGCTCTACTAAAGATATCATAAACTGTCCTTTGTAATGCATGAAATCATACAACAAAGTTAACTGCATCCTTTACACATGTAAGGGGAAGATAATGAGCCTCAACTCATGCTAAAGATCGTTTCAGATTGTAAAAGCTAGAAGACTACTACACCACATACCCTATACTGAGAGCGCAGCAGTTTGAGTGCAGATTTGTATAGATCAAAAACAGAGTAAATACCTGAATCACTGAAATTTTGACAATTGGAAGCATGATGTGTTTATTGGCGAGCCAAGATTCCGTAGACGTGCTATGACCGTACAGTCATAATGGAGAGAAAAAACTGGGTGATACAATAAGATTTTTATCCTTTCGAGCAAGCTTTTTGGTTGTGCATAATTTTGCGTATGGAACACAATTTAGGAATGTACTAAAAATTTCCTATAATAAAGGTAATTGTTGAAAATAATGTAATTAAAATAATATTTATTTTTTAGGGGCTACCCTGGACGTCTTTGGAGCTTTATTTGCTCCAGTTCTTCGATCAATTGGTTCAAAGTTGGTATCGACTGACGAATTGGGAAAGTTTCATTCTCTCTTTAGTATCGTAGAAACACTTTCGCCATTGATTTTTAGTCCAATTCACAGTAAAGTTTATGCAATGACTATCAATAAAAATCCAGGATCGTATTACTTAGTTACTGTGGTTAGTTTGATACCAACCTTTTTAATATTTATGTAAGTAAAACTATTTATTACCATAATCATTATTTTTGACATTATATCTATGCGGATGAACTTTCCTGATCATTTTAAGATGTTCCTACGTAAGCCAAAGCAATATCAATCCTTACTATATACTCGTGTCTAGAAAACGAAATATTACAAATATTTGAAAGCTTTAAACTATAGTGGGAAAATAGTTAATGAAAAATAGGACGAACATAAATTGCTTACAACGAATTTTCTCGAAAAATTTGGGAAAATAGCAATTATAATTTTTTATGACATTATCCGGGAAATCAATGTCTTACCTCTGTTTAGAAAAAAGCTTCTACGTTTTCCAAAACCAGAGATATTGCAAATTTATTAGAGAACTCCATTTTAAAGCTCCAATCTTAGATGGCAGATCATCTTTTGCCAGTTTAATATATTCCTAAAAACCATATTCAGCAATGAAAGATATATATTTTCAATAAATTCGAACTTGTAGCTTTGAGTTTACTACTATACAGGGTGTTTCAAAAAGGTATGTCATAAATTAAATCACGCATTCCGGGGACAAAAATAAATTGATTGAATCCAACTTACCCTAGTACAAAAGTGTACACAAAAAAAGTTACAGCCCTTTGAAGTTACAAAATAAAAATTGTTTTTTTGCATTATCTCCTAAACTACTTGACATTTTGTAATAAAAATGGACACGTTACTTTCTTGTTCTGAAAGCATTTTTCATAAAAAAGAAACAACAAAATCTAAGCGCACAGAAAAATTTTAAGGGGGGTGTGCAGCCCTAAATCCCCCCAAACTTTTGAGTGCGTTGAAATCAAATGAATTTTGTGGCATCATTAGTTTAACACATTATTTTTAAAAAAATTTTGCCTCCTATCACTTTTTTTAACTTTCAAAAAACAGTTTTTATTGAGTTACGGCCCTTTTCATTAACCTTTAAAAAATTACGTGCAACTAAATAAATGGCTGAAATGAATTAACAAGTACAAAAAATGTCTATAACCTCTGTAAATATGATATTACAATAAATGTTCAAAATGACCCCCATTTTCTTCAATACACATTTGGTATCGTTTTAATAAGGAGAACCGAATGCGCTGAAAAATCATATTTTTCTGACAAAATTGATTTGCAGCTTCAATTATTCTAGCCCTCAATTGTTGTTCGTCCTCTATTGTTACAGAATATACTTTCCCTTTCATAAACCCCCAAAAACAAAAGTCCATGGGGTTAAGATCTGGATTTCTGGGTGGCCAAGAAATAGGTGCGTCACGACCCCTTCCAATCCACCGACCAGGATACTGCCTGCAGAGGTATTCCCGGACTTCATTACTGTAATGCGGTGGAGCGCCATCTTGTAGAACCCACATATTTTGCCTTATTGCAATATTCACTTCTTCCAAATAATCTTGTAAATCGTTTGCCAAGAACTGCAAATAATTATCACCATTTAAATTGTTGGAAAGAAATACTGGGTCTATTAGATTGTTATCCACAATTTTTGCCCAAACATTAACTTTGAAAGTCCTTTGGTGATGAGTCGTTTTTTTGGCGTGAGGATTTTCGTCGGCCCAAATGTGTTCGTTATGATGGTTTTTTATTCCATTTTTACTGAAGGTAGCCTCGTTGGTAAACAAAATATTTCTAATAAAATTATCATTTCGAGTGTTTTCCATTAACAACCAATCGCAAAATCCAATCCTTTTAGGATAATCTTCAACCAATATTGAACCGTTGTTAAGTGATAGGGTTTAAGCAGCTGTTCCTTCAAACGCCTTCAAACCTTTCCGTGAGGAACATTTAGTTGAGTAGATATTACCCTTGTACTTATTCCAGAGACTTCTTCAATGATTTCTAAAATGTCTTCATCAGTTGCATCCATTATTGCAACCACTATTGCCAGCAACTTGCGGTTGGAATGTACCCGTTTCCCGTAAACGACGATCAATGGTCAGAAATAATCGTCTATCGGGTGTATTTCGATTGGAGTATTTTACTGCATAACGCCTTGCGGCTGCTGCACTATTTCCTTGACTGATTTAATCTGATCCAACTTACACAAAGTTAAATGCATATCTGCCATTTCCTGAAATGTGTAGGCCATTGTAATATAAAAATTTTTAATATTAATCTTATTCACACAATAAATGATAGCTTCAAATTATTGACTATTATTGATGGAACTGTTTGTAATTATTGTATCCCTAGAAACTAATTGTAATTTTACGGCTAACTAGGAAAAAACTAGTTTTTCGAAAAAGTGATAAGAGGCAAAAAAGTTTTAAAAATAATGTGTTAAACTAATGATGCCACAAAATTCATTTGATTTGAACGTACTCAAAAATTTGGGGAGATTTAGGGCTGCGCACCCCCCTTAAAATTTTTCTGTGCGCTTAGATTTTGTTGTTTCTTTTGTATGAAAAATACTGTCAGAACAAGAAAGTAATGTGTCTATTTTTATTACAAAATGTCAAGTAGTTTAGGAGAAATGCAAAAAAACAATTTTTATTTTGTAACTTCAAAGGGCTGTAACTTTTTTTGTGTACTAAGGTAAGTTGGATTCAATCAATTTATTTTTGTCCTCGGAATGCGTGATTCAATTTACGACATACCTTTTTGAAACACCCTGTATATCCATTATTTTGTATTTTTTATTTTCAGATTGTTATATTGGCAATCCCACAGTCGAACCAAAAAACCCGAACACCAACAACAAGACGAAAGTTTAATTCGTTCTACAGAAGCATGATTCCAGTTGAGGATTTAAAGAAGTTAAGAACTCCAGCATTAAGGATTGAATATTTATTTGTACATAATAAACATAATGTGATAATTAAGGCTGTACTACTAATAAAATTAGATAAAAGTAGTTTCCCATATTTCTACGTATTCCAGTCACTGGCCTCGTACAGCTTATGATGAGGTTATGTCGGATTTTGTTTCTATTTTATCAGAAATTTGTCACAATTAGAAAGGGCAGTCTCAAGAAAGGAAAAAATTTTCTGAAGTTGATTATGCCAATGTTTAATTCAAAATGCTTAAAAATTTACTTATAAATAAATAATTATTAAATCTTAAGGACACATAAAGTCATCATTCCCTTGAAAAATGCTAAATGATAATTTTATGTATGTGTGGAGAAGTTTGGCTTCGAATTATGTTCATGAGCCACAGATCTTATTAATGAAATATTACTGACTTAAAATTAAGTGAATATGAAGCTATGTTTTGGAAGGAGAAAAGGTTAGGTGATGAATGCTATTTTGCAGAGTTGGATGAATTGAATATAGTTATGATCATTAGTAATTCTTTTATATAAAGTTTCCAATTTATTCCTGGCATCTTTCTTTATTATTGACAAGAAATCATTATTAAAAAACTTCTACTTCCAATCGTTGCTTCCATTCGAGTGTCACAAGCACTTTTGGCTGCCGTATCTACTTCTTCATTGCCTTTTTAACCCAAACAAATTAGTTATTTTTTCGTTTCTACATTAAAGACCATAGTTTAGATTTAATTTTTAGTATTATATCGTTTTTAAAGTGTTTAATTGAAGATCCAATGAGTGCTTGCAATACCGATTTGGAGTCAGAATTACAGCTCTCTTAGAGGGACTTTTTTCACACCAATCAAGCGCTCTATTTATTGCTAAAGCTTCTGCTAGTTATCATAGTAAATTCTATTATAATTTGTCCATCGGCAAAGGAGTAAATAAACTATTATAAAATGATAAATCACTAAATTTGAGTCAGTAGTGTCTCTGGTCATAAAGCCTTTAGCTTTTGGTTGAATGAGATAACGCGGGAAGGTACCTAGAGAAAACAGAGGCTGATGTCTGTGGTCAGGTAATGATGCGTGTCCTCCGCAGGTAAACATACGGGTCGGTATTGCAGATAGACGCTAGGACCAGCACGATTCGGATGGCCAATTTCCGGAACCAAAGACAATACGTTGCAGAAACAACGACAGGACTTTATGGTAGCAAAAACGGCAAGACAACGAGGCAAACAGAATTGACATCAAAGTCTATGGATAATTAAAATTAACCGGACAATTACAAGATATGAGCAAATAAACTTACCGACCCGGACTTTCTTGTGCAAGAACTGAGACGAAAAGTTAGATTACTGTGAAGAACGGGAATGTCGGTTCTTATGCGAGAATAGTCCTAAATATGGGGTACGCACAGAAAACAATTTCGAGTCAACGAGACTTTCTTTTTTTAAATCTATATTTTTCGAGCGAAACACAGCAGTGGCCATACAATAGCTTTATTAAATGAGCAGATAATTCATTTTATCGGTTCTTGGAAGTTAAGGGTTAGCGAGTAGATAAGGCAAACAAGCAATTGAGTCATTTCAGCGAAGGCAAGAATTTTATATGAACACCATCGGTAAAAAGGTTAGGTTAGGTTAGGTTAGGTTATGAACACAATGAGGTGCCACGCTACTGCAATTAGAAATCAGTGCACATGCACGTCTTGCTGATTTGTTAGCCATGAGCGTAGGAAAAATAAATTTGACTTTGTGAGATACTATTATTATAATTTTATTATTAACTACTTTTAATTTTTCTTGCACCCCACAAAAAATATTTTAATATTTCTCTCCTTTGTAAGCAATGATTGCCATTCCTTAAATAGTTTAAATAAATGATTTGTTAATCAGTTTAAATATACTGAAAATTAAAGAATATGCCCTGCTACGAAAATACATGACTCAGATTTTCTCGATTTTTTGATAGAATAAAAGTTTTTGAAACTATTTCAGATTACATCTCAAATGTAACTTAATCATATTCAACATAGATTCAAGAATATAATGTTAACTTTCTATTTTGACATATACGAACTTTTCTTATTGTAGAATTTTATATAAATCGCTATCAAATATATTAACAAATACATTATCTTAATTTTAATGTTTACCATGTTCTAGCATCTGGAGGAGTGGACTATGTTGGAACATTTAACCGAATATGGGAAAATCATCTAGCAGAATTGGTTGAGTGTCCAAGATGTGGCAGAAGATTTTTCCCGGACCGGATTGAGGTGCACATAAAATCGTGTGCTGGGCTTAAACTTCAACCCAAGGACACAAAGAAGCCATAATTTTATACATTGTACCCAAGTTGATAATAATTATTAAATAAAATCCTAATTAACATGTTTATCTACGCTTCATAGTTTTAATTAATTACATTTACATAAGTTTTAATAAAGTAATAGCAAAAGATTAAAAATAATGCATTACTACTGTCCAAGAATTTATTACTTTGAAAATTTAACTATTACAAAACAAAAAATGTACAGGCCGAACCTTTAAAATGCTCACATCCAATAAATTCTTGGTGAATCATAAGGTTATACCTTTTTACAAATTGTGTCAAATCAAATCTAAAAATAAAAAGGAAGTACTTAAAAATCAATTAGTAAGTAACAAATCAATTTCGCCTTCTATGCACTAACGAATTAAAATATAGTACAGTACTCGTAGTGGGGTAATACTGTTAGTACCGCCTTTATCATTGATATCGTCTACAGAACCGATATGAATTTATGATTTTTAACAACTAGTAATTAAAGTAATGATCCACAAATTGACGTACTAATAAAGTATTTTAAACAAATCGGCGCAAGTTTTTATTGATTTAAACGTAAATTTTGGATAGAGCTAAAAGAAAATTCGTCGTATATGTCTATTACCCTTTGTTTCCTAGCGGTTTCATTGTGAAACCACATACAAATAAATTTTTAGCTACGTTCTCAGACTAATGTCTAGAGCGTGACCCACTACTCTGAGCCGCGTAATGTAGGTTGCCTATTATGAATTTGAATCGGGAAAATTACTGACAGACTTACGCCTGACATCCGACATCGGATAATCATTTTTGACTAAAATAGATGTTAATTATTTTTCTTCCAAAACGAATTGTCATTACAACAAGCAATTTTAGTTCTATCATATAATGATTTAATGACTCCCTTTTTAACATTTATGTTGGGATTTGATTTATAATTTAGATATATGTATTATGTTCATATGTGTTGGTTTTTTGTATACATGAGTCTCATATCCACTATTTTCCTTTGAGATTAAAACATTCAGAAAAGGCAACAATTTATTTTATTTCTTTTCCATTGTAAGTTTTATTGACTGCTCCTTTTTACCTTTTATTTATATTAATCAGAAGTGTGTCCAACAGATCATCTACATATTTCCAACATATTGTGGGCTTTAAATTTTGATTGGGAATATTTGTTTTGAAGTCTTCCATCAATATATTAGCTAATAATGGATTTAAAGCATAGCCCAAAAATTTTGTTTATAGAAATCATTGTTTAGATGAAAATAAGTGTCGTCAGTAGATAATGTCAACAGTTCCGTTATAGCTGATACATTTAAATTGGTTCTAGTTTAATCTATCATTTTGTAATTTGGTCCTAATTGTTTTCAAAGTTTTATCTAATGGTACATTTATATATAGACTATTTATTTATATAAAAACTTAATTAGAAAATATTAAATATACAAATCAATGTATCAAATTATATTAACATTTAAAAAATATAGATAATTTTAATGAAATTTGTGATTTTTTTTCTATCTAATCGTTGTTTTATTTAAGTCAAGCATAGCCACAGCTATACAGATCCCTGTTTATAGTAATAACTTTTCAGTTTGTTTTGAATAATACATCTACAAAAAAGGTGCTACATATTTGATTCATTCATGCCTTTTAATGTGATTTTTTTGGCTTGCTTAAAAACGTTTTAGAGACCTTTGCTTTGTAATATCTATAAATGAATAATTTCCCCGTTTCGAAATACATTATTCAGCACAGTTATATAAAAATTATTTATTAAATGATGGTTAGTTCCTGGAAAAGCTCTGGCTTTTAATATTTTTTGTTGCGCATATGAACATAATATCTGAATTATAAATCAAATCACAACATAAATGTTAAAAAGGGAGTCATTAAATCATTATATGATAGAACTAAAATTGCCTGTTATAATCACAATTCGTTTTTGGAAAAAAAAATAAATATTATAACATCTATTTTAGTAAAAAAAGATTATCCGATGTCGGACGTCATGCGTGAGTCTGTCAGTAATTTCCCCGATTCAAATTCATAATAGACAACCTACATTACGCGGCTCAGAGTAGTGGGTCAGGCTCTAGACATTAGTCGTTCTCAGTGGTATTTGACTGAAACCACTCACGGAATGTGACGTATAAGGCTCCTCCAACCGGGGGAACTTTTGAACTGGGCTAGTGGTATAAGCAATTTTGGTATTTTTTAGATTATTTCGCTATGCCAGGTAACTTTATTTTTTATTTACAATATTAGAAACATTTGTATGTATGATTAATACTTTCTATTACTAAAAGTTTTCACTTTACAATAAGTATATTGAAGATATAAAATGCCGGTTTCATCCTGAAACCACTAGAAAACTAGATAAAATATGTACTTATTTTTTTATTTCAGGTAAAAAGTGTATCCATTCAGAGAGCTAAATAATATGTCGTCGGGTGGTCTATTCACATTATTAGATAACATTCCTTCAGATCGCGAGTCAGATGAATCGAGTAGTGACGAAGAGGATTTGCTTAACATTGCGAATATGCCAATAATACTTGAAAATGACCAGCCAGACCAACATTCAAGAGACGACAATTCAGAGAATATTCCTGATGATGAAGCCTTCCCGGACGACGAGGACAAAGCTGCAGCTGCAAAATTAAATAAAGGCAGATTGCTTCTATGGAAAATGATGATGGAGTGACTATTACGAACTGGAAAGACAAATATTTACATACTTTCTACTAAACACGGCAATGAAATGGTCGAAGTATCTTGTAATCGACAAACTAAACTGAAACCCAAGGTGGTAATAGATTACAATAAAGGCAAAGCGGCAGTAGACTTATCTGACCAAAGGGGAACGTATTCCAACCCCCTTAGGAAAAGCGTAAAATGGTTTAAAAAAGTGAGGTTTGAATTATTATTAACTACATCAGTTATAAATTCTTTTTTAATACATAATCTTGTAACAAATAACAACCTGTCGGTGACAGATTTTAAAAAACAAATAGTTACTTATAATGAAACTACCACAGTACCACGAAAGGTGTGAAATAATCACCATCAGCTTGAACAGAAGGCAGACGGAAGTAAACATCAACTAAGGAAGATTTGCAAGAACTGCTACAAAAAAAAAGTGAGCAAACGGCCGTCAGTACGCTATAAACAAAACTAAAAAGGTAGACACCTTTTGCAAAAGCTGTGACAAGGAACCTTTTCTGTGTATAGGTTGTTTTAATGAATTACATAGGACTTAAATAACTTTTTTTATTGGTTGTGTTGCATTATTTGATTTTTCTGTTGCTGAAAAACATGTTTGTATCAATAAATATTATCCCAAAGTTGTAAATAACGTTTTTGACTTATATGGGACCACATTTGTCATTCCATAAATCGCACAAGTTCTGTATACAGCACATAGCTTGTAGGCTATGTGCTGTTCTCGTTGGTTAATTCCCATGGTTATTTAATACTAAATAAACACCAACGGCTCGGTACATATCGGAATAAATGTTGGTCCCATAGGACCAACATGGCCTGTTAATGCAAAACTTGCGTTAGTCCCATTCGACCAAAGTGGCCTATTGAAACAACATCAGCGATGCTCCCATCGGACCAACATGGCAGGGAACGTGTTAAATAGGGTATGTGGTTCTACTAATCTCCAAAATTTTCCGCCAAATGATTTCAACTAATTACTGTTTCTGGAGCTCAAAACTTTCACCCAGAGGGTAGGTATATGAGTTTACAATTGAAGGGCTTGGGGGAAAAAGGTAACAAGCCACAAAAGTAGAAAATGTAGAAACCCTAGTTTGAAACTTTCAATCAAATCTTTAAATCAGAGTTTTTATTATAACACAATATTTTTTTAAATGAAGCTTTATTCTGAATATAAGTATTACTCATCCAAGTCAAAATTCTCCGTTTCCGGATCTTCTGCGCGGTCTGTTGACTGTTGTCGAACGCCCAGCTCAACGTAAAAGTCGTGATAAACTAAAGGAATATAAGGCATGAGTTCCCTTAAATTTTTTAGCTTATTTTCGTTAAGAGGTACATATGTGGTATATTTTGGAGAAAGATCTCTTAGATTTTTTATTCGACTTCCATCTTTTACTCCTCGCTTACCAATATTGACCGATTTAAACTCTTCATTTAAAAAGTATTTCACAAGCATTGTGTTGGGTTTATCCGCCTCAAATCTAAAACATCTAACTTGACTAAAACGTAAAGGTTCTTTTTCGTCTGTCGTCTGTTTTTTGTTAGTTTGCCTTTGCAGCTCGTCAAAGGAAATAAAATCTTTTTGTTGCATCTTGATAACTTCAAATGGATTGTTTTTTTGGCTTTTTTTTATAACGTCGCACCATTGTTTGGGATGATAGATTTGTGCCGTAAATTTCTTTTTCTTCTCAATTAGGGCGAAATCGCGATCTGAGGGTAAGCGCGTATGCCCACTTACAAGAAAACGATGTTCGATAGCCAAAAACTGTTTTTCTCTGACTAGTTGCATATATACTGACATCAGAGTCCAGTTTTTATTTTGACCCCCACAGTTATCGGTGTAAATGATAAGCTCTTTATTGTCAGTATTTGTTAGGAACATTTCGATATATTTCAGTAGTGCACTGGCAATTTCATCACTACCCCTCTTTGCCACATTTTCGGTCCAAGTGAACATGTATCCCTGCTCTCTGTTGCAGTTATGGATGCCCAAATTGTACATCCATGCCTTTCTTAAATAAAATGCTTTTCCCACAGTCAAATTCGGCACTGGCAATTCCTGTTGTAAATCAAATGAAATTACTTCCTTTTTATCTGTTAATTTGGCATGTGCAGACTCTTTTATCAAGTCCTGTTGCATCACCTCAGCCCTTCTTTGATGCAACTCTAACTTTAACTTAATTTGTTGAAATTCTTCAGCATTTTCTTTATTTGATTCGAGCGAGACATTGTATGAATCGCATATTTGGCATGTATCCGTTTTTGGCAGTTTAAATCCTATATTATATTGCGAACAAAAAACTCTTCTGTAATAATTTTCTTTCACTGGGACAATATGTTTGGCATTACACCAAGGTATATAATAATCTGTATATAAAGATAATATGGACAAATCGTGATTGATGTAAGTGCGGTTGGGGTTATCTTGCCTGCTGTAATGGCTGGAATATTTGGGTATTGCTTGAATATGTCGATGGATGGACAAAATTCTCTCTTCAGATATTTTGTTTTTTCTGTTCGTATGTTTTCCTCGCTTATCAGTTTTTGGAGTAGACTTTCCTTCCTTTATTTGGCAACAGATATTATATATCCGCTTTTTTGACTGCTGGAGACCATGAACTGCCAAAAATTCAGATTTGCATACTTCTCTGTCGGTGGCATTAATCTTTCTATAATATTTAAATGATACACTTCTACAAGATGTTTGGCGTTTGGTTTTTTTTTGGGTAACTTCTTTTTTTGGGAATACATTTTATTCTACCAAATAAGTAGTTATTTTGTTGCTGTCTGGGTCTCCAGATTCCAAAATGCATGAAATATTTCTTCTTCTTTCCCCATCAGGCTTGTTCTACATTTGTGTTTGCATTTACATGGTTCCCCAATAGCTTTAGGTTCCATTTCAGACCCTTGGAATGTTTTGTACCCATGGCCCAGATTTCTTCTTGTTTTCTCTCGCTCCCTTTTCTTAGAATGAACTTTTCTCCAGCGTGAGCGCGTTGAATTTTCTGGAAAACTTAGATAACCTCTTGAAATATCTTGTTTCTGGTCCGAGGGATCGTTGGACTCATTTTCGTCCTGAAAAAAAAAAGATGTATAATTTTTTGCAATAAGGTAATAAGCCACACACATTTATAGTAGAAATTCTGCTAGGCATGTGAACAAAAATACTGCAGCCAGAGATATAACGCAGTACACATCGTAGTTACACATTACTGCGTTATGTAGACGTATTGTACGTGAAGGCAACAATACATATTTCGATACATAGGTAAAATATGGAATTTTATATTAAGCTTAAAAATAACAAAATCTTTTGCTAAAAAAGGAAATAAGCCGCATAGAAATAAACTTACCAATATATGTGTAACTACTGTTGAACAGTCACTTTCAGTAACACTGTAATCTTTATCACTCAGATCGTCATCTGAATCAAAATCAGAGAATTCACTTCCACTACTACTCTCAAAATCAACTTTTCTTTTAGCTCGGCGTAATTTATAGTCATCCATCTTGAAAATCGCCTGTGGCATGTTCCTTTTCTAACCAAAAAGTTCTGAATTTTGGCAATTGTTAAAAAAGAAATTCGCGTATAGAGGCGCCATCTCTTTATCAATAACTGAAATAATTAATCAGCAGTTTCGTTGCACACTTGCAGGTATCTTTTAGAGGAAATCTAATTCTTTAGATTTATGTGGCTTGTTACCTTTTTCCCCCAAGCCCTTCAATTAGAAGTGAGATTTGTGCACAGCCGAGCGTGGGAATTCATTTTATCAATTATTTTTTATATTTTTAGAAGAGTAATACCTTATTTTTTAAGCGCCTATATTTCTTTCTTTTCTTTTTTCAATATATAGTGTTTCTTATTTTTGATCTCGTTATTATAACAGATACTTTTCTTTTGAATAGCTCGGCAGTTTCTTCAATTATCTTTAACAGATTTAACAGTATCATGCTTTCCTTAGATAGCTTCTATTTATACACATTCGTCAAGCAGACACATCGAAAATCTATTGCTTATTACCATATAAAAGGTCTAGTAAGGGTTAATAAAAAACAACATCTAGAAAAACAAAATATATTGAAATCTTATTAAAACACAATTATTAAATATTTAACTCATATAGATAATAGTATTTCTTTAATAATTATTTTTATATCACAGATGAACCAATAGAAATGCCAGCTCACTATACAAATGTATTATGTCTAGTCTAAACTCACAATCCATATTACAAACATACAAAATTCAAAATCGATAACACAAAAGTTATATAGACGTCTGAAAAATCTTCATTTAACGATGTTTAGGCAGACTAGATAATGCAAACAAAATGTTCTGCTTATATAGTGACAAATCCATATGAGTCTTGGTCAGTATACTTAAAAATACTCCTGTAGATGTCGACTGCATAAACTTTGTTATATTATAGGTAGATTTCTACACATTTAAGTTATAAATTTGAATCACAATATTGTTTATTGATCTAAAAAGATTAAGTTAAAAAATATAAAAAGTTAAAATAATTTTTCTACAAAAAAAAATGGTGCATGGGTAAAAATATGCGCTTGATTTAATTTCTAACTTTATAAAATGCAAAAATTTAAGCCTAAGCATTGTCAGCCCCACTGTTTCATATTTTAGAAGTAGTAGTGTTTGCTGACGAGTGACGGTGCGATGACGAAGGGGTGATCACATGAGCGCTCCCTTTTGTTACGGGAACAGTAATAAAAAAGTAAATTGTTCCCGTTTCTGAACCAGTATATACAAAAAATTACGTTGTGTGCTTCTATATTCGTTGCTAAATCTATGAAAAATCCACTAAGTGGTAAAACGAATCATATGCTAGGTATTTCCTTATAAAACCGTTGCATGTCATTCATATTTGAAGTTGACATTTTCGTACAGAGTTGCCGAATTCTTAGGAGGGAAGAAAATGTAGGGAATTTTGAAATGATGAAAAGTTGACGTTATTGTTAAGGTCGAATTTGTACACATTATATGAGGTAAAACAAAATTGAGCTCTACATTTTATAAACTGTTATAAAGTTGGTTGCCTAAGTTGTGGTACTTCCACGTGGATTTTTTTAGAGTTCCATAACAGCCACTACGTACGACGTTTACAGATTTGCGTTTAATCTTTCGGTTAAGAAAGTAATTTCGTCTAACTCTTCTTAATTTATGTATGGGTTTGTCTTTGGTATTGGGTATGACAAAACTGAAAGCTTTCAAATGATTTCAAAACAGTTCTTTCAAAAATAGCCTTTTAATTTTGAAGTTTCTTTAGAATTAGCTCCACATTCTTGTTGGCTTGAAAAATGGCACTAGCAGTAAAAATATTCATGTTTAAGGCTGCAGTAACACACTGTTAACTGTACTGTGATGACAGCAATGTAATTGATGATATGTAAAGAACTTGTATAATATCCTGGATAATATTTTATATAGCGATATGTGATAAAACAAAAAGAGCAACGCAACAACAGGTTTTAGGTTAGGTTACGGTTAATTTCTTTGAATTAAAAAGTATTACATATATTGACAAATTAAATTCATAAAAGCAGTAAAGTATATAAAATAGACAAAATATCACACGAAATAATAAATTAGTAGACTTAATTTTACTTACAGAACCAAATAACTTGTGTCAAATGTTAAAAATGGAGAAAATTGAGAAACGCTCACGAACGTAAACATAAACTTAACCTCAAAAGTTTTGCACCGCCAAAAATTATGCTCATTTTGGTAGTTGATTTTCTGGTGAAAGAATTCCGCTAATTTTTTTGAATTTATACTGGCGTATTACTTTTTTCTCTATAGTAAAATGCTGAAGCGAGCGTCACGGAACTAGCGTCACAAGATGGCGTCGTCACGGATAGCGTCACAAAATAGTTGTTTTTCACATCTATCATCATGGATTTATTCTAAGCAGGTTTAATTATAAATTGCATAAAACATAACTAATAAAATGCTTGGTATTGTTTCAATTAAAACACATGTTACAGAATAAAACAGTCTATTTTCTTTGTTTCTAAAGATATCAGTGGAATTAAAAAACAAAATGTTCACAAAACATGAGACTACAACAAGGTTTTGGTGTAAACCCAACCTTGTACTTTGTCCTCCCTACAGAGTGTCCCGGACTTAACAATAAAAACATTTTTTCTTCCAACCGGGATAAGTCCAAAAGAGAAGTTTGAGTAAACCTTTGCCCAACTATGTAAATACCAAAGAAAAAGTATAAAACAATACAAAAAAATTAGCGGATGCATTAATTCGAATCCGTTTACGAGAAAATCAACTATCAAAATGAGTATAATTTTTGGTGGCGCAAAACTTTTGCAGTTGTTTAGATATAACCAGCAGCCTCTGTAGCTTAGTCTAGGGAAATTATGACGTCAGCCTTATGTAAAGGATAGAAGCTAACGTCACGATTTCAGTAGATCTGGGGAAATTTTACTTTGGTGAAGGCGCTGCTATTAATTATTTACTTATTTATAATTTATTATTGTGCCGCATATCCCTGTACGTAAAACCGTTTAGTTACAATTTATTGGACTACACCCTGTGTATCCGTATTTATCTTCTGATCGGTCAAATAGATCCATCGATCTGTTGCTATTCGGCTGTTCCTCGCAGCGATCGAAGGCAGATAAGTATAGTAAGTAATTCAAGTAGAAGGCAAATAATTATTAACAGCGCCTTCATCAAAAGTAAAATTTCCCCAGATCTACTGAAATTGTAACGCCAGCTCCTATTCTTTAGTTGAAGCTGCGCTACGGAACCTGTTGTATATCTACTCGACAATTGTATAGGTTTGGCGTTTTATCTAGCAGGGCAAATACAATATTTGTAAAATACCATATTATTACCAAAAATTCAATACATAACCTTATATGAACTGGCATCTCTATGATCCAATAATCTGCGCTAATCCTACAATGACCTACCGATATAATTCAAGCGACTGTTCATTCAAATCCTACCACATTAGTCAACCACTTTTTATATTTGGCCAACTGGAAAACACTACCGTTATGAGAAGCAAAAGTCTTCTCGCTGTTAAAAAGGATTTCGTACAGATTGGATCGTTCTGTTTTGCTCATTGTAACACTAAACATATTTGGCAATCTATTAGGTTCGACATCAGTCTGGATATTGGCTGCAGTATCCAAATCGGTAATGTTCTTTCCATCGACAATGTTAAACTCTTTGTCCTGATTTATTTTTATTTTAAATTCAACTCCCAGGTAATCACATTGCACCTTAAGGAGATGATGCACAATAAATCTCCTATGGGTAAAGAGGGCTTCGTGTTCCGGGTATGTTTTATTTAATCTACCCACCAAATGAAGATCATGGAGAAGTATACAGATAAGATTCACATAAGATGAGGTTTTTTCCACCAAATGGGGTTTATAAGGGTTTCCCATTAGATAAGTAAGGAGATTACCATATTCACATTCACCTACTGTGTCTGCATGATTTTGTATGACATACTGAAAAAATGAGTCCATTACTTTGAGGTTCTTATGTTTTTTTACTAATTTTATAAGGTATTGGCGATAATGGTATCCTGCATGTTCAGACACATGGGTGTTGATCCAGTTCTCGCTGTATAGTAATTCGGAGTAAATTATTCTACCGAAATTGAAGTATTTTGAAGCAATGTTTTCCATACACCTGCATAACACAAAAACGTTATTAGAACTGCTTTTGTTTAAAAATGGGTCAAAATAATTTTTCTATATACACTAGTGTGACTGTATCTATGCATGCCATGTAACCACAGATAATAAACAATTGTTGCTTTAACACAGAAATACTGTACATACAGTCATTTATATTAGAATGTACATGTATATAGATATATAGACTGCATAAGTACACTATATATATTATAATTATTATAAAAATGATTACCATGTGATACACATACACTAGTTGACAAAAATCTGGAAACTTTACAAAAAAAATATTATCTTTCAAGCTGGGACAACATGGCACACTATAATCAGTAAAATAAGTTGAGAATGATGATGATTACTTACCATATTCTATGATTCCAACTGTGGTAGTTATTGGGAGCTTTTTCAGAAGCAATATCAATTGTAGTAAATTCATTTTGTAAAAACGATATAGCTTCTTCTTTACTATATGTTGTTAATACATTTTTTATCAATCTTTTCAACAACCATCTTCTATATGCAAATGACTCATTCGATTTTGGTTTGTTGCTCAAAACAATTTTACTGAAATAAATCATACAATGACATTATTAACTTTATTCAATTTTTATTAGATAATAATCAGAAATAGCTCAAAACTATAATTCCAACTAAGTGTCCTTGATATTGGTGATTAACACAGTAAGACTCCCTCAGTCTTGAGCTATTCTGAACAATTGTTTAACTCTTCATATCCAGATATTCTCTGAAATTCTTCAGACTATAATTTCTTCCTAATTTGCTGAAAATCAGCTTGTGTCTCACTTTGAAAACTACTAGAGCCTTAGAGCTTGGTATATTGGTTCCTCTCGATTTAAGGAAGAACCTTTTTGGGTCAATACTTTTGTGTTTTCTTTTACTTATAGCAAAGAGTGTAATAGGTAAAGAGTGTCTTGGTAAATAGGTTCCTCTTTTAAGGAATAACTCTTTAAGACAGTAGTCTTTTTGTTGTCCTCATATTTCCATGCCTTTTCTTTTTTTTATCAAATATCCTAGAGTCTTGAACTTTTGTATATATGTTCCTCTTATTATAAGGAAGAGATGCCATTGAATTTGTGATCAATAGGGGTTCTTCTATAGGTGGTACTCAGTTGTATGCGTTTATTATCTTAATTTTTATCAATATACTTTTGAATGTTGACATTTTTGTTACATATTTTTAATAATTTAATAAATACATCATTGATGTCACATTTACTAAGCTTAAGAAATCTCTGTTGAAATATTTTACCAAAAAAATATCTAAAGAAACAAGTAGTAATTAAGATTTAATATATTAAAAATCTTACCAAAAGTACAACTCGTCTTTCTCATCCAGAACTTCTTGCTCTACCAATTCTCTCTTCATGTTCCAAAATGTACCAATATCTGGATTTATTAGGAGAGCTCCTATTAAATATTTATTCAGTTCCTCCATTTCCTCATAAAGGACCTTTCTTTTTGATAATAAATATCTTTGTTTGAATAATACTGAACAGGCATGCTGGAATAAATGTTTTATGCACCACGATTCTAATCCTATATTGTTATATCTATAGTGAAGAGGAGATGTATTTGTTGAATTTTCTTCAGTAGGAATTATCGTAAACTCTTGTCTAAAAATTAATAAGGTTTCAAGTAAATAAAACATAGAAATTACTGTTTTCTTCAATTTATTCACTTGGAAATAATGCTACAAGTGTGATTGGTTAATAAAGTATACTAAGGAACTCCAGGAAACAGAAGACATCATGTAATACCTCATCTTTGCTTAAATCTGCTTGGATGCAAATTAATTAGTTAGACCTTTATTTTCAGTAAATTATATTTAGCGAAAATAAGCTTTATTGCCACTCATAAGGTTGAGTTTAAGGAGTTGAATATATTCAAAAATGCTGTTACTTTCTTGTATATACTGCATTCCTTTATAGTAATAGAATATACTATCATAATGCTATAATTTAGAAATTGTGTGGGTGTGTCATAACATGTTGAAAAAGAGAGTGGGTAAGATTGTAGCAAAAACTAGTACAGCTTGGATAGAAGGAATAGGATTAAGACACAGATTACAGTGATATTGTAAGATCCTGAGAAGATCTGATTTAACATTCTGCAAACTGTTATTTCTTGAACATAGGGGTATTGTAAATTCTAATTGTGTGGAGACACCATGACCATTATTTAAAAATAGTTAAATTTTAACTAGTTGTTAAAGGGAGACTCCAATAATACGTGTCGCAGATCATTAATAAATTTAGAAACAAATATTTGTTAAGTAGTGGCTACTTTAACTAGCTAGGTTAGAAGTAAAAATCTATACTTACAGGTGCTTATTATTTTTAAAAATTGATTCAATCATAAATAAAATTCGATTAGACATAGCACCACTTTCCGTCATGTTGAAGGAAAAAAGGAGACACGTTTTAGAAATAAATTAAAATTAATATTTCATTTTACCCATATTTACTTTCCAAAACATTTAATGTCAAAATCACAGAATTGCAAGAAATTTGAGGTTAAAACTCACAGAACACAAATAAAATTAGGTAAAAATAAAAGGATTACAAAAAATATTCAGTTGTATGTTGTATTCTAATCCAGTTCTAAGTTTGAATTAATTTTTATAATAAATGTAAAAACGTTTCTTGTAACATCAAGTATTTGAACCAATTGACAAATTTATATTATTTAAGAAAATATTCAAATTTAGAGTGGTTAAATGAAAAAACTCTAAGAAAATTCTTAAGTGTCATTGGTACGAGTGGTATTAGTTACTATGTACACCAATGAAACATAATCTTGCCAATACTTGTGAAACTGACTTACAATATTATCTTTATTAACTGTCAAACCTGGAGTTGAAATTAATCTACGTCATTTGTTAATGAAATTGATACACAAACAAACCTTTATGCCACAAATACTGGTAGCTAATTTAAATTGTTTATATGGGCATAAGTAGTGAAATATACAAAATACTGTAGCTTTTGTACTAGTCATGTGAATGTAAATAAGCCTATATTAACTTTAGAACATGAATGTACAAATTGTTATAACTTTTAACCACATGTAGAGAAATCTAAAATTAGGTTTTCATTTTCGTTGACATATATTGATGAAGAACTGGTCAAAAAGACATGTGTACGATAGAGGATATGCGGGATGTTTAAGTAAAACATGTCCTTAACCATTCTGTTGGAACTTGGGCACAGTGCCTCTTTGAAACAGAAAAAAGATTCTGCAGGATTCACTCATGATTGGGAAGTTTTTGTTAGAGGACAGAACGAAGCTAAGATCCAATATTATGTAGAAAAAGTGGTCTTCAATCTGCATGAAAGCTTTCCCAAACCAAAGCGAGGTACAAATGTTTTTCAGAAATAATGTAGGTATTTTAGAACAGCAGTTACTGGATCTTTTTCTTTGCTTTACAATAATATGTACTAAAAAACTTCTCAAATCAATATGAAATAAATGAGTGTTAAAATAATAGTCAAAAATTTTTACAAAATTTATATTTCAACAATCTTTCAAATTTGGATGCTAGAACTTATATTTTTGTAATTTTTCAGATTCAATTTTCATGATAATGGTAAGGAATTCTTCTTCTCCCATTTTAATATGTGCATCACAGTTTTTCTAGATTTGACACATCTGTCTAGTACAGATCAGTGGAATTAGTAGCACATATTTATCTTATCTTACTGTACTGCTCAGCTATAGGTTGATATGATGCACTAGAGTATTCTCTAGCTCGCACAATGATCTGAACCATAAACCCACTTGACTACTTACATAAAGTTAGTATGCTAGCATACTTTGCCATAAGATTGATACTCAATAATATGTTTCTTAATATTAAAATTGAGATATATGAACTTGATGTTTTGATTAATTTGAAAGTCATGAAGGATGCTGAATCTAAGGCCCTGAAGATACTGTTTTCTTCGCAGATCTATAAAGGAATTTTCATTTTTTTTCACTTTCAAGAGACTGTTTTGCACCCTTCTAAAATCTATTCAGGAATACTGTACCCCTGTTTTGTCCCCTCTTATTACTGCTATATACTGATATATACTCAAAAGACTCTACCTCCTTTAGGAAACATTTTTTTATTAAGGTTAAATCAACTTAAAATAACTCCGAGTATCTGCAGTTTTCGTTTGGCAGGAGAATTTGATGATTTTTATGGGATCATTAACAGAAGAGTTTTACTGGCATCATTGCATGTGGTTGCCTTCTTATAGATGAATCATGCTATGATTTTTCTGAAGGATATTCGTAAAGTTAATTTCATGTAATTGAATGAACTTCCAATAAAGTCGTCCCAGAAAAGCAACTCAAAAATATTGGCAATATGTTAAAGTCATCTACTTTAAAATAAATATGGCATTATGAATAAGTGAGATAAAATAAATGATTAGAAGAATTTTTTACCGAGCAATAAAAACAAAATTTGTTTATTTTATTAATGTTTCAATAATAACATCAAGTAAACTTAATTTTAGAGTAAAATTGTGACTTATTTTCAACAACTATAGTAAATTGCATTAAGTTGACACAAAAAAATAGCTTCAGAACAATATTTATATTGTTATTGCTTATTATTTTTGTTAAAAAAAAAATAAATATTAATCCATAAGTCATGCTATGAGACGTGCTATGTTTGGAGAAGTAGAATCTTATAAATACAAAAATATCTAGATAGGGCGCTTTAAAATGTTAAATTTTTATATTAAATAACGTTTTTATTTATAGTACAATTTTGACAATTTGTTGGATCAATTAAACAAAAATCGTCCCAGATTAATTCACATTATTCATGTTTCTGAATAAGCTGAATTCATACATTATTGAGGAAAACAAATTTTTTTTGGAATGAAAAATGAACTTAATGTTTCACTTATAGAGAAGTAGAATAACAAGCAACAGAAGTATATTCAAATGCTAATTGTTAATAGTTCCTTCCGAAGAAAAAATGGATAGTGAATGCACCAAGCTTTCATAAAATGTAGATTTGAGTGACATCAAAAAGTAGTATTTCACCACAGGGTCACATAAGCCTATATATAAAAATATAATGTTTTTCCTTTTATAATATATATAAATCCAGCCTTAATTCATAAATCTGGAATAAAATTAATTAAATTGGGAAGATTTTTCTTCAATTTGTCCAAAAATTTTCAAAATTAGGTCATAAATAAAAAGGTTATTAGATATATAGATTTATATTATTAAATTGCAATTTTTTAACATTGTAAAGCAGACATTTTTTTATGCATTGGACTATAAAAAGTGTTTTTTTTTATTTTGATCTTTCGTTGTCTAATTCTTATTTTAAATCTTAGCTTAAATAGTAACATAGACAGTGAATCTCTTTCCCTTCCTTTACTTCAACTTCGTCCTGAGTAAAATCGTTCGATGGATCTTTTTTTGTCGTTATTTACTATAAAAGTGAACAACGCAATCATTAACTAATATTAAATCTTATTTGTTACCAAAGAGTATCCTGCTATTTACATACTAGTACATTTAATATCGTGTACGATAAGTTTTATCAAAATAGCTTTGGTTTTATAATTATAAAACTATAGAGAACTGTACATTTTTAGTACAATATAAAAAGTATTAGCAAAGAGAAAGATTATATTTGAGGGGTAAGGTAAAAGTGTTGGTAACAATAGTATAATTGCCTAATGGTCCATATTAAATCTTTTTACATATTTAATAGGTATTAAATTTGGAATAACAACACTTGTTTCCAACTTTTATGAATTTCATAGAATATCTACTGAATATGATAATTCAGAAAGCTTTAATATAGACCAATACATTTAATGCTTTGGTGGTATGTTTTTAAAATAACCTTTTGAGTTTACATATTTCTGAAATGTCTACATTATTAAAATTATTTTACTTAAAATCGTTAGAATAAATAATACTAACATGTATGTATTTTTGTGTTTAATTTTATGATTTATCAAATTATTTTGTACCATTTTTTTAATTGTTGGATTCAGAATTTATTTCTGTCCATTTGCTTAACCACTGGTGTTTGATTTTTTACTGCAAACAGTACAAAAAAATAATTTTGTCACAATTACATCGGGAAAAATAGTTTTACCTAAGTACATCATTTTTTTTTCTTCAAATTTTTAACTAAAATGTTCATAATTTTGATAAACTTAAATACAAAATTAAAATACTGATATTTTCGAATTAAATCTATATACAAATTATTATTAGTCAGCATATGTTTGGTGGTAAAGATATTACCACTATAATTAAGTGAAACCCCCTGCAGTGGGCAGGACATGTAGCCCGGGCCCCTGAGTCAAACATGATAAAAAAGATTCTAACAGCGCAACCCGTGAGAATGAGAAAACGGGGTAGACCAAAGCTGAAGTGGATGGACGGGGTAACACAAGATGCCGAGAAGATCGGAGTCAGCAACTGGAAAATGCAAGCGAGGGACAGAATAGAATGGCGTAGAAAGCTTGAGAAGGTCGAGGCCCTCTAAGGGCTGTAGCACCAAGATGATGATGATGATGATGATACAAATTATTATATATAGGTTGGTATCTTTCAGAAGTGAGGTTCCTATATGGGAATGGTACCGAATGGGACCAGGTAGATTAGCGAACATCTGTAAAAACAACAAGCCGTATAGCAGAAGACCCGTTGGAAGGCCGCCCAAAAGGTGGAAAGATAATGTACAATCAACAACGACTGAAACAGAATAAGAGGCAGACAAACAGGAGTAATTCTAGTCGCACGAAGAAGAAGAAGAAGAAGGTATACCCTTACAGTTGTTTTCAGCTGGGAAGTTTGACGTTGGATTACATAGTCGATTATCGAGCGCAGATTCCTAGTAGGTTGTATCCATGTAAATTTGTGGATGTCTCTATGTTGATAAAACCCATTCATAATTTTGTGAGACATTGTTTCACAAAAATCTCTAAGACACATTCCGTTGTCATTGGTTATTTGTTTCCCATATCTTCCTCCGACTCTGTTATTTTCTTCTCTCCCTACTCTGCTGTTTAAATCTCCTAATATAAAGATTTCACAGTTCTTTAATTTTAGAGAGTATTTCATTCATCTTGTTGTAAAAATCGTCTTTACTTTCTGGATCTGCATCTTCATTTGGGGTATACACTCCGACAATTACGATGTTGTGCCCATTCTTTTTCATTTCTAGTATTAGCAGTTGTTCCTTTACTTCAGTCCACGATTTAATATTGTTTTTAAGATTTTTTCGAATCGCAATAGAGACTCCTCTCTTAGCTCTGTTATCTTTACTCACTCCACTGTAGATATGTATATATTCTCCTATCTCTTCATTTCCTTTTCTCTTTTTCTTGGTCTCGGTGATAATACATATATCACTAAAGTCATTAAGCTAAATAGCAAAAGAGAGAGGCCGTTCAAAATTTGTAAGAACTATTTATGGATCACTAACCCTGTTTTGTTGCCTCGAAAATTACAAAATTTGTTTTGTATAAAAACACAAACAATTTGAGTGATACGTTAACATGGCTGTAGTGCATCCTATAGTCAATAATAATGTACAAAATAATTTTTATTTACAAAGGAGCCCGACACTTGTCTCATTAAAAGTGGTGTCATTTAAATTTCTCTGAAACTTTGCAGTTTCATGCTGATCAAAAGTTCTCATTGTCCCAATACTCAGAAATCAATTGTTTCTAAGTTACGGAGGGTTTTATTTTTTTCAACGAAATCTTATATTATGAATCCAGTTTCGGAAAAGTTTCTCTGCTTCCAGAGTAACCCATTTTCTCTACAAACTTTTAAACTGTCGCAAGCCTTTTTGCAGAAAATTTGTGTGATAACCTATAGTAGAAACCCTCAATTTAGAAGAGTGATATCATAGTTTAAACGCCGAATATCCTCAAATTTAAATGTACACAGCGGCCCTCGAAAACTGCCTGTTTTCTCGATTGCAATTTGCGTTTCCTCATAAGAAATTACAGAATATATAAAGTAGTATATTTATTTGTGCTTCTCTATAGTAGACTTGACCAGAAGTTGTCGTACAGTGTAGCCAATTCTTGTTCACAAGTAGTAATTATGCTCATACAAAACCTGTATTCTTCCACGCAGCGATTATTACTGTCATAAAAATACAAAAAAACCTGATTTTTTCAATAGTAAAAATTAAGCACAAAATTGTAATGAAATAAATTTTATTTATATGTTCCGTTTCGTTACATATTTAAATTTATAAAATAAAAATCGATATTTTAAAACAATATTTTTCAATCGTTTGGCAACTTTGGAATTAGCGACGGAACTCGGTTTCAATTCAGTTCCACAGAAAGCCGTAAAACTAGTTTTTGTCGAGCGAGTGCCCATCAACAATAGGTTATTCACATTGGCGTTTCTGAGGGTAGGGTATTTTATGCGATAAGTTTGTGTTATTGATAAAACGTGTTATTGATAATACGAGTGTTATAGTTTGTCGTTTTATAGTAAATTTTTAGTTATATTCTGTGATTATTTGGTTTGAGTTTTATTGGAGTTGGACGAAAAACCGAGTTGTTCCAAGAGAAGACTGCAAAATTCTGATGTTGATTCCAAAAATGAAATGCCGCAAAAGAGACGGAAAATGTTAACGTCCGAAGAGAAGGTAATAATACGAAACGTTTATGAAGGAAGTGTCGGCAAAAAAATGGAATTAAATGTTAGCCAAGCGGTCGACATTTGTAGCAGTTTAACAAAAGTAGCCGTTAGCTGTATTTATCGTGTACTTAAAAATACATCGGAAAATAAAAAACAAGAAAAAGGTAAAACTAGAGGTAGGAAAAGCATTGTTTTGGATGACGAGACAAGGAATATTATACGTCGAAAAATTCATTCATTTTATTTTCGGAGTGAAATTTCAACACTGAAAAATATTTCTCAAGAGCTCGAAAACGATGACTCCTTACCCAAGATATCTCGTAGAGTCTTAACCAGGACCATGCGTGAAATGAACTTTCGATATGTAAAACTCAACAGAAAAAGTATGCTATTAGAAAAAAATAAAATTATTGTGCGGAGAAGAAAATATTTAAAAGAAATACGCAAAATTCGCAGCACTGGACGCAAAATATGTTATTTGGATGAAACCTGGATTAACCAAGGTTGGAAAAGGTCATGCAGTTGGAAAAGTTTGGCAAGATTTAAATGTCAAAAGTAAACGCGAAGCATTTATAGAAGGCTGATATACAGGATTAAAAGCTCCATCAGGAAAGGGACGGCGTTTAATCGTCACCCATATAGGAAGTGATACAGGGTTTCTTGATGATGGTTTTCTTCAATTTGAGTCGAAAAAACAGGTGATTATTAAAGAAATTGAAAGGGAGGATTCAAGAATGGCTTACAGAAAAGGGGATTGCATACGAAGAATCAATGCTCAAAATTTAGCTACTTGACATTGCACGGTTAAGGAAAATTGAATATGTTAAATATGTTGTAGATGAAACTGCAAAAGATTATGGTGTCACAGTTCTGCGTCTACCACCTTATCATTGCGAACTTAATCCCATTGAACTTATCTGGGAGCAAGTGAAAGGAGAAGTAGCACGCAATAACAAAACGTTCAAATTAAACGAAATTAAGAAACTTTTGATTCAAGCAATCCTCCATGTAACTTCAGAGAAATGGGCTAAATGTATAGGCCACATAATTAAAGAAGAACATCGTATGTGGGAACTTGACACTCATATCAAAGTTTTACTAGAGCCAATTATAATTACACCAGGTGGTGAAGGTAATGACAGCGATAGCAGCACTGCATCTTCAGGTTTAGACAGCGAATAATATTTTCTAATAGTTTAATAAGAACATCAGCATAAAAAAAACCAAAAACAAAAAAAAACGAGAAGAACATAGTAAGTGTGTATAGTGTTTGTGTTTAAACACATCAAACATTATTTTTATTTTGTTTTTATAGAATTTTATTTTGTTTTATAGGATTTTATTTTGTTTTGTTTTATACTGTTTAAGTGTTTTGTTCATTTTATTTAATAAGACAATATGGCTCTTGGCGAACACCCATTTAAAAAAAGTATCGCGCCACAAGACATACCTCTGGGGTGGTGTGGAAACTGTCTTAAAATTTGTTTTAAAAAAATTTCATTGTGTAACTCTTTAAGGACGGGTCACGTCAAAAGACGTTTTAGCCTAACTTCCGCGACAGCCGGTTGGTATCAGTAAACTTTCTGCAAAATTACTTCTTTTTTATAGCTTTTTGTTTGTGGCATTCTGTATTTTTAGGGGAATGTAGGGAATGAGCCACAAAATATTTATTCATATGTTTATTTATTGACGTTTCGATCTCTATATCCAGAGACCGTTTTCAATTATACAAATGATAGTACTATTTATTTTCTATGGCTTTTCGCTTGTCGTTCTGTATTTTTAGAAATAATGTTGGAAATAAGCCACAATATATTTATTCAAATGTTTAATTTACGGCCGTTTCGATCTCTATAAAGAGACCGTTTTCAAACATACAAATGACAGATATATTTATTTTTCTATAGCTGCTTGTTTGTGGCATTCTGTATTTTTAGGGAGAAGGTTGGACATAAGCCACAATATATCTATTTACATGTTTAGTACATTGACGTTTCGATCTCTATTCCGTTTTTAAAGATAGAAAAAAAAAAGAAAATAAACAATATAAGATTATAAAAATATATAATAATAAACAAATAAAATAAATATAACTATCATTTATATCTTTAGAAGCGGTCTTTGGATATAGAGATCGAAACGTCAGTAAAAACTTGTAAATAAATATATTGTGGCCTATTTCGAACATTAATATTTGAAAAATAAAATATAATTAACGTCAAAATAAAAGTAAGTGTACGTCACTGGATTTCCAAACGGCTTTCCGCATTTCTGGGCCTTTAAACGATGACTCACTCTCTCAAATAGTGAAATTATACTTTAAGTAATATTTCTGAAACGTTTTTTCTAAGAGAACGCTTCATTCTACACAAAAAATACTTATAAATATTTTTGTATAAAATTATATCAGCTACATTCTTATTTGAAATATTTTTTTCTACAGGGTACAGATTCTTGGTAATAAATCGATTTTGCGATTTTCAAAATTACCGAACTATTCGCAAAAATGTTTATATTTAATATACCTTTCATACTTTTTTCGAAAATCACCTAATAATAATTTAATCATAGTAATTTTGCAGTTAAAGTCGTTTGATATTTTATGCACGTATTTTGTTTTGCGCGATAACAACATGCATATTTTGTATTTAATTTATAGGAAAACGCGACCTTAAACCTTACTTGACAGTTTTTGACCCTACCATACTACATTTAACCATAAGTGAAGGCAAATTACTCGTTTTAAGGTTACCTAACATGATTATTGTTGTTTGAATATTTATGCCAGTAAATTCGTTACATTTTTCTTATCTTGTTATATAGTTTATGTAAAACCAAAAATTAATTTCGTACAATCACAATTAATGTTGGCTAGAAAATATATTATGAAAAAACATTTTAGCCGTAAATTTCTTACATCGTTCGCGTATTAGACTATGGTATAAATTCTCAAAAAGGGTAAGCAAATGGTTCATTTTTTTTTTAAATTTTTTTCTCGTAGATTTATTACATTATTGGAAAGTTTCTCTATTAATCGACACATTTCTTGAACTACCACATTTATGTCAGAAAATGTACGTTTTTGTAGTGATTTTTTAGCATAGTAAGTTGTAAGCTTATAAAATATGATCACGGTGAATTATTTCTAATATTTTGCTGATGTAACCTATTGCCGCGTGATTTTTTTTTAGAAAAAACACTGGAATATGGCATAGATACTCATCACTAGACTTCGGCAAATATGCAAATAAAAATGTAGAAAATATGCGCATAAATATGCACGTGTTTACCCGAAAATATGCAAATATTTTACAAAATATGCATACAAATAAATAAAAAATCGTAAAATAGTAACAATTTTATTTAAAAAAAAAAGTGTACATAACTAAATATTTCCTACTATTCATTAAGATTTACATTTATTTTAAGTAACTACATCATTTTTAAGTATGAATAAACTTATTTAGAATTATGGTAACAATAAATGACCAAGTGGTGTTCAAAATTTTCTAACAAAAACTTGTGGCTTCTGTCTGAGTACATATATTTATATATGGAAAAACTTCGTTCAACATCAACTGATGTAACGGGAGCATTTTTCAAACTAACCAAAACATTTGGTTCTAAATTAATTGTTTCCGAAATATTTCCACCTAGAACACTGACTACTTCAGAAAGAATATGGTAACCTTTATTTTTTTCCATAGTAGCTTCAAATTTTTTTAAAATATCTTTTCCAATATTACCTCTAACGTTCCGACAACATGACGCAAATTCTTTTATTAATGCTGTACTTTCGAACAATGACAGTTTTGGTGATTCTAACTGAGTAATTGTTTTTTGAACAGAAAGTTCTTGTTGAAGCAAGTTACTCTGAAAAGTTTGTTTAGAATCCAAAAGAGATTGGGAACTTTCATCTGTTAACGTATCAATTATGTTCTTTATTTTAACAAAATGATCTGCATAAAAATTAGCTGCTTCTAACCATGTTCCCCATCGCGTTAAAATAGGTTGTGGTGGAAGAGGAATGTTAGGTAGCATTTCTTTATAAAGTTGAATTCTTATAGGAGATTTAAGAAATACTTTTTTGACACTGGATATCATTGTATTTACAAGAGGAAACTTTTTTCGTATTTCCTCTGCAACTCTGTTTAATCCATGCGCTACACAAGTAACATGTATTAAATCTGGGAAAAATATTTTTAAATTTTGTCCTGCTTTCACCATATAAGGAGCAGCATCCGATAAAATAAGCAGTAATTTATTAGAAGGAATAGTTGTCGGAAGAAAAAAAGTTGCTAATGTTTCTTGTATAAAACGCGAAATTGTTAAAGCATTTGTTTTCTCAAGTTGCTGGCATGAAATAAGATGAGATTTTGGTAAGGTATCTTCTTTAAGAACACCAATCAATAAATGAGCAATATACTTTCCTGAGGAATATTCTCTACAGAGGTTTCGTCTACAGATATGTAAAAATAATTATCTGCAATTTCTTCCTTAAATTAATTAACACCGACGAGTATAGCCCGTTCACATTATTTCTTCTTAGAGACCGATCACTTGGAACATTAAGTTTGCAATATTTTTTTAGAAACGAACTAAAATTTACATTTGCTAATTTTGAAAGCGGTATGTTTGCAGACACTAATGCGCGACACAAGTCTTCATTAATAGTTTTTTGCTCATCTAATTTTTTTGAAGTAGATTGGAAACATTTAGCCATTGAAGTTTGATGTTTTCCTCCTATTTTTCCTTTTTTTGCAATGTGTGAAGCAGTTCTCACATGTTGGTCTATCTGAAATTTCTTCTCACATGCTATCTATAAATAAAAATAAAAACCTTTATTTTAACCCAACCTTTAAAATATAAAAATATACAAGGTGTTTTTGGTTAATCAAATAACTGGTTTGGAAAAAAAACACTCGCTAAGTGTTTTAAATGCAGTATTAATCCACAAATTAGTTTTTGTTACTAACCATTAGTATACATCATATAACTTATTTTAAAATTCAACAAAAGTTTTTTTTTTGTTAATTCAATTACAATAAAAATAATTGTGTTTTAGAATAGCTGACTTCATAACAAAAAGTAAAGGTGAAAAATTTTTCTAAATACACACCATTGTATTGTACCATGGACAATTTTTCTCACTAAAGGAAGCTATTTTTCATTTAAAAACAACCTACGAGTACTAAATTTCAAGTAAATACGTTTATTGGTTTTAAAGTTATTGTTGTTATTAACTAAAAGAATTTAATTTTTTTAAATTTTAACACCCTGTATCTCGAAAAGTAAATAAGTTTGACCCCTCATTAACTATATCGTTTTGTTCAATTTTTCGAGAAGTATCTACAGTCAAACGTTGTAAGTGTCATTTGGAAACACCCTGTATGTATGAAATATTAGATATTTAGTAGAAAATATTAGATACTTACAATTTTGCCACAGACTGAACAGTAGATTTTTCCGATATCCATAGACAGCTCTTTATAAGGTTTAATCCAAGTTGAAGCACTGGTTGTTTTAGGCATTATAAAATCACAATCTTCCTTTTTGTTACGCGCAACGAGTGTTTACGCTTTGAATATCAAAACAAAAATGATTTACAAATCTGAGCATCAAATTAGAAATGTTTAGGTACCTAATTCAATAAACTGGGAGATTTTGGAAAATCCCTAAATTAGGAACAAAACTATTAGCCGTTTACCTGCTGTTAAGATACAATAAATTGTAAATAGATTTGGGGATTAGATCATAAAATGCAAATGAGCGAACCCTTAGCGATTATCCAATAACTGAATGCCTAAGTGACCGAGACTTTCTAAGAATGTTGAGGGCTACTTAAATTGATCTTCTTTGAAATTGTAAATGTTTTGTACCTGTAGAGATTACGTACTTAGATCATTTCTTGATTAAAATGACTACAAAATTTTATACAAGAATTGAAATAAATTGGTATGTTTAAAAATTTTCAAATACAGTATAAAAATCTGAACTTTTATGCACTTTATGCAAACTTTTATACAAATAGGCCAAAATATGAAATATTTGCATAAAATATGCACAATATGCAAAATATGCAATATGCATATTTGCCGAAGTCTACTCATCACATATTTATAGACTATAAAGCAGCCTACGCCTCTGTGAATAGAAAAGAAATGTTCAAAACAATGAAAGAGCTAGAAATACCAAATCAATTGGTAAATTTAACAAAACTAACTAAAAAAGTTGAATGTAGAGTACGAATTCAGGGGGAACTGTCTGAAATTAAATTTGCTTGCTTTTGTCGGCTGTAAAAACCAAACTAATTGTTTTTAAAACTTAAAATTTTGATAGACGTCGTGTCATGAATGACAAATGTCAACGCCGAAACCAATTCGGTATCAAGTAGCGCCGTCTATCAAAGGCTAGTTTAATATCAATATATCCTCGTAATACTACCGCAGAGATAAACCGGTATGTTTTAAAATACGGAAGGACATAATTAGGTCACCTCGAAGACGTCGCTGCTCGAATGTCGTAAGATGAGCCATGGATAGTCTATCTTCATAGTTAGGTCTTACACGGCCGTATGCCAGTCTTGTGGCTTTACGCTGAACATTTTCAAGTAGAATTTTGTCGCGACTGAGGATTTCACACTGGCCCGGCAAACTGAAGAATAGGTCTAACGTATATTGAGTAAAGTTTACTAACAGAGGTTAGAGATATACGTGTAAAACATTTACGGATCAAAAACAGTTTCGAGTTTGCACGTTTACACACCGACACTATGTGATCAGATTTAAACCACTATTAACCCTTAACTACCATGGCCAAAAACAGTAACATTTGTACCATGGCAGGGTCAAATTTGACCCCCCATTGTTTTTTGTATCAAAAAATATTCTTTTTTTAACTTGTTTTATTTTAAATTATTTTGTTTACAGCTACTTTTACATTTATATAAAAATAAACGAATTTGGTTAATTAGATATAACTTTATTTAAAAAAACTTTTGTATTCAGTCAAATTAACATAGCTATGCACTTTCTCGAATTATAAGAAAAATAATAACAATGTGCAGTTTTTTTTATATCCAATGGTGAAATCTAGGTATCATAGCTCCTACCTAAAATAAAAAAAATCGATTTAGATTTCGTATCTCAAAAATGACAAGCATGATTTTACCTTAATTTTCAACACAGCTTATGCATAACGTCTGTATGCGGGAATGATTTTTGCAAATAAAATCTCGACATTTATCGCACGATGAGTTTTCTTTCTTTTGGTTTTTGGAATATGGACATATTTTACACCTTCCCCTCTTTTTTCGTCGTTGTGGCTTTGGATTTGCGGCAGGCATTGGTTCCTGAAGTCCGGAAACTTTAAAAATGGCACTACGAATTTCTCTCGGTAAACAAGTTTGCTGAGCTCTACGAGTTAAATGGGCCTTAATAAGTTCTTGACCTAAAGTGGCTAGAAACAATCTTCTTTCCATTATTTGATTTTGCTGAACTCCATTAAAAATTACGTTAGCATTTAATACTGCAATGTCCAAAATGCGAAACCATATTACTTGAGGCCATCTACGAGTTCTTCTGCCAGTTTTATAGGATGCACATTTCTTATTCAATGAATCCACCCCACCTTTTGTCTCGTTGTAAAAATTTATAATCTCTGGCTTTCCATTAACCATTGTATTGGAATGATGCATAGTTGACACTAACAACACTGCACGATTTTTCTTAGGAACAAAAGATACAAGGCTCTCGCTTCCTGTAAAACCAAATAAGGCAGAATTAAGTGGCCTGTTTTTTTGGGGTTGAAATTCAGCAGGAACCTCTCTTTTATTTCTTTTAAGAGTTCCAACATATGAAATTTTATGGCTTCTCAGTTCTTTTATGAGCTCAATGGACGAAAACCAATTATCTGCTGTTATGTTTCTATTTGTACCAGAAATTGGTGGAATAAGTGTCAAAACTTCTAGAGTGGGGATGGATAACTTTTTGGATTTGCTCTGCGTGTATCTTTTCCAGTATATATAAAACCATTTAGCAAATAATGTGTCTTAGAGTCTACTAAACACTGCATTTTCAGACCGTATTTGTCTGGCTTATTTTTGAGATACATCCTGAATTGGCACCTTCCTCTAAATGCAATAAGCATTTCATCTATTGTGAGATATTCACCACAGCTATAATTGGACTGGCAATTAATTATAAACATATTAAAAATATTGGATATAGCTGCCAGTTTATCTCCGTGCGCAATACGTTCTTGTCTAGTAGCTGGGTCGTCAAAACAAAGGCTTCCAAGCAAAAAATAAAATCGGTTTAGTGACATGGTTGCTCGAAATATATCACGGCCAGTACCATTCGTAGCAAATAAAGACCTTAAATCTTCATTATTGGATTTAAATACCCCAGCTAAATATAATAAGCCTAAGAAGGCCTTTAATTTAATTATGTCAAGATGATTGGTATATTGACACGATAAATTGTGTAAATTATATTTAGAAGCCATATTAGTTATTCGTTCATTGGTTTTCTCAAGAATTTCTTGCAATATATCGTGGCTAATAATACATTCCCAAGCATCAACTGGTTTCTCTGGCATACTTGCTCGAGCTTTTCCAATAACACCAGGTAAATGACTAAATAAATTATGCTTACGTGTACGAGAAAAGGTGGGAGAAGTTTTAGACCACTTGTACCTATTTTTGCTATAAAACACATCCCTTGTGTCAGCTATATCACTTTCTTCATCCGAATATTCACTACCAGTTTCGGAATTATTAATTTGAAAAAATTTTTTTGTCATCATCGTCCCATTCCTCTTCACTGTCTGTTTCGTGATCACTGTGTTCACTAGCCTGGTCTAAAAACTCACTGTCACTATCTAGTCCATTGTCCATAATTTTTTGTCCCTCCTCTTCAAGTTCTTTCTGTGTCAGAGGACGTTTATTGCGACTACACCCCGCCATTTCAAATTACTCGTTAATTGCACTAGAAACACTTATACCATAAGCGGGTCAAAATTGACCCTATGCGTGCCTAACTCTGCAGTAGTAACAGATAAACTAACGGAATTTTCGTAGATCGATAAATCACCTACCGGTCGAAGATTAGCAGAAAGCGCGCAATGCTCAATCTATGTTTCGGTAGCGAAACATGGCATTAAAAACGCGGGGGGTCAATTTTGACCCCGCCATGGTACTTAAGGGTTAATTATCACTCCGAGATCGTTGTGGGAGGTTACCGAGTTTAAGGGATGTCCATTAATAAAGTATGGCAGTGATGGTTTATTTTTGCCGATATGTAAATCAACGCATTTTTCAATGTCAAGCGGAAGTAACCATTCTGAGGACCATTTGAATATTGCATCAAGATCGTGTTGAAGAACATGTTGGTTAATAGTTGGATTCACATATAATTTCGTGTCATCAGCGTATATGGAAACCTTACTGGATACAATGAGCGCAAGATACTAGTGTAGACACAAAAAAGTAGCGGTCCAAGTACTGATCCTTGTGGGACTCCACTCTTGACTGGCTTATCTAATGAGTGGTCTTCTCCAACACGAACCCTGAAGTATCTGTCGGATAGAAAATCTTAAATCCAAATGTTTAACTTTCCGCGGATACCATAGTGATCCAATTTTGCTTTGGAGAAGTCTAAGTAGACTACATCGACACAATTCTGATTGTTTTAAGATAATGATCAATCATTAACACAATGAAGTAAGTTGTGATCGTTGAACGACCTTTGATAAAGCCATACTGTTGGTGAGGGATGACATTTTCTTGAAGAAGAAACTCAGACATAGCTTCCGAAATAATCGATTCCATGACCTTGCCGACAATAGGAACCAGGCTGATTGGACGATAATTATTGCAAATAAGTTTATTTCCTTTCTTGAATATAGGAGTAACCGAAGCCAATTTCCAGGACGAGGGGAGAGAGCCTTGATTAAAAGAAGCATTCATTATAAGAGATATAGGGATGGCTACAGATTCTGCACATTGTTTGAGGAAAAGATTCAAAAATAATGTGAAAAAAATATTCAAATTAGTACATATATTTTTTCAAATAGCTGTTTTATGAGGGGGGTGGGGGCTATTTTCACAGTTTGTTGGTGTATGTAATCGAAAGACACACACTTGTTTGTTAAACTTAGCAGTGGCAAATAACAGGATAATCTAGCCTTTGGCAGTAGTATCCTTCTTCGTTAAGTGATTCATTCCTACTTGTAGAAACTTCTAATGCTGTCTCTCTTCAATACGTGTAGTCCTCTCTTATACTTTTGTATTGTCAATACAGTATATTGCAGATAGTGTATATTCGACATATATCTCAGTGTAGTTTAGTTGATAATTTTATTCCTATGGCTATACATCTTTAGAATAACCTTCATAGGTTTTAGTAAATACTCTACAGGGTGTCCGTAAAGTATGGAATAAATTCGATATTTCCTATAGTTTATTTTTATGAACGAGAGAGTAATTAGCATAATTTTAACTGGTAGCTCCGACCACTCCATGGGCGTGCTCAAGATTAATTGAAAAATTACTTTGAATAATTGTAAAAAATAAATGAATTATTTCAGTGTTATAAAGTGTTATGTGTATGTAAACAAAAGTGACCTCTTTTATCACACACTATATTAGAACTGACTGGCCTACTTTAAAAAGGGTTTTAAAAAATTCACATTTTTTTAATTTTTAAAAATTACAAAAGAGAAAAAGAGTTTTTAAAACCGTCTAAGGTATGTTAAATAGATGAATAAAAATATTAATATAAAACTTACAGCTACTTGTTACAAATCCAAATCAGATTCAGAAGATGAACTTTCAGAACCAAGATTTATAATAACTGGCTCGATCATTTTATCAGTAATATTGTCCAGCTTCCACATTTTTTCCTCTTCTTTAATAGTGTGATTTACTGTCTTTTCCCAGTTTTCAGGTTTTACATTATTTACGGCCTCCAAAAACAACTGTTTAACATCATGAATTTTAAAAGTGGTATTTTTTCTTGAAACTTCACTCTTTATCTGTGCCCATACCAGTTCAATCGGGTTTAATTCACAATGATATGGTGGGGATCTAAGTACTGTCATTCCACGATTTTTGGCAATTTCATCAATTTCGTATTTTTTAAATTTTTCTTTATGAAGGGCACACAACGAATAAAGTTCCTTTCTTATAGATCCGGGATGGTACGTAATATTTTTTGAACTCAGCCAATTCTGCAAGTCTTTTTTTAACCACTTGGTTGTGGGCAGTCCTTCTATAAGTCTGTAGTGATAACTTGCATTATCCATTACTATTACACAGTTCTTAGGAAGAAGATCTATCATTTGTTCGAACCATTCTTGAAAGACATTAGCGTTCATGTCTTCATGGTAGTCACCGGTACGAGTTGATTCAAAGGTTAATAAACCACCTTCAACAAAACCGTCTGAACTGCCAATGTGTACTATTATCAGCCTGCGTCCCTTTCCTGATGGTGGGTTTAAACCAGTAGATAAGTTATTTACAAAAGCGTGCCTTTGACTTGTAACAGTTTCATCCTGCCAAAATTTATTTGGTGTATGACCCTCGTTGATCCATGTTTCATCAAGATAAAATATTTTTCTTTTTTGGTTTCTCATTTCCTTTATGGTTTTTAGAAAATGTCTTCTCCATATGACAATATCGCTTCTTTCTAATAAAATAGACTTTCTGGGATTCTTTTTCCAGCGGAAGCCTATTTCTTTTAAAAGTTTCCATAACGTACTTCGACTCATTTCTGGGTAATCCTTGTCATCTCGAACTGAGACAAGAACTTTATCCAATGTTGGAAATTCTTGTCTAAAGAAGAATTCATGCACTTTCCGTCGAAGTCCTTCTTTAAAATGATATTCTATTTGAAATTTTGGTTTCCCTGGAGCATTACGTGGCATTTGAAAACTACCACATTTCTCTTCTTTAATAACTCTGTAAATCGTAGATTTCCCAACACCAAGTGTACTGCTAACTAACTCAACGGTCTCATCAACACTTTCACATAAACGTTTGTCTGTAAATGATTTAAAACAATTAAATATTAATGTTTTTTCATTAACTGTTAGAGGACCAATTTTTCGGCGTTTACACGGCACTTCCAAATTTTCCATAACACTAGTATACACAATAAACTGCACCTTGCAACTGAAGTACTTACTTTTAGTGAACTGTTAAGAATTTTGAATACGCCACTTGGACCTTCCTATATACAAAATGGAAAAACCCACTATCACATTTTCTGTGGAATAAGTTTAGAAGGTAATTATCTAGTCAATTACTGTCGTAGATTCCTGGAATTAAAGAATTAAATGTTTGATTGTTGAAACCCTTACTTCGTGGAATGCACTCATTTCAGATAAAATAAAACGTTTTATTTTATCTAAAGAATTAAACTTTATTTTGCAAATAGGTAGGTACTTATTAAACTTTTATTGGTTATATATAACCAATAAAATAAACATCTTACATTTCTTGCAAATTCATTAGTACCTGTTAACCTCCATCACTCCGACACTGGCAACCTTAGTTAGGGATTAGTAATCCTCACAACTATTGTATTCTATTCTGCTCCAACCTTTATACCTGGTGGTCATACTCAATTTAAAATTGTTTTCCTATATACTTCTGTAAACTTGTTGACAAATATCTGTTTTTCATTGAGTCACCCGTATCAACAGTTTAGGGATTTGCATACATAATTTATTGTTTTATTACTCTCTCATACATAAAAATACACTATAAATGAAAAGCCTTTTTAAAAAAATCTAAAACACGTCGATTTTTAAATTTAATGTTCTACATTTTACAATAAAATTTCATTATACAAGGTGATACACATTACAGTGATGACGCCATCGGCTCTTTTTTAAAATGTAACATTTGTATGTACCATACCATACATGTAAATCCTGTATTTTAGGACATTTTTAGATCGATAAAAATGAGCTGATTTCAAAAAAGTATAATACTCGGGTCTAATGGATATAATTTGAAAGATATGCTTAGAAAATAAATGATTTATTATCAATTGCAAAAAAGTAGCCTACTTCTAGTTTTTGGTAAACTGTAATTATTTTTAATAACGTTCAATAACAATTAAGTAGTACAATTGTATTAATTCGTGAATGTTCTGTATTATTGCTTAGAATTAATTTTAAGTAGAAATGAATTTGAGTGAAAAGCAAAGAATTGAAATACTCATGATGATTGGGTATGGAGACAAATCGCGAACTCAGATGGAAGTGTGTAATTTATTTAATGATAAATATCCAGAAATACCCATCACGCAGTCAACAGTAAGATTGAAAAAGAAATTTCGAGAAACTGGTACGGTTGAAAATGCACGGAAATCAGGTCGTCCCTCTGTAAATTATGATACATTAGATGTTCTACTTGCTTTTGAAGAAGATGCGCACACTTCTGTTCGTAAGGTTATTAGTGATCTCGATGTTTGCTAAACAACGGTACACAAAGTACGTAAAAGTAAGTAAAGTAAGTAAAATGTACAGTTGTACAGGAATTAAACGAGGATGATCCAGATAAAAGAATACAATTTTGCGAAATAATGATGGATAACAGCCACCGAAACCCTCTCTTGGTTGATGAGGCTACATTCAAATTAAATGGCGAGGTCAACCGTCAGAATTGTAAATGCTGGGCAAAAGAAAACTCCAACTGGATGCGGGAACATCATACACAATACCCGCAAAAGGCAAACGTATGGGCTGGCATCGTAAGAACTAAAATCATTGGACCCTACTATTTCGAAGGTAATTTAAACGGGCCAGCATACCTTCAGTTTTTAAGTTCGTATCTCGTACCTACTTTAGTTAATTTATTCCGCAGTACAATTAATCTTGGAGGTTTTGATAAAAGTTTATGGTTTCAACAGGATGGTGCGCCTCCGCATTATGCTTTAGATGTTCGAAGGTACCTAAACGAAATTTTTCCGAACAGGTGGATTGGAAGACGTGGACATATTGAATGGCCAGCGAGGTCGCCAGACCTCAATCCTTTGGATTATTTTATGTGGGGTCATTTAAAGAACAAAGAGTGTTGTTTATAAAACGAAACCTGCAAATATTGGAGACTTAAAAACAAGAATTCGTAAAGAAATAAATAATATTTCTCAAGAAAGCATAAAAAAGGTTATACAAGAATTTGTACAACGTTTGGGTTACTGTCAAATACAACAAGGGCTACAATTCGAACATTTAAGATTAATTCATGTTACTGGATTACTTTCAAGTTATTTATTATAATTTATTTATAATTTATTAATATTAACCACCGGAGTGGACAAAAGCACATATTAACAACATCTACAAAAAAGGAGATAGAAAGAATTGTTCAAACTACAGGGGGCTAAGTGTCATAAATTCACTCTCAAGACTGTATGGAAAAATAATAAAAAACAAAATTGAAAAAGAGATGACAGATGTTCAAGAACAGAATGGCTTTCGTGCAGGCAGATCCTGTATGGACAGTATAATATTCTCTCTAAAGCAAGTTATCGAGAAAAGATTAGCCCACAACCTTTCAACTTATATAGTCTTTATAGATCTGACAAAGGCATACGATAGTGTACCACTTTCAATGCTTTGGGTAGCAATGGAAAAACAAGGAATAAGCAAAATAAATATACAAGCAGTACAACAACTCTACAAAAATATGACGGCAAACATTAAAACTGGAAATAGATTAGAGAAATTCCTATTAGTAAGGGCCTAAAGCAAGGCTGCTGCATAGCACCTACACTCTTCAAAATATATCTAAATGAGGCACTCTCAGTGTGGAGAAGAAAGTGCTGCAATATGGGCATCCCAATCGGAGATGATAGATTGTACACGATACACTTCGCTGACGACCAAGCCATTCTAGCTGAAGACGAGAGTGATGTAGGCTACATGCTTAGAAAACTGGAAGATGAGTATACCAAATGGGGCCTCACAATTAATATACAAAAAACTGAGTACTTAGTTGTAGGAGAAAAACCAGAAAGCGTACAAATCGAAATGGGAACTATAAAACCAACAGACAATTTCAAATACTTGGGAGTCCAAATAACATCAAAAGCAGGAAGTAGCGAAGAAATACACTCCAGGATTGGCCAAGCAAGATCAGCCACCAGACAGCTACACGGACTATTATGGAATAAAAAAATAACAAAAGAAAATAAAAGAAGAATCTATAAAACAATAATAGAAAGTATTGGGCTGTACGGCGCCGAACTCTGGGAAATAAACCAAAGAAACAAATCCAAAATTAAGGCCATGGAAATGAACTACTGGAGACGATGTTGCCAGCTCACTAGACTTGATAGGGTGAGAAACGAAGATATTCGAAGAGAAATGGAAATCGATCTAGACATAATAGACACAATCGAAGCCAAAAGACTTAACTGGTATGGACACCTTCAGAGAATGCCTGAAAATAGATGGCCAAAAAAAATAGAAGAATGGACTCCGCCAACTAGAAGAAAACGAGGTAGACCAAGACGATCCTGGATAGACGATGTCGACGATGCAATGACCGCCAGAGATTTAACAACTGAAGATTGCTTCGACAGAAAACGCTGGAAATTAGGATGCGAGAAGCGGCGCCAGCTGTAGAAGACTCGCTTGTTATATATTATATATTAATATTATAAATCAATAAAAATTAATTTTCTAAGCGCATATCTTTTAAATTATATCCGTTAGACCCCACAGTATTATCCTTTTTTGAAATCAGCTCATTTTTATCGATCTAAAAATGTCCTAAAATACAGGGTGTTACATTTAAAAAAAGAGCCGATTTAGAACTGTTTTAGATTTTTTTAAAAAGGCTTTTCATTTAGGAAATATCGACTTTATTCCATACTTTACGGACACACTGTATATCTTCAAATACGGAGTGTTGAAATTGGAACTAAAGTAAATTATAAATGGATCGAATTTATATCTGAGGTTTATTACAAGTTAATCTGATTTACACTCTTATTTGTAAATTAGATGCAAGGTTTCTGTTAATTTATAGGCGATAAACATAAAAGTTGATCAAATATAACTGATAACATAAACCTTACCATAACGAGAAAGCGGAATCCGTTATGATAAAAATCTCATATTAGTCGAGAAATTCGATTTGCGATTATTGCTATTGATTCCTTGTCCATTAATTTGAGTAGTTCTGCTTGTATATTATCAGGGTCTGCCGCTTTGCCATCCTTTAACTGTGTTATTGCGGAATAAACTTCCTGCTGTTATATTCTGGGTCCATCATTTTCTTCTTCTTCTAGCTCAAAGGTGTTATCTCTTTGGTCCTCAAATAGTTTTTCTATATATTCTTTCCACGTTCTTATTTTACTCTGTCCAAGATGATGTTTCCGTCAGAATCAGTTATATTTAATTTCTGCCATCGTCTTAGTCCCCCTGTGAGTTCTTTAACTTTCCCCTATGTACATTGTGACTATCGTACTTTGACTGCAGAGTCTCAATTTCTTCGCATCTTTCCCTTGCTTCTTTTTCTTTCGCTTCTCTGATTTTCGTTCTTATTAATATATTTATGGTTTTATATTTGTCTGGGTCATTTTTGGCTTCTCTTCTCTCGTCCATTAACTTCAGGATCTCATTTGTCATCCATGATTTTTTCTTCATTAATCTATTTGTCTTTAAGTGTTTATCCTTCACATTTTGCACTATTTCTGTAATATGTTGGATCGTTTGTTCTTCGTTCGCTTCGTCTCACATTGCAGTCACTTGCTCGTTTAACGTGACTTGGACTCTCATCCTTGTATCAAGGTCTTTCAGCATACGTAGGTCATATGATTGTGCTTTCGTTTTCTGCACTGTTTTGAGTTTGACTCGAAATACTCCCACCAGTGGAACGTGGTCTCCAAGTCTGCTCCAGGATAAGTCTTGACAGATGTAAAGCTGTTTCGAAATCTTTTATTTACTAAAATGTAGTCTATTTGATTCCTAATAATTCTCGCGGATCTGTCTTGAGGGGATTTCCACGTATACAGCTGTGTGCATTTTTAGTTATTAATAATTTTCAAAAATTAAGGATTTTTCATGCTTTTTCCGTAAAATTGTGTCAGTATTTTTATATAATTTACCGGTCTTTACCTTACATTGTTTATATATTGTTTATAAGTAAAAAATGACGTTTTATCTTTAGTATATATTGCTATAACCAAATTTATCAAAAGCAATTTTTAGATATCTGTATCAAAGATTGTCACGAAAAAGACTTTTTTGCTAATTTCTCCGGTCTAATAGTTCATATTATTATAAGAAATTTTCCTCTTTCGATAACTAATCGATCAATCTGGTTTAATATTGTTTTATAATTGAGATCCATGTCCCCTAAACTAGAGCAAAGTGAATAATTAAAATTAAAATTCGAGTAAAAAAACAGTTGGTTATTTTATTACCAAAATTTATATTTTTACTTTGCGACACTCTCGATTAAAAACCACTTGCGGACAGTCCAGACCTGCGCTTGCCTTAACGTGTGACTAGTTTTTGTCTCCCGTCCACTACAATAATATGCTAATCTACCCAAACACAATATTATTCTTTTTTATTATTTGACAATACGTTTCCTAGGTATACCTTATTACGGATACGATACATTTCAGCGATTTTATTTGTGATTTTATTGATGTTTACGTCTGTTGGTGAAATAAATGTTGTTTTTAAGAGTTTTTGTACCGTTAACATTTTTTTGTTTGTTATATACATATTTTTAAGGAACAAGGTATGAATTTTTGGTTGCTTTCAACTTGTTACGGATTATTTTAACACTTGTCTTGAATTTATTCCAAGTTGTAGGATTATTTTCTCGCAATTTAGGTTGAGTTTTGTTCATTGCCTAACTACACAATGTTTATTACTATTATAATGGCCTAACCATGATATAAATCTATTCTTCCTACACTTACATTTTATTGATCTGACTATTATGTTTGTAATCACCTTCCAGTAAGCATTGCAAGAGTAAGCAGTCTAGAAAATCTATAGAATTAGTTCATTTTTTGTGCGGCTTCTTCAAATTGAATTAGCGCGGACATTACTTCGGATTTTGCCGGCTAGTTTTACTGCCGAATCCAGCCGAATCAGGCAATATGATCTTTGGAAGATTGCTGCTTTCTTTGAGGTCTTTCTTTTTTATTTCTTATAAGTCGAAGCCTATTAAGTTTGAGGGAGCAGATTCTGAGAGGCACAGGCTTAGACCTTCACCATCATATTATATATCAACTCTTTCTCTCTTCTTCTTAGGGTACCTGTCCTTTTCGAACGTTGCCGATCAATCTGGCTATGATGACTTTGTTGGTTGCTATACAGAATAGCTGTGTTGAGGTCTTTCTATATCGTGCTCTCAGGTTAGCAAGCCAGGATATTCTTCTTCATCCTGGGTCCCTTTTTCCTTCAATCTGTCTCACTCCCCTTAAGATTTTGACCTGATCTGTATATTCGGAGCACCGCTGATTGATTCCAATACAAATTAGCTATTATTTTTGGGTCTCTTCCGTCAATCCCTGTCCTCTTCAGCACTTCCATCAATACCTGCACGCTAAATAAAGCTTCCCTCGACCAACGGCGTTCACAAATCCAAACTTATTGGGTGCAAATTGTTCTTCGCATTTCCGGTAAATTCTTTTTATATTTATATATTTCTATAGTCCCTGCATTTCTGCTTTTAGCACCTTTGTATAGAGGCTTTCACTCACCTTCAGTGGGATCTTTCAATTTTCTAACATCTTTGTCGACTTACTTGTAACCTTCTTCATTCTGACTTTGAAATTACCTACAACTGGTACATGATCAGAATTTATGTCTACCCCTGGGTATGTTTTGACAGATGTACAGCTGTTCCTATACCTCTTATTTACTAGCATGTAATCAATCTGATTTCTTACAATCCTTCCCACAGAATCTTGTGGAGATTTCCAGGTGTACAATTTCCTTTTGTGTAACTTAAACCAGGTGTTCATTATTACTAATTGATTTGCTTCCGAAGAAATCTCCAATGTATCTCTTCGATCGCTCCGGTTTCCTAGTCGAATGGTCCAACTACAAATGATGTTTTGCTGGCCCCAACTTTGGCGTTGAAGTCACCCATGACATCTTGCTTTTTCAACCTTTTCACGACTTAATTAATGCTATGGTATAGTTCTTCTACTTCTTCTTCTGTTCCTTCTGTTGTAGGTGCATACACTTGAATTATATTGATGTCGATTGGTCTTGCTTTCAGTTGTATGAGCATCATTCTTGCTAATATTGGGATGAAGTTGTCAACAGATTTTGCCACTTTTTTTGTCAATATAATGCCAACACCTAATTCATGTTTACCGTTATCTGTTCCAGAATAGTAAACGCGGTGTTCCCCGATATTTGCGGTTCCTGAACCTGGCCAACGCATTTTGATTATTTCCAGAATATTTAATTTCATGTGTGCCATTTCTTGTATTGCATTATGGATTTTACCTTCCTATGCTATAGTTTTCACGTTCCATGTACCTATTCTGATGTCTTCTTTGCATTTTAATCTTTTTGTTATATGTGTAACTGCTCCTCCCGGAGATCCGATTGAGGCGCTTTTACTAGGACTTATCCAATCCGGATCTTTAATGAGATGTCTTCTCTTTCTTCCTCATCTCTATGCCGTTGACCGCTTCCACGGTTCTTCCGCCTTTGAAGACAGTTTCCCAACTCCAGGACAAAGGCGTTTACCGTTTACTAGCTCCTACCCGAAACTGTTGGCCAGTAAACGGGGAATTGCTTATACCGGCAATCGCTCGGTGGAATTTTCGCCATATTACGCCTCACTTAGTTTAGCCTGCAGACTAATGCAGTTGCTATGGCAGGAGCCATAAGTGAGAGTTAGTTGTCTTAGGAGGACCAGTTATCAAGAACCATCACCCGGCTATGACCCGTCTCGATAGGGTCGTTCCGATAAAAGGTGCTACCTCTATAACACAGCTTTACACCTCTCTTCTACTTTATATAATAAAATATGTATATACATTGTGTCCAATTAAGTCCGCACCATATATCAAACTTTTTTATTTTTAGTTTGAAGAAAAAAAAATTGTTTATAAAAAGATCTTAATGATATAAAATATGAACATAAAATTCATATTCTGTTTCGTAGATTATTTGTCGTATCAATTTTGTGTTTAATTTTTTATTCCTGGTGTGATTCTGCTACTTTTTATAATATTCATTTTGTTCTCTCTGCATTTTTTTACATCGTCAATATTTGAAAGTGACTCAGCGGCAACTACACCACTCTAATGGCTGTCTGAAGACGAAATGAGTAGGTGGAATTATGCCTCCAGCATCAAGAGTATAGGGGCAACTGCCTGAATGATGGGAACATCCAAGGGACTGTTGCTATATGTAATAATGAATATATTTAATATTGGCACCACTTCTAAATTTTATGATAGAACTTCAATTAAGAAATCCTCGTATTAAAAATTTGGTGTTCTAATATAAAGATATATTACGATCTTTTCATTTTGCTAGACGGAATAACTTGTATATAAAATATTCTAGGGTGTACTGCTATAGTGTTCTAAACTAAAATTTCAACGGTGTATCATAAAATAAATATATTTTATTTTTTAGTTGTAAAGGATCCGCCGTTTTCGATAAGAGCCTCTGGCTATGCCGGTTTTATCATTCCTATCGATATATACCTGAAAAATAATCAAGAACCGAAAAGGATAACATTTGATTATGATCTTTATCTTCATTCGTCAGGCCCTTCGATTCATAGAGTACAAAAAGAAAAACACACATTTTCCAGCCCGTCTGAAGAATTTAGAAGTAAGCTGTTGAAAGGAGGAGCAATAGGGGTAAGTATTTGAAATTTTAGATATCATTCAGCCAGGTTGGAAATGGGTTTTTTGGGTATAATACTATACGAGGTCTGTTTTAAAAATCATTCTACAATCGAATGCTCTCCTTCGATATATTTCCCTTCCCTCGCCACACACCTTTCCATTGGTCAAAGCAATGCTGGAATTCTTCTTTTGTTAGAGTTTTTAGGAGCTCCGCCGTTTTTCGCTTCACCTCTTCCATCGACTCGAAGGGGATTCCTTTTAAGGCAGACTTGATCTTCGAAAACAGGAAAAAGTCACAGGGTGCTAAAGCAGGCGAGTACGGCGGATGTTCGAATACCGGAATACCTCTAGCAGCTAAATAACGGTTCACAGACAGCGCGTTATGGGCAGGTGCGTTGTCCTGGTGCAAGATCCACGGCTTGTTTTTCCACAACTCCGGCCGTTTTTTACGAACTCGCTCTCGCAGCGTTTCCAAAACTTTCAACCAGTAAGTTTGGTTTACAGTTTGGCCCTCTGGAACCCATTTAGTAATCACGATGCCGTTAACGTCGAAAAAAACGATTAGCATGGCTTTAAATTTTGATTTCGACATCCTTGCTTTTTTCATTCTTGGCGATGCAGGAGTTTTCCATTGCATGGATTGTCACTTAGTTTCAACATCGTATTTAAATATCCAGGTTTCGTCGCAAGTGACGATGTTTTCCATCAATTCAGGCTCTTCATGTAACCTCTCAAGAAAATCTGAGCAGATCTGTTGACGGACGAGCTTTTGGTAGGGGGTCAAATTCTTTGGGACCAACTTTGCGCGGACTTTCTTCATGTTCAATTCATCAGGTAAAATTTTTCTGACAGTTTATCGGCGTTTACAGTATCAGCAATCATCCGAATGCTCATATGACGATCTCCGCGCATAATTTCATTTATTTTGGTCACTGTTTGCTGAGTGGAAACAGAATTTTTACATTTTGATGAGCCTTTAGTTTGTTTTATTTTTTGTAGGAAGGAAATCACGAAAATAGTATAAAGGAAGACAAAAATCAAATGAGTAGACCAAAATTAAGTACGTCGGATGTCCCAAAAAAACACAAAATGAAACTAGACGAACCAAGAACAACCGACTTCGAAAACCTTTTCGGTCCTCCAATTAAAAAGACTAGTAAACTTCCCGAAGCCCCCAAACCGAAGGAGCCTCCCCCCACAAAACCTCCAAACCCTGAAAAATGTAAGTAGATTTCAATGATCTGTTTGCTTTATTTATTTAGGTACTGGAACTGGACACACAAAGATTTGATTTATTGATTTTTTTGAAGTGCTGTGCGATACATAATATTTCTTGTTTTTCCTTCTGGTGGGTAAACGAATAAATCAGAAGGTTTTCCGACGCGTGAGCAGGCCACATTGAGAAGCATGGATTCTCCAAATTTAATCTACACTCGTCGCACCGGGAACTGTAAACATTTGAATTCGAATGGCACATCTATCGGGATCATTGGGTACGGCACATCAATAATGGGTACGCCAAGTTTCAATGTAAGAAAATACATTTCAAATGCATAGTTTACGATTCTATAAAGGACATACAGACAAACATTCATTTTTATATACAGATTGGAAAGACAGTGGCGCCATCTGTCGAATATTGATCTCACCAACTTAGAAACCTTCGTTGGCTCATGCACAACTTTGCTCAAGATCATCACATGATCAAATGTATAGTTTACTATTCTATAAATGACATGCAATCATTCATTTATATATATATATATATATATATATATATATATACAGGGTGAGTCATAACTATTGGGACATAGACTAAGGACAGGTTATTTGGACCAAAATATGGCTATTGGGCCAAATAGCCTTAATAAAATGTTGCTGAGAAAAAAGATACAGGGTGTTAAAGGTTAATTTTTGTTTTTCGTTTTTTGCTAATAGTTTCCCTGTATATTTATAAATTGCTATCAAAATTGGCACAGAGGTATAATCTTAGACAAGAAATACCATTTTATTTACAATTTTACGTTAAACATCATTTTTACGTAAAATTGGTTCTCTTGTTTAAACATGATAATTTCAACCGTTTTCGATAAAAACGCAGTCGAACTGCTTAGAGTCTTAAAAAAGGATTTCAAATATTATTTCATTTATGAAAAGTATGCTTTGGACTGTCAGATAATTGTTGTTGGTAAATGTCATTTGTTCAGAGTAAATTATTTTTGATGTGACAGTGTAGTGTAATGTTGCATTTTTTTAAAGTAATCATTACTTTTTTTGATTGAAATGCCTTGTCACAATCATTTTACTAATGAAGAAATGCGAGATATGATTTGCGTATACGCACAAGAAAATTTTTGCGGTCGCTCGGCAGCCAGAAGGTATGGAATGTTGTACGCAAACAGAAGACAACCAAATCACAAAACTTTTGCAAGATTATATCGTAGTTTAGGTGAAACTGGGTCATTTCACACTAAAAATCGGGGTGGTCGACCGAAACAAATCACACCTAATCAAGAAGATGAACTTTTGGTTCGAGTAGATGAAAATCCTGAAATAAGTTCACGATATCTATCAGCAGCAACAGGAGTAAGTCAGTCGTCTATTGTTAGAATTCTAAAAAAGAGAACCTCTATCCTTATCACTTCACTCCTGTTCAAAATTTACTTCCAACAGATCTTCCACGACGGTTACAGTTTTGCCAACGTATTCTGAATAAACATCGCAATTACAGACACTTTATTAAGAATATTATGTTCACCGACGAAGCAACTTTTACCAGACGATGGGTTTTTAATTGGCGAAATAGTCATTATTGGGAATAAGAAAACCCGCATGCTATTAAAGCTAGACATTTTCAGCATGCGTTGAAATTGAATATTTGGTGTGGCATTATAGGCGACCAACTACTAGGGCCTTATGTTCTTCCTCCGAATTTAAATGGAGATTCTTATTTATTCTTTTTGGAAAATACTCTTAGTGATATTTTAGATGATCTGTCACTGGATGTAAGAAGAAAAATGTGGTTTATGCAGGATGGAGCGCCACCTCATTTTTCATTAGCTGTTAGAAATCATCTTGATGACGTATTTCCTCAACGATGGATTGGCAGAGGCAGTGATTTTCAATGGCCACCAAGAAGTCCTGAGTACAACCCGCTAGATTTTTATTTTTTAGGACATATGAAGTCCTTAGTTTATGCCAATGAAGTTAATACACGAGACGAACTTTGGAGATACATTCAAAATGCAGCTAATCTTATAAGGGGACATAATAATATTTTTTTTAACGCCCGAAAATCCTTTATAAAAAGAATTAGAAAAGGCATAGAAATCGGAGGAGACCATGTAGAACATTTAGTTTGAGTTTTTGTGAGTTCTTTTAAGTTAAAGTGTGTTTAGTTTTGATTTATCGTCAAAACGGAAACCTTACGTTAGTTGCAACTTTGTTTATTAGTTTGGCATTTGATAGTGGAATTGTAAATAAAATACTATTTCTTGTCTAAGATTATGCCTCTGTGCCAATTTTGATAGAAATTTGTAAATATACAGGGAAACTATTAGCAAAAAACCAAAAACAAAAATTAACTTTAACACCCTGTATCTTTTTTCTCAGCAACATTTTATTAAGGCATATTTGGCCCAATAGCCATATTTTGGTCCAAATAACCTGTCCTTAGTCTATGTCCCAATAGTTATGACTCACCCTGTATATATATATATATATATATATATATATATATATATATATATATATATATATATATATATATATATATATATATATATATATATATATATATATATATTGTTATGATGTGTTTTTTTTGTTTGTTTGAATTATGAGCAATGAGTATTTTTAATAATATAATATATAGGGTTTTTATCGCGGTTCTCAAAGAATTAGCTTGTAAGTACTTTTTTAAATTATCTTTATTATAACTATTATGAAACACACATATATATCTAACCTAGTCAATGTAAATTTAAAATAAACTATCTTTAAATTGATATTCTTATAAAACTAATTAAATTCTATAGACAATCTACAATTTAAACAAAACTATCTTCAAAATTGAAATTGTTATGACACTAACTAAATTATATTAACAAAATTTTGTACCTTTCTTTCACTGAATGCCTAAATGAACTGTTTTCCACTATATATATTCTAATCACCACTGAAAGTCTTCGTACTTCGGTTATCCTGTTTTTGTGAAATTTCTTTTTTCAATTATCAGCTTCTACCAATTTAAGATATAGTTCCAGCATTTATACACCACCAACCAAACCAGCAAACAGCATTTATATTTATTCTTCTTTTCAATATACCAATATCCAATTATTATAAGTTGATTTATACTAATCTCCAACCATAATATAATTTAATTTCTTCCAATATACCTTTTTTTATCTTCAATAATTATTTGTGTATAATTATAAATGTGCATTAAATATATGCATAATTTTTAATCTTCATTTAACTCACTATATTAAACTATTGGACTATTTGTACTTGATTCACTGACTCTAACTAACTTTCATAATAAACTTGCCTGACTTCTGACTAAAACTTAAAAACTGCCTAAAACTTCTTAAAACTCTTCTGACTGCACTATCTAAAACTTTTCTGACTAAAAACTTTCAAAAACTGCCATCTTGAATCCAAATCACGGGTATTTATATCTTTTGGACATTCTAGAACCATCTCGTAAGAGATCATGTTCCAATTTGTTCTATTTCATACTTGTATGAATTTTCTGGAACAAACCATTTCGCAAACATGGCCATCTCCGGAGATCCAGAGAATTCCATTCTTTTCTATTAATAATTTTGTTTACATTTAGGCTTTTCAGATCAGAATATATAATTAAATTAGTAACTTAACATTCTAATTTAATAAAATACACATTTCAAACAATATATTATTATAACCCACTTTATATTCGTAAATATTTTTAAACGTCACTTCAGAGTATAAATATCTGTCAATCTCCGAGAGTATTTTTGGTTGCCTAAGCACATGGCTCACTTATATATATTTACAATATTAAAATACAACTTTTTACAATTATTATGCTAATTTATTAAAAATGCCCTCACATAAATTAATTTTTATTAAATTCTCTAGTATATAACTTATTTAAAACAACCAAATATCTAATATTATGTAGTATATAACTTATAAATTATTTTCTATAAACCCTAATCGTCACAATACCCCAAAAATAATATTTAAAATAAATAATTTACTTATTATTTTTTTAAATATTAATTTTCTCATACTTTATTAAATTTAATAAATCAATTTTTTTTTTATTTAAAATGTGTTAAATACATCCCTGTTCGCTGTCTATGTCAAAGCAGAGAACAACGCTGCACAGTTCGGCTATTCTATGGTCAAACTGTCATGTCAATTGGAGAATGGATTTTATCAGAGAATAAAATATAACCTTACTTAAAAATATAATCTATATTGTGTTCTGTTTGTTTATAGACAAAATCTAGGAATTATTTCCATTCAAAAGGCTTTCATCCATATAAATTGGTAAGTTTTACACTTTTTATACAGACATTTACACAATCAATTCTGTATCTAACCCCAAATTATGATTTTTAGGGTACCAAACAATTTCCATATGTACAAAATTCAACAAGTATGATGTCAAATTTATTCACAACAATGAAATCTACCATCTATTTAACAAATCAAGTCTATTGAATAAAATGGATATATCAGTAATCTGTTATAGTAACAGTAAGTATTTGTATATTAGTGTTAAAAGGTATAGAAAAGATTATTCAATCTCTTCATGATACTTAAAAATGTCGTTGATATGAAATATGCCTCTTAGTCTGTTCTCTGCATCTATTAACACATAACTATTTAGTCCATTCTGATTTTCAATTGTATATGGACCTTCAAACATTGGTTGTAATTTCTTACAACGATTTTCTTTAACATTACTTTTTCTAAGTGAACGAATTAACACTTGGTCTCCTTTTTGAAATGTGATTGGTTTTTTTATATTTCGATTTTGTCTTCTGATATATTTTTCAGCTTTCCTCCTAATTCGGTTATTCACTTTCTGCATTACTTGTTCTAACATATCCTGATTATATTCACTAATCCACTTTCTGTTTCCTATATGGCCAAACATTAAATATTCTGGTACTTCCTCTGTATTCAAATTATGTGTATTATTTAAAAAATATTCTACTTGTGGTATATGTTGCTGCCAAGTTTCGTGTTGATTTTGGCACAGTATCCTTAAATATTTTATAACTTCTTTAATATATCTTTCTGCAGGATTTGCCTGAGGATGTCTGATACTTGTAAAATGAATGTTGATTCCCTTTTTCTCACAAAATGCCCGAAATTTTTGGTTGTTAAAATATGTAGCATTATCTATTATGCAATTTCTAAATGGTCCTATTTCTTCGAAAAATTGATTAATATATAATTTTAATGTTTTAACATTTGTTCTAGAGCAGGGATATAGTTTAATAAATTTGGTATATAAATCAACTATCACTAGTATATGCTTTTTTCCTGTTGGACTGAGAACTAAATTTGAAATAAAATCCATGGAAACTGTATTTAGTTTTTCATATACAACATTAGATTTATATGTGTTCTGGTTTTTGAAATTCTTTTCTTTGTTTAGTTGACATATTGGGCATTGGTTAGTAATTTCCTTTGCTATACTTATGTCATTCTTTGCAAAATAATTGTCCCTAAATAGCATCCATAGCTTTCTTGAACCAATATGCATATAATTGTTATGTAAATTTTTCAATATTTTCTTTGCTAAAGTTCTAGTTATTACATATACTTCTATGCCATTTATTATTTTATAATATACCCCATCTTTCCTAAGGACTTTTTGTTTTTCACTCAAATTGATCTGATCTCTTATAATTTCTTCTTTAGAATATAATCCAGTACTTTCTACTAATTGATTTAATCCAATTTTTATTGTTCGCTGCCCTTTTTGTGATGTATTTTCTAACCTTGATAAAGCATCTGCCACTATATTGGATTTTCCAGAAATGTATTTGATTTCAAAGCAGTATTCACTAAGTATTAGACTCCACCGATGTATTCTACTGTTTCCATATTTGTTATTTAATATAGACGTTAAAGCTTGGTGATCTGTTTCTATTGTAAATTCATTACCCAACAAATAAAATCTTAATTTTGTGACACAGTGTATTATACTTGCTAGTTCTAATTCTGAAACCGAGTAACCCTTTTCATGTGGCTTTGTAATTCTTGAAATGAATTGTATTGGGTATTCGACCCCATCCTGTATTTGTAATAATACCCCTGATAATCTCTCTATTGATGCATCTGTTCTTAATATGAATGGCTGTGTGTAGTCAGGATAGTATATTTTCAAATTTGACAGAAAAATGTTTTTAATTTCTTGGAATGCTAGTTGTCTTCTCTGATCCCATCTCCATTTTACACCTTTTCTCAGTAGTTCAAGTAATGGAATTTCTTTTATACTTAGATCTGGTATCATCCTTTTATAATAATTAATTATTCCAATAAATCCTCTTAAAGTTCTTAAATTGTGTGGTGTTTTATATTCCTGAATGACTTGTGTCCGTTCTGGATCCATTTCGATTCCCTTAGTGTTAAGTTTATAACCTAGATATATGACTTCTTTTTGAAAAAATGTACATTTTTCTTGATTTATTTTTAGTCCCACTTTGTCTAATCTATTTATTATAATTTTTAGGTGTTTCTCATGATCTTCAGCCGTTTTAGAAAAAATTAAGATATCATCAATGTAGTGAATTACAAAATGTTCATATTGATCCAAAATATCATGAAGACATCTACATAGAGCACTGCAAGATGATTGAAGTCCAAATGGTACTACTTTGAATTGATATACTACTCCATCTATCTGAAATCCTGTATACTGTCTACTTTTTCTTTCTAGAGGTATTAACCAGAAACTATGCTGTAAATCGATTTTAGTGAAAAATGACATTCCTGTAATTCTTCCTAATATTCCATCTATACTCATTGGTGCTTCAAATTGCTTTTCAGTAATCTTGTTAATATTCCTTGCATCCAAACATAACCTGATTTCACCTGATCTTTTTCGTACTACTACTATGGGGTTAATAAAACGTGTGTCTGCCTTCTCAATGATCCCATCTTCTAACATATTATTAATTGTTTTGTTTACTTCTTCTCTGTATTTATATGGTATTGGGTATGATTTTGTTTTAAAATCTTTTTCTTCTTTAACTTTTATACTATGGATATAATTTTGTGCAATTCTATTTTCTTTATTGACAAGTCCCTTGTGTTGCTGCAATATGGAAATGACTATTGATTTATATTCTTCAGGGCAATTTAAAACTTTTATCATATCTTCTTCTTTACAAATAAAATTATTCTTCATTATGTAGTCATTATTCCTTGCTTCCAATTTTACGCACTCCGCCTCGTAGGCATCCATCTGCTTAAAATTTCCATTCCTTAAATATTCACTACAATAATTATTCTTTACATTCTTCTGGGACATTTCCCTATCATCAAAATACATTTCTTCTTCATAAACATCATTATTTTCTTTTAATAATATCCTATCAACTCTTATTCCTTCTTCTACCTCATCTTTCTGCATAAATTTAATTATTTGCCCTTCCAAAGTTACCATTTTTTCTTCAAAATCTATCTTTACTTTCTTTTTTTCCAATTCATCATTTCCCATTAATATATCAACACATAAATCCTTGACAATAAATCCTTGCATATTAATTTCTTTATTAAGAATATTAATTTTAAAATTGGCTAGTTTATCAATTTCACCCAACTTCTTATTATTTGCACCAATAATTTTAATTTTTGGAATCTTTATTATATCTGATAGTTTTAATGTATTAAAAATAAAATTCTCCGAGACTAATGTACTTTCTGAACCAGTATCTATCATAATTTTAATCATTTTATTTTTGGCCAAAGCATTTATATAAATTAAATTAATAGATTCAATAATTTTCTCTTCATCTAAAGAAATAAATTCAGAAGGTTTTTCATAATAGCAATGGCCTAACTTGTAATTCAGAAAGTTTACTGCACAAAATTTTGATTATTAGAATTGTCAGATTGTATCTGACCACTTGGATCTGATGTACTATGTCTTTCCCTACTATGACTTCTACTCACATTTTCTTGCCTTGTACTACTTCGTTCCCTGTCTTCGCAGCTTCTATTCCTTCGAACACAATTTACCTGTCTGTTATAGTTAGGTCGCTCTGTATTTCTTATATTATTAAAATCTTGTCTATTATTATTAGTACTGTTATTAAAATGTTGTCTATTATAATTAGTATTATTATTAAAATTTTGTCTATTATAACTAGTATTATTATTAAAGTTCTGTCTATTTAGATTACTGTTATTATTAAAATTTTGTAAATTATTACCATACCTAGTATTATTGTTATATGATTGTCTATATTGTTGATTATCATTTTTATTATATTGAAAGTTATTATTGTTTTTTCTGTTGTTAGTATTACTTGTCATATTGCCTCTTTGTATTCTTTGAATAAAATTAATAAAACTATCTATTGTTTGAATATTTTGTACAGTTACGGTTTGCACAACATCAGCATCAAAATGTCTAGATACATTTAAGACTGTTTCATCCTCTCTAAGTGGTGGTTCTAAATATTTTGCAACTGTTATCAATTTCAATGCATAATCTACCATATTTGATTTTAAATTTTGATTATACTTTCCAAAATATAGAATTTCTCTAAACTTGGCTTGCTCTAATTCACCCCAATAATAATTTAAAAATTTATTTTCAAATGTTTGAAAATTATCTAAATCATTCTCAATACTAGCAAACCAAGTTGCTGCATTGTCATTTAATGTCACTCTAATATAATCTTTAATATCATTAATATTATTCACAAATCTTAATTTATGTTTTAAACTATTTATGTATACTCTAGGATGCAAATTTTTTATATTACCAGAGAATTTAATCCCAGTCTCATTTGTTAAATTTAAGTAAGGTCTCCCTATGTCTCTCATTTGTGAAATATCATCTATTCTCTGTTCCACATTTCTTATTTGATTACAATTTATTTGAATATTTTGTTGTATATCGTCTAATTTTTCTTCTGTGTTTCTCCTGTCTTCGTTAATTTTTACTTCTAAGTTACATTTCTGTAACTCTATTTTCTGTTCTATATCTATCTTATTATCTTGAATAATCCTCTTTACTTCTGTCCTCTCATTGTCTATCCTTTTCTTGTAGTCATTCCGTATACTTTTTATTTCATTTGCTACTTTTTTCTCTGCAGCTTCAAGTTTTTTATCCATTTGTTTTACAATTTTATTATTATTATCTTCTATTTTCTTTTCTAATTTTCTATAATTCTCTTCCAATTTCTGTTCCATTTTTTTCATGTCTTCTTTGATTTCTTTTGAATTCTCTTCCATTTTTTTCGTATTCTCTTCCATTTTCTGTTCCATTTTTTTCATGTCTTCTTTGATTTCTTTTGAATTCTCTTCCATTGTCTTGTTCATCTGCATCATTAATGACATCAAAGCTGCCATATTGACATTTTCCTCTCTTTCTGGATTCATTTCTGCAGTATCTTGTGGAACTTGAACTAAACTCTCCTCTTGTATAGGTTGTGTTTCTACTTCCACATCTTCTTCATTCTTTTTGCTTCTTGTACTTTTCTTTCCTTGAGACATTTTGAGACTTTACTTGTTCAAATATAATTAAAAATAAAACCTATAATTTTTCCTTTCTACTGATAATTAATTTAATTATATGAGAGCACTTATCTTTCCAAACTAATTCTTTTAAATAGAGAGCCACCGCGTTGGGTGCCAAATTGTTATGATGTGTTTTTTTTGTTTGTTTGAATTATGAGCAATGAGTATTTTTAATAATATAATATATAGGGTTTTTATCGCGGTTCTCAAAGAATTAGCTTGTAAGTACTTTTTTAAATTATCTTTATTATAACTATTATGAAACACACATATATATCTAACCTAGTCAATGTAAATTTAAAATAAACTATCTTTAAATTGATATTCTTATAAAACTAATTAAATTCTATAGACAATCTACAATTTAAACAAAACTATCTTCAAAATTGAAATTGTTATGACACTAACTAAATTATATTAACAAAATTTTGTACCTTTCTTTCACTGAATGCCTAAATGAACTGTTTTCCACTATATATATTCTAATCACCACTGAAAGTCTTCGTACTTCGGTTATCCTGTTTTTGTGAAATTTCTTTTTTCAATTATCAGCTTCTACCAATTTAAGATATAGTTCCAGCATTTATACACCACCAACCAAACCAGCAAACAGCATTTATATTTATTCTTCTTTTCAATATACCAATATCCAATTATTATAAGTTGATTTATACTAATCTCCAACCATAATATAATTTAATTTCTTCCAATATACCTTTTTTTATCTTCAATAATTATTTGTGTATAATTATAAATGTGCATTAAATATATGCATAATTTTTAATCTTCATTTAACTCACTATATTAAACTATTGGACTATTTGTACTTGATTCACTGACTCTAACTAACTTTCATAATAAACTTGCCTGACTTCTGACTAAAACTTAAAAACTGCCTAAAACTTCTTAAAACTCTTCTGACTGCACTATCTAAAACTTTTCTGACTAAAAACTTTCAAAAACTGCCATCTTGAATCCAAATCACGGGTATTTATATCTTTTGGACATTCTAGAACCATCTCGTAAGAGATCATGTTCCAATTTGTTCTATTTCATACTTGTATGAATTTTCTGGAACAAACCATTTCGCAAACATGGCCATCTCCGGAGATCCAGAGAATTCCATTCTTTTCTATTAATAATTTTGTTTACATTTAGGCTTTTCAGATCAGAATATATAATTAAATTAGTAACTTAACATTCTAATTTAATAAAATACACATTTCAAACAATATATTATTATAACCCACTTTATATTCGTAAATATTTTTAAACGTCACTTCAGAGTATAAATATCTGTCAATCTCCGAGAGTATTTTTGGTTGCCTAAGCACATGGCTCACTTATATATATTTACAATATTAAAATACAACTTTTTACAATTATTATGCTAATTTATTAAAAATGCCCTCACATAAATATATTTTTATTAAATTCTCTAGTATATAACTTATTTAAAACAACCAAATATCTAATATTATGTAGTATATAACTTATAAATTATTTTCTATAAACCCTAATCGTCACAATATATATATATATAGATTTTAGCGTTCAGCGATAAACTGTTTATGTATTGTCGGAATAAAGATATTCCTAACATCGTCCGGTAGCTTTCTAGTAAGCTTGGAGTTGCAGGTTACTTATGTCATCGATTAGAAGTCTCCTGATTGCATATTTCTTCATTTTGTTATAATCTTGTGTTTAAATACATTTATATCCATCACTCTTATATTGATTCTTATGTTTCAGCTTCTGAAAAAGACAAAAGTGATAAAGTTAAATCAAATAAAAGTGCCCATAAAGATAAGGATAAAGATAAAGAGAAATCCAAAGACAAATCCTCGGAAAACGCGGATAAAAGAAATAAAGAAGAGAAGAGAAAATCAAAAGATGATAAAAGTAAAGACAGGGACCGGCCGAAGGAAAAAAGTTCAAAAAAGGACAAAGAAAGAGAAAAATCACCAGTTTCCAGACCGAGAAGTCCAAGTCCGAAGAAGTAAGCACCTGCTGGTTTTAATTATATTTCACTTCTAATTTTTCTTCATAAATAATATTGTATATATTCCAATTTATTTCTGCTTCAGATCACCTAGACGAGAACCCAGCCCACCTCCAGTACAAAAACATAGTAATAAAGAAAAAGATAGTAGCAAAGAAGAGAAAAAAGATAAAGATAGAGATAAGGATAAAAAGGAAGATAAAAAATCGAAAAAGGATAAAAGGGATCACAAAGAAGGTAAACACAAAGATAGGGAAAAGGATAAGGAACATCGGGAGCATAAAAGTAAAGATAGCAGTAAATCTAGGGAAAAAGAATCTTCGGCTGTTAAGAAGGAATCTAGTCCTGCTCTTCCTACACCTATAAGTTCTCAAAATTCGCACAAGGTAAGTTCTTTAGTGTATCAACGATCATTTGAGGCCTCTGTCGACAAACTGTCAAACGTTTTAATTTGTTTTTTTAACATGAATCTTTTTCAGACTGATAAAAAACCAAAAGAGAAGGAACCTATTAAGGAACCACCAAAAGAAGAGGTGAAAGAGGAGAAACCGGAAAAACCTGAAAAGATAAGGAATGAACCCGAAGACAGACAAAAACACAAACATAAGAAAAAAGACCGCAAAGAAAAGAAAGAAGAGAAACATTCCAAGAAGGAAGAAAGAAAGATCGAGAAACAGCCCAGTTCAACTTCTAATTCTAAAGAAGTGACTATTAAAGAGGAAAAACCCACGCCCCCTCCCCCCAATCGACCAGTAGATAAAAGTAATTTATTCGGTAGTCCGAAAAGTAGATCCCCTTCGACTCCCAAGGAGCCAGAAATTAAAATAGAAAATAATACCCTGTTTTCCAGGTAAGTGCTTTATAGTTATTGGTTTCGTGAAAAAGATTTCTTCTTCAATCTAGCTTACAATTCTAACTAGCATATAGTTCTCCAAGCTATCTAAGAGATTCATTATCGTTCAAAGTCGATAAGTATTTATTTTAACGCACAAGGTAATGAAAAGAAGTACCTAGGTAACTTTTTACAAACTTTATCACACTTTATCCAGACTGACTGAACTGTTTATAATAGTTAAAAAAAAAATCAGGTGTGTTTTTTGTCTATTAAATTGTCTACTAAATTTTAAACTATTTACATATTTACAAAAATACTTAAATTTACCATTTTATTAGAACCGTACAATCGAAGAACCGTAGAACCGAAAATTATTTACAAAATTAAATTAATTATACAGGGTGTTTTAAAAAAGGTAACCCCGTCTCTAGGGTAGGTAAAAAACTGAAAAATAATTGGTGTTTGCTTAGTAAAAAATGTTTGTAACGCTATCCGTTTTCAAGATACAGGGCGTTGAAGAAAAAAAAATTTTACGCATTTTTTACGATTTTGCCGAAACTACTGGCAACATTGTAATGAAATTTCATACAAATATGTTTTGAAAGTTGATACATCCCATGAATTTGTTTTTATATCTGATTCTCATAGAGGGCGCTAGTTACACGGATCGTACTAAGTATTAGTCAATATAACTTTTTTAAGAGTATAATTATTAATCAAAATTTCAAGTAAACTTAAACATCATTCAATTTTACACGAAAAAGGTACTCTTGGTAAAACTCGATACTGTGTACCGTTTTCGGAATATTTTGATTTGAAAATTATGAAGTAATAATTGATGCTGGTATAAAATAGTTAGTAATTAAACAAAACTCACAAGAAGAAAATTAAATTAATGACTAAGAACATAAAATAAAATTCAATTACAGTAAGTGTTCAAAATGTCCTCCGTTTTCGCGAATACACAAGTCTATTCTTTTTTCTAAAGATTCCATTAACCTTCTAAACGGTAGGGGATCAGCTATGATGTCATTAAATTGACGTTGAATTCTTTCTTCCGATTCTTGGCGTGAATTTACCTCTGTAGCATAGACTTTTTCCTTAATATACGACCAAACTGCGTAGTCCAAAGGGTTAAAATCGCATGACCGAGGAGGCCAATGAATCGGAGCTTCTGCACCTCTACCAATAAATCGATTCGGAAAATGATTACTCAACCAATTACGACACTTTCCATCAAAGTGTGGTGGAGCTCCATCGTGCATAAAAAATAAAGATCTTCGCTCGTTTAGCGTTAAATCTTCTAATATCTCGAATAAGGAATTGTTTAAAAAATCAAGATACATATCACCATTTAAATTTCTAGGTAGAATATGATAACCTATTAATTTGTTACCTAAAGTTGCTGCCCAAACATTAACTTTAAATGAGTGTTGGTAATGTGATACCCTTTTGACTCGTGGATTCTCATCACACCAGTAGTGTGCATTATGGGAGTTAAACATACCTTGTCGCGTAAAGGTGGCCTCGTCCGTAAAAAGAATGCATTTTAAAAAATTTGGATTGTGGGCTGTCCTTTGTTGTAATGTTTTACAAAAATCCACTCTAACCGGTAGATCATCTGGCAAGAGCTCTTGGACTTGTCTGTAATGATAAGGATGTAATTGCTGTTCTTTCAGTATCCGCCAAGTACTTGAAGAAGAAGTATTTGTTTGTCTTGCTATATTCCTTACGCTAACTGTTGGATCTTGATCAAGTAAATTTAAAATATTATTTTCTTTATTAATTGTTCTTGTTGTTCTTGGTCTACCAGAATTTATTTTATTTGGTCTCACATTCCCAGTTTGTCGACAACGTCGTTCAACGGCTCTAAATGTTTTTTTACTTGGTAAGTTTCTTCTAGGAAACTTTTCTGCATAACGTGTCACAGCTGCACTAGAACATCCTAAACATTCGCCTAAGGTTAATAACATGTCAGTGTATTCAACATTTGAGCACATTTTGATTTGATTTTACAAATAACAAGGTTTCAAAACTCTAATTATTGTTGATTTATCGTCATAACAATCAATAAATGTCAGATTTCCATGGCAAACTTGGAGAAAATAGAAGTATACCTATTAGAACTTTATTATTACTACCAGCATCAATTATTACTTCATAATTTTCAAATCAAAATATTCCGAAAACGGTACACAGTATCGAGTTTTACCAAGAGTACCTTTTTCGTGTAAAATTGAATGATGTTTAAGTTTACTTGAAATTTTGATTAATAATTATACTCTTAAAAGTTATATTGACTAATACTTAGTACGATCCGTGTAACTAGCGCCCTCTATGAGAATCAGATATAAAAACAAATTCATGAGATGTATCAGCTTCCAAAACATATTCGTATGAAATTTCATTACAATGTTGCCAGTAGTTTCGGCAAAATCGTAAAAAATGCGTAAAATTTTTTTCCTTCAACGCCCTGTATCTTGAAAACGGATGGCGTTACAAAAATTTTTTACTAAGCAAACCCCAATTATTTTTCAGTTTTTTACCTACCCTAGAGACGGGGTTACCTTTTTTTGAAACACCCTGTATAACAATCAAATTAGGTGTGTTAAAAAGCCGGTGGTTTACCATACCTACTAAAATTAAAAACATTTACCTACATTATACTTAACACCTGGTATTATACCATTGTCAATCGAATTTAATATATATATATATATATATATATATATATATATATATATATATATATATATATATATATATATATATATATGTATATACAAACAACACAGTTTATTAGGACTGCAGTCAGAAAGTTTGGCCGGGATGTTACAGAAACACTCTTTTGACTTTTGGTCTAGCTTTCGGAATTGTTTTTATTCCTTCTTCAAGACACTGTAATTAGAAGAATGTGTAAATATTTACAATATATCACAAATTGTCAGTGCAACTTACTAGTCGTCGACATTATTTATATAAAGCTATGACACTCAACATTAATAACACACGTATAAAATATAACATAAAATAATGAACAAAATACATTTTAAAATTTAGATATTTATAGTAAAACTTCGTTTGTGACATCTTTTAATGGTGTGTTTTAACTGATCCATAGAGAACAGAAAGAAAAAATAAAAATAGTATGATTAAACAGATTTTAAAAAAAAACTTTTAAAGTTAATTTTAAACAAAAAAAATTGAAAAAAATATTGTTTAAACAATTTAATAATTTATAAAGAGTTAGTGCACTAGAATGTTTTAAGATCTATCATATAAAAAAAAGAATTATCTCAATATCTGCCATAGTTTTTGCATTATTTTATTTACACTTTTACATTGAATTTAATAGCGAGGAACGGCCTTAACACAAAGCATAAAACTAAAAAGGAAGTAGAGAATGAACTAACACCAAAGGAAGATATCCACAGGCAATAACGGATTCAACGCCTAATATCAGAATAAGAATATTATAAATACTGCAAAATTTTTATTTTGGTTATAAAAAATTGTTTTAATCAAGTTTAAAAAGAATAACAAGTACACAGTAACTCTTTATCGGTTTGAGTCACTTTGGTTTGTTCGTTTTCACAACATTAATTTCGATATTAAATGTGTTGTAACGTACCTATTTAAATAATTCAGCAATTTAAATAAAAAACGCTAAATCAAAAATGAAAATAATATCGAAATAAAAAAATGTTGTTCTGGTTAAGTACAGTTTTTTACTATATATTAAAGAACAATCATAAAAGACATAATGTAAAATAAAAATAAACAATGACGCTTTTATGATTAATAATTGTTCGTCTTTGTCTCACACTGTTAAAGACAATGACAAGCGATGTACCTAGAAAAGTACCTAGATATTGTTGTCAACATATTTTGCATGCGCAACAACAGTTGCTGCAGTATGACGTCATTAAACTTGTGAGTTGCAACGATAATTACTTTGTCAACAATGTAAGTTCGTCAACTTGGAAAATATAAATTAAATCGATCTCTACAAATGTTACTGTAAACGAAATAATTATTATTTTATTTTGTTGTTGTAGGGATGATGAGTCGTCAAACGACTCGGTAAAGATGAGCAGTAGAGAAGCATCACCGGTCCATAGGCCGCCGTCAAAATCACCCTCGCCCCTTCCACCAGTTGAACCTGTTAAAAAACCGGAACCTGAGAAGAAAAAAGAGCCATCGCCAAAGAAAAAAGACAAAAAGGAAAAGAAAAAGGTAATGTCGTGATTTAATTTTTTTTTGTGGTATTGTATTCAATTGTGGGCGTGGTCTGCTTTTTTACATAGCTGTTTTACCTTAGTACATATCTATTTCAGGACAAGAAAGTAGACAAAGAAAAAGATCACGAAAAAAAGAAAAAGCGGAAAAGTGATCCTATTACAAATGATAAATTAGAACCTCCGGAAAAAATTGTAAAGTTAGAAGAAGAGAACAATTCGGACGAGGAGAGTAAGGTTTCAAGCACTGAAGATGCTACAGCGGTTGTTCAACCAAAAAGTGAAGTAAGCATAATTGTTTTATTCTAACATTTTCATATAGTCATACTATCGTTATGCATACACACCACATACATATTCTTTTAACTGTCTTTGATATATATATATATATATATATATATATATATATATATATATATATATATATATATATATATATATATATAATCCAGTAATTCTTGTATATATATATATATATATATATATATATATGGTTCTTGAACTCCTAAGTGAAGCATAGAGCTTCAGTGAAAAGGCGCCATCGGGTTCTATTTTGCGCTAAGGCCTTCACCTCATTCCAAGACTTTCCTTGGCCTCTTATCTCGTCCATGATGGATCTTCTCCAAGTTTGTACTGGGCGACCTCTTTTTCTTTTCCCTTGGGGATTCCACTCTAGGGCAGTCTTTGCGATACTGGAACTATTTTTTCGGAGTGTGTGACCGATTCAACCCCACTTTCTGGACTTAAGTTCATTTTGTACCCTCTTTTGTTCGGTCAGGTGTAGCAGATCTTCGTTTTTGATGGTGTTACCAGAATATACGAACAATTCTTCGTAAACATTTGTTAACAAAGACCTGCAGTTTGTCTCTGAGGGTGTTGTGTATGACATTTGATCGGAATATTCGGATCTTTGTCCTTGTAGTATACTCGCCAGATCTCCAAACAGGGTTGAGCGTGCTGAAAGCTTGTTGGGCTTCCCATATCCTCATACGAATATCGTCTTCTGTACCTCCGTTTTCTGTTATGACACTTCCAAGATACGTAAAGTTTTCCACATTTTCAATCTGCATATTGTCGATAGTAAATAGCGTGTTGTTCCTTGCATTTATTCTCATGGACTTGGTTTTACTAATATTGATTTTCAAACCTATTTTATTGGCTTCAGTGGAAAGTGTTTCCAATTGGTAAGCCAGATCTTGGAACCTTTGACCTAATAGGCAGATATCGTCCGCGTATTCTAGATCGCTTAGGCGTGTGGTTAACGTCCATTGTATCCCTCTTGTGTCGGAGTCTAGTTTGGAGAGAACATAGTCTATAACTATGTTAAAAAGAAACGGAGAAAGCACGCATCCCTGACTAACTCCAGTAAGTACATCGAATTCGTCACTGTTAATTCCATTGTGTGTCACGCTGCATTTCGCATCAGTATATAGTGACTTTATAATAGAAATTATTTTTTGCGGGATGTTTCTTAGCTCTAAAATTTTCCATACAGCGGCGTGAGACAAGCTATCAAAGGCACGGTCAAAATTAACAAAAATCATGTATAGGGGTGTGTTCCATTTAACCGATTGTTCCATTATTACCCTCACAGTATTAATGTGGTCTATGCAGGAGGATTCTGGTCTTTGATATGTTTTTGTTTATTTATCTGACTGAAACTAATGACAGATGAATGAGTCTCATAGTAAGGTTCTCAGTCTGGAAACATTATTGCAAAAACAGTATCAACGTTTTCTGGTACAACATTTGATTTTTGACGACCTTTACAGATCTGTGGTGAACTATGGTATCGATTTAATTTGGAAACAATATCGAAATATTTGCACTTGAATCGTAGTTCATGTACCATAAATTATTGTAGCCTTTTTTACCTCGCAAATAGTTTAAAAAAATGTCGCGTGTTCATAAACCTGCGACAAATATTTGTCACAGGTTCAATTTAATTGAAAAGGCACACTTGACAAAACTATATTTCAAATGTGGAAAAATCGTGACGTCAGCAATAAATCGGTGAATGTAATGTAAGTTGCATACATTTTTGGTGATCGTACAACTCGGTGATAATTTTAAAAATGAGTTGTGCATTGTTTGTTGTTTAGTCTCTTTCTTTTTTATATAAATTATTAATTTATAATAATTATTAACAATCTGTCAGGTCCTTATTGAACTCATATTGTGTCCGTCATTTAGAATGTGCGAAAAGCTTAGAAAAAAAGTCCTATTGTCGGGAAATTCATTAAATAGCACTTAGTCTATTGATTTTGATTCCGCTTGGGATAAGGAAGAACCTTGTTGAATTTGGGGGAATAGGTCCTCAATTTCTCATATTTCTCTGAGCTCTGTTTCTTGACGGAAAAGTCCTGTGGCAACCTGGTATATAGATTCCTGTTGATGTAAAAGAAATTTGGGGTCAATAGATATTTTTCCTCTCTTAATATTATGGATTTTCTTTTCATAGAAGGAAAATTCTTAAGAGTATTGAAGATTGGTACATAGATTCCTCTTCAAAGCAATAACCCTATTGAATTTGAGGTGAATAGGTCTTCTCATATTCTTATTCTCTTTTATTTGGGATTAATAGAACACTTTATTGTTGCTCAAACGTTTCGACAAATTATTGTTATTAGAGATGCCAGTGTCATCATAAATGTATTTTCAATTAATTTAATTATAGAAGATTCCAAGACTTTAAAGTTACCTGCATTTCGAACTTATTGAAGCAACTATTTCTCTATATTTCTAAAACTGAATTCTACAAGGCCTTGTCAAAATCAAGTTTCCCGAACTTGAAATCTCATGCTCAGAAGATAATTGCGGTGTTTGGATCTTCCTAACCTGTGAACAGTTGTTTTCTACTGTGAAGCGTCGCAAAAACAGCATTACAAACCGATTGACTGATCAGTACTTAGCTTCACTCCTTTGAATCAGCTCATCTTAGTTTCTGCCAGATTTTGGACCACTTTTAGAAGATCATTTACATATATCTCATACCACTATAATACTCTGCTAAAGAATTCATCGGCACTGTCTCTGTCAATCTAGTGACAACATTTTCATTGACTCCTAAATCAAGCGCTTCATTTGGAAAAGTATTGCTTTGTTCGCCAGCAAAAATATCAAAGTCCTAACTAAAACCTGATACACCACTAAGTACTTGATTTTTGTATCGCCACTTTTGCGATTTTGAGGTTTTGCCGGATTATATTGCTTGAGGTGATGCCGGAATTTCGTAGGGTTAGATGTTCCTCCTTGGGAACCAGTAAAAGTTGTTTAATCTTGTCTATATCTGAATTGCTCAATTTCGGTAATTGTGGCGAATTAAACAAACATATTACGAATTAATAGTAATTAAATTAACACGAACTATTCCTTCGATAGCTCTGGCAAGATAAATGAACTTTAACTCATAGGTGCAAATAATTATCAAAATTTAAATGGTTGCAATAAACAATAAAAAAACAATTTAAAGGTTGAAGTAAAACTAGGTGAAGAACCGCTAATTACCATGATTTGCACTACTTTACGAAACAACGAACAAAACGAATTCAATATGAATACGAGCGGTACTTATGGGATATAGGAATACAGGGAGGACAAATGTATTGATTAATTCACACAACCATATTTGAATTTAAACAGTAATATTGGCAGGTTTGTTTATGTTATCCTGCAGAGCTTTTATGTTTGATTGTTCAACAATCATGAATATTAATTCTTTTGGAAATAAAAACAAGAAAAAATCTGCAGGAGTTTCTAACGCAAGGATACATTCTGGTACCTCTACATCGCCTTTAAATGCATAATCACTTTTATTAAAATGCTTCAAATGGCCTGATTCCCATAAAAAATTTTCAGGTTTTTTTTTTGTTGACAATTCTTTTTATACCAGAGGAAATAGGTATATTTTCATCCAAATTCCTTTGTTCATTGCTATCACTATCATCAGACTAGGACTGACGACATCCAGGAATATACTCATTATCTGAATCTGAACCTAAATCGTCTTCACTTAGTTCCCCATCACGAGGAATACAGTTAACATATTTAGATGAGCCATAAAACTTCCCAGGATCCATACTGAAAACAAAAACCAAATGATAATTTTTCTAAAAACGGTATAACTAAAATAAGATTGAATGCATTCGAAGCCATTTATGAATTTTACGGATTTATACCAATTTAGATGGAATACATACGAAACCATCTATGGTTTGATAATAAATGACATCATAAAGCTAGATAATAATGTGAAATTCGATGTAGAAAAATATTTAGGTATACAATAAAACACCATTCTTACTTTCTCCAAAAAAAATTTTCCAACAAATAAATTCACTCTTTCCATAAAAAATATTGCTTCAAATTGGAGTCATACATAAGGTACCGTTCATTCACCTACACGTGTACAAACGAATGAGGTTATAACGATCTTCCTCTTGACTTGTAGGCAACCAAACATACAGATGCGTTGTATAATGAGTACTTACTATGATGTAGTCAGAATTTTCGATCGATGGTGGATATTATGCAAACTACAACACTTTGAAATTTTGAAATCATAAAAGGTTTCGTATGCGATAGAGGGTTAAAGAGATTGGCAGGGTATTAAGACCATATAAATTGTATTATTAGATAGGTCGTTTCTATGTAGGGTTATTATTCTTTATTTGTCAAATTGCGAAAAAAATAACAGCTGTATTTTAAAGTCATAAACAGTTTAATTTATTGCGTTTTTTCACTGACTATTTGTTTTAGTGCGATATGGATATGCTGCGTGAACTTCAGCGTAAAATAATGAGCCTCAAGGACAATTCTGATCTCCAAAAAGTGGTACAACTAATTGCAGAAACCGGCCAGTACGAAGTGTCTGCTCATACATTTGATTTTGATTTGTGTTTATTAGATAGGTCAACAGTGAGGCAACTACAGGACTTTTTCTCAACGATATCGTAGTAAAAACTAATAATAAACACTCTAAAGAGTTGTGAATAGTGGTGTTTCGGTCACGGTAAAAATAGAGCTGGGTAAAATCTATTTTTAATTACTTTTTATAAAAATTGATATAAATGTAGAAAAACTTTGTATATTTCTTTAAGTCGATTAATCTTTTTTTATAAAAATTCGAATCTTGTATTGTACAAAACAATTATACTAAAATCCGTTGAAGTACAAATAAATTAATAATTATTATTGTCACTCTACAGCTGAAAATGTTTTGCTCTTTACAATCAAAATTAAGAACACTTAATTAATACTTGAGTATCTTCTTCTTCTGGTTCCTATCCGTTTCGGATGTTGGAAATCAAATTGGCAATCATGACCTTGCTCGCTGCGGCTCGAAACAGCTCCGTTGAGGTTTTCTTAAATCATGTTCTTAAATTCCGCAGCCATGATATTCTCCTTCTACCGGGTCCACGCTTACCTTTGACTTTACCTTGCAATATAGACTGCAGCAGGAAGTAACGGTGCTGATTTCTCATAACGTGTCCCAGATATTGCAATTTTATGCGTTTGATCGTAAACACAATCTCTGGTTCCTTCTTCATTTTGTCTAGAACTTCCTTGTTCGTGATCCTTGCTGTCCATGATATTCTCAGCATTCTTCTATAAAGCCACATCTCAAATGCTTCAAGTTTTTTAATAGTGGTGTCTGTAAGCGTCCATGCCTCCGCCCCGTACAACAACACAGAGAAAACATAGCATCTCAAATGTCTCATTTTTGTATCTAGGGATATGTTGTGACTTTTGAAGATGGCGCTCATTTTGTTAAAGACCGTTCTTGCCTTTCCTATGCGGCACTTTATTTCCTGTACATTGCTCCACTGTTCGTTTATAATAGTTCCCAGGTAGCAATACCCAGTGTAGTCTACCTCAATATCTCCAATATCTTTGTACATCAAATGCCAATATTGGTGAGGTTTTGCCGAACAGCTTTTATAAAAAGCCATTTTATCGACATTGGTTATGTAAATGTGCTTTAATAGGTGCTAATATCTTTGTAGGAGGTTTATTTTAAGATTTACAGATGGTATTTACAAATTCAGGCAGGATTCTGAAAGGGTTACAGTACAGCGGATCATCTTCTTACAGTCAGAGAAAGCCAATGAATATCACTTGAACTTATACATTGGCTTCGTTGATTATAAAAAAGCATTCGACTCCATAGAACTTTGGGCAATAGAGGGAGCTATTAACAACTGCAGGATAGACTCCCGATACAGAATGCTCATACATAATATTTGAAAGCTACATTGAAAATACAAATAGATGCGAAAACCAAAGCTATTCACACTTGGACTGAAAGACGTGTTCAAAGACAATAACTGGGCAGATAAAGGAATAAATGTTAATGGAAGAAAACTGAGTCATTTGAGATACGCTGATGACATTGTAATATTCGCTACAAGCTTCGGAAAAAGTAGATCTTAAGATGAACTTGGAAAAAACAAAAATAATGTGAAAATGTTTTGCTCTTTACAAAATTTCAAAATTAAGAACACTTAATTAATACTTGAGTATAGTCTACCTCAATATCTCCAATATCTTTGTACATCAAACACCAATAATGGTGAGGTTTTGCCGAACAGCTTTTATAAAAAGCCATTTTATCGACATTGGTTATGTAAATCTGCTTTAATAGGTGCTAATATCTTTGTAGGAGGTTCATTTTAAGATTTACAGATGGTATTTACAAATTCAGGCAGGATTCTGAAAGGGTTACAGTACAGTGTATCCTCCCTGTACTCACGTATGGTTCACAGACGTGGAAACTCACCAAGCCTAATATGGATAAAATAGTAAAGGCACAAAGAGCGATGGAAAGATCAATGCTCGGGGTGAGACTTATGGACAAAAAACAAACAAACAAATGGATTAGAAGCAAAACCAAAGTAAAAGACGCAGGAGAACATGCTACCAAATTAAAATGGAGCTTCGCATGACACAATGCCCGACTGAAGGATAAAAGATGGAACCACCAAATACAACAACGGAGACCATGGTTAGGAAGGAGAAGCAGAGGAAGACTACACTGGATTGATTTGGGGGAGACCTATCTCCAAAGTTGAATTACTACTACTACTTGAATTACTGGCTGAAGAAGAGAAGAAGAAGATTTACGAAGGCTACTTATCCATTTCATGCACATATCGATACGGTTGCTTGTAATGCTATTGGCAAGTCAGAAGCAAACATATTAAAAGTTGTTTACGATTAGACTGTCTTGTCCTTAGCCAATTAGCTAGCCTGCTAGAATTTTGAACATATTATTAGTAATCCGAGCTAAGAATTGAAGTGAAAGAAGAAAAATGTACAGAACCGTTGGCTTTGTGTTGTTTTTGCATTATGTTTATTGAAATATAGTTTGCAATCGTCGACATTTCATTAAATACCTAATGATGTGAGTAGTTCAGTTATTCCGAACAGCATTGTGCACTTCGATGGCAAGACATCACAGTAAGAGTGAAGAGAAACTGGCACCAAATAGCATAAAACAGAGAAGAATGGAGAACTTATGGGGAAGCCTTTGTACAGGAGTGGATGCAAACATGCTAAAGAAAAAGAAGAGTGTGGACTAGTAGCTTCACATTACCAAAGTATGTCCTGCTTTTTGCTGTAATTCCTTTTGAGATCTCCTGGCTTACTTTATGGTATGAATTACAACTAAAAGATGTCAAAGCTCCTGGACCTGACGATGCATATGCTGAACTCATAACAAAAATATTCAATGACAGTAATACCAAGATCATGGCTGAAGCAATGGCAATTCTTGAGAAAAATGAAAAAATTTAAGATACAATTAAATTATTAGAAGAATTTTTCACCAAGTAACAAAAAAACAAAATTTATTTAATTTACTAATGTTTGTATTTTGAGAACTATTTCCGAAGTGGAAATTGAAACGTCAATAAACGTACTTTAACCTTTAATTGTGGCTTATTCCCATTTAAATAGTAATTACTTTAACATGCCACAAGAAAGTAGCTTCAGAACAATATTAAATAAAATGTAGGATAGAGAAAGCAAGATCTGCATTTCAAAAAATGGCTAAGCTATTCAAATCTATCATAAAAATCAGTTTAATAAGATGTTATATCTTTCCTATACTGTTTGACGAACCGCCAGGAATCAGCCGACTTAAATCAAGGAAAAAGTTTATGAGAAATGTCAGTGTCGAACCACCCGAACTGTTCCCTCTACATCCAGAACGACCTAATGAAATGAACCTCGACTGGAGAACCTGGCGGACACTCAATCGCATACGCACAGGTGTTGCCCCTGTAAAACAGAACCTCATTAAATGGAGCATCAAGACAGACAGCGACGCACTTTGTGAATGTGTGGAAATACAGAACGTGGAGCACCTGAGAGTATGCAGACTTTGCCCATCACAGTGCACCCTCGATGATTTATGGCTCGCAAATACAAAGGGTGTAGACGTAGCCCGATATTGGACAGAAAAACTGTAGTCGGATCCAGACACGAAAAAGTAAAAGTAACCTATACTGTTGTACGGAGTTGAGTCGTGGACTTTCACAGATGCTACCTGCAAGAAAATTGAGTCTTTCGAAATGTGGCTTTATCGTCGAACCCTCAAGATATCCTATACCGATCACGTTCCTGACCAGGACGTTTTGTTAAGAATGCAAAAAGGAAAAGAGTTGTTAACAGCCAAAATCCAATACCTCGGTCACATCATGAGGAACAGCGAACGATATGTATTGCTGCAATTGAAGGCGAAGGATTTTCTGGCTGAAAAATCTACGAACGTTTTTTAATACAACAACCACCAATCTTTTCAGAGCAGTAGTTTGCAAAATATCCATTGTCATGATGGTTGCCAACATCCGAAAGGGATCGGCACTACAAGAAGAAGACGAATCAGTATATGATCCGTAACATTTGAAACTAGTAATAGAATCATCAAACCTAAAGTTCTGAGAGTTTTTTCTAGCTTGATCCCGCGTTCTTTAAATCACAGCTTTTACATCGTTTTACAATTTTCTTCAATCTGAAACAGCGATACTAGATCTCGAGCAACTAGCACTATGTCGACCGACATTTTTGACTTTAGTACAATGGTTTTACTTAGTTTCACTCAATCCTTTCACTGACAGAAAGAATTATGTTGAAAATATCACAATTCAGAAAAACACCCTGCTGTACACCCATTTATCAGATAGATCTACTCGACTTTTCTCTTACGCACACTTTCCCCTGGGAGCCTTTCAAAGTAACCTTCACAAACCTTATCGAGTTTCACAACGACCCCAATGTAAGGTTTTAAAAAATGGTTTAATATTGAGTACTTACTTTCCACTGGTATATTCATACTGCCGCTATTACAAAAATGACTTGAATTATAAAAATAAGGAAATTGCAAATCGTACAAAAAAGTGTAGTAAAATGTCAAGACTAAACGCAGCCACAACGCGTTAAGAAGTGACAGCTGTCAAATTTGTTTGGTTAGGTTAGTTGGGGAGGGGATAGTGCCAGATAATGTCACATATAACTACCTGCTTTAGGACAAGAATCGGTTCGAAAAGCTAGTTTTTGAAATTTTGGTTTTGGCCAGCTTTTTATATAAAATACCATTCTGTGCGGCGTTAAGATGCTAGAAAATCGGAATATAGAAGTAAATTATTTACAGTTGTTTATAACTTATGTTCAAATGATAAATATTTAGTAATATTAATAAAGAAGGATCTTCTTGATGTGCCTATCCGTTACGAATGTTGGCGATCATCATGGCAATCTTTATCTTATCTGCAGCAGCGCGAAAAAGCTGCACAACCAAGATGTTCTTCTTCTTCCTGGACCTCGTTTTCCAAATATTTTTCCTTGCAGGAAGGCTTGAAATCTTCAAATATACACCAAGCAATATTAAATGCAATATTCTGAAGAAAGTAAACTTGTATGTTTCATAAATAACTGATTTTTTTAATTATCTCAATATATTCTCGCTTTTATTTAAATCTAAAGTAATTAGTTTGAAATTTAACAAAGATCTTGTATAATCACAATTCCAAAAGGCGACTGAATACTTAAATAATCTGTAATTAAAAAGTATTTTAAGATGTAATTACCCAGCTCGACCAAGAACAATATTTTATTGTAATATGATTTGTAGTTATGGTAGTGTTAATATTTATTAGATTTTTTGGTAAAGATCAAACCGATTAGGATATGATTTTCAAGTACGAGTATAATATTAGTTGAAGAAACTGGTTATTGTTTTTATCGATGATATTTATAGATAACTTTTTGTTATTGTATGAAATGATATTGATGATTAGTGTGAACTCTCCAGTAAATACTAAAAACAGTAAGTATTATGACAACAACAGATTTTTTTCAGTAGACTATTCATATACATATACAGTACGTAAATATTTGGACATAGGTAATATAAATTGAGGTAGGTGTGGCAACTGCGTTTTCTGGAGTCTAGCCAATATTCCACGACACTAACACATAGCCTACAATTACTCTGACAATAAATTAAAAAAATGCACATTACTTTACACAACATTTTGATAGCTCTCCTTACATTTTAATGCGTAATATGAGGTCTTTTACAGTGATCCAGCTGTAACAACAGACGAATTCACTATACGTTTTAGTAAATTAATATTTGGTCAGCACAATTTATGCGAACTCGTAATTATTTACTCTTTATCAGTGGCGTTTCAGAAAAGTCTTGTATTCCAATTTGAATTTATTTGAGACATTTATTTTATAAAATGAAAATAGTTTTTATTTATAACTATTTATATTCTGCGTTTGCAATCTTTTCTGTCATGGCATCTTGGTGGATTTTTGTAGTCCATTTTCACTGAATAGTGTCCCAATCAATTCAAGCGAAATTCAGGTGCAACTTTAGTCCACGTCTTTTTCTCTTTTGGAGCAGAATTTTCGGATGAGGGCCTTCGTCGTTTTCTTACATTTCCATTTAATTCAATTAAAGTTGAAGCGATAGACGTTTTAAATTCCAGTAAACATATTTTTGATGATTTGGCTTCCCTGAACAACAACCAAGCATTTATAATTGTAACATTCATGAAATGAAAAACAATTCTCAGATAGAACTTCTTGTTTTTGATGGCATGTGGATAATGGCTAATCACTGTATCTGATAAATCTACGCCACCCATGAACCGATTGTACTGAATAATAGCTTGTTGCATTTGAACTTCAACGTAAGTCTTTGTTTTTCTATCCCATCTCCTTACAACAACAAGGTTGTTGTCTGCCCATCTTAGCACTGTAATGTTGTTTTCAGATGTTGTCACGGAACATGAACCTCTACCTTTTTTCTTAAGAATCTTAGCATCCGTTAGTTTTTCGCTAGGTTTGTTGATTCTGTTCTCTGATCTCTGACAGTTCCTACTACATGTATATCTGCATCTTTTAGGTAGATGACTAATGGTATAGATTGTCCAAAAATATTTTGTGATTGACACCTTCTAATCCTGAACACAGCCTATTTGCCGAAGCTCATACCCATACTTTAAATCCCCATTTCTTGGGTTTAGATTAAATATATTGCTTATTTCTATCAACGGAATGGAATTATCATTTCATCAATAGCTACATACTCTGTTATTGTTGCAGCATCAGCAAATATTCTACTCGGTAAATCAAGAAAAGGTCGTACTTTTATAAATTCGTTATCATTATTCTCAGACATATCATCATTATTGTTGAAGTGTAAATATCTTTTTATCTCTTCATATCTTTTTAGGGTCATAGTGTTAGCAATTTTATAAAAACTCAGTCCTGGAACGGATGACCAATACATCCGATAGGCAGGGTATTTTATATATGTCATCATGATGTTGATAGCAAAAAATTGTTTCATTTCAACAACGCTAACCGAAAATGAATGTTTTCCAGATTGAGCTGCATAACGAATGGTTTCTGTAGTAAATTTCGTCAGGAAATAGTTTCACAAAGAAGGAATATGGCGTATCTCCATTTATATTGACATGATAGTTACCTCGAAAAATTGGTGGATTGTTTATAAAGACATTGTCCTTATCTGAATACCAGATTTCGGAACTCTTGTATTGGTACAGGAGGCTCAGGTTGCAATGTTGGATCGGTTGCTCTCTTCTTACTGTATTTTTGTTGTCTGCATCTCAAAGCCAGAGGAATACCATCTTAGTCACTATCAGTATCAGAACTATCATTTGATTCGGAAAGTTCTTCCATAGTATCTCTGGTGTGTGGCAATTCCAATAAGGAATCCAATTCTTCTTCTGATGATTGGTCACCATTCTCAATTTCCTCCAAATCTGAATTGTTTGGATTTGGCACAGAGCTTAGAATGGTTACTCCCTCTGTTTTCTTTGCAAGAAAATGATGAGGTAGGTATCTCTCTAAACATGGTGCCTTATTGTAAAATGAAAAAAAAAGAAAATTATTTTTACATTTTTTACAGTACTCACCAATTTTTATCGCACAAAAGTATGCCGAATAGAAAAATTACAGTGTCTGGATTTCTTCTTATAACCTCAAAACCCCGTGAAGGAGAGTCATGAATATATAAATGTGACGAGATACAAAAGTCAAGCGATTTTGATCTCTGTTTCGCTGCAACTTAGGAGTGAGATTATAGACGCCCACAACGGTTGCCACTACGCAGATGAGAACCAAGTTTAAAGTATTATTACAATATTTTAAACGAAACGTACACAAATGTGTTTATGTCCTTGAAGAGGTTAAATAACATTTTTGCCGATTGATTGATCATTTACCGATTATGCAATTCCCACTAAGATATTATCCAGACTATTTAATTCTCCAAGGTTTTATGTAACAGAGACCTAAAATTGGCATTGAGGATCCGCCTACTTCGCTGCTACGTGTTCTCGGTCTTACTTTATGGTGTCGAGTCCTTGACTGTGAATAAAATCGATCTAAATCGCCTTGAGGCTTTCGAAAGGTGGTGCTCTCACCAAGAGTCTCAGCAAGACTACTGAGATCATAAAAAGCATCAAGCAGAGAAAGCTGGAGTATTTCGGACACGTAATGACAGGTCCCAAATATAGGTTACTACAAAATATCATGCAAGGAAAAATTGCAGGTAAACGCAGTCCAGGACGAAGAAGAACCTCATGGTTGAAGAACTTGCGAGATTGGTATGATGTTGATACAAGCATGCTATTTAAGGTGGCAATGGTGGAAAGGGGGTAACCACGTTCTGAAAGGACATGGTACATGAAGAAGAAGATTTAATTCTCAATAATCAACAAAAATGTAATGCAATTACAAGTATGAATTTCATGGTAGTACTATCTTCACCGTCGCAGCACATATTTACTTGTCGATAACAGTTTTTAGATAACATGAATCATTTTTGAATGATATGTGTGGATTTAAGACATTGATTCCGGTAAAAGCTTTAATCGTAGGAAGTCGCGTACCTATATTCCCATAATAGTCTGGTAAGATTATGTAGTTACGAAATTCACAGAACGACAAAGGCACTAACAGAGACATAATGATAGAATTAATTTATAATAAAATAATTCAATTCTATAATCAAGCCTCTGGAACTGTATTATTTTTTAACAGGTGGCCTTGACGACAACAATGGGCTTAAGAAAGCGCAGTTGCCACAATTACCTCAATGTATATTACCTATGTCTAGCTGAAAGATTTACGCACTGTATAACGCTTTTGCTTAACGCAGGTGTAATATGGATCTAAAATTGAAACGATATCTTACACTTAGTAAACGAGTTCACTCTAGTCTATTATTTAATTATTAAAAGTTAATAACAAAATAAAACAAATGATGCCAATACAAAAACAATGTGTAAACTTTGGAAAATAGGGTCAAATAGTCTAAAACATATTTTGTAATAATCTTTTTGCTTGAAAGTGGTAAATTGGCATTTAAAACGTGTGTTTGGGAAGGAAACCGTAAAGAGTGGTAGATAGTTTTAACCCACATATTACTGAAACTATTTTTTGTTTAATTTTACCTTTACTTAAAGGAAATGTGTCTTATTTAACGACAAAAAATGCTAAAATAATAATTTTTGCATTAGCTGTCAAAATATATCATGTTGTTTTAAAAGGACAGCAGTAAGAAGAGTAAGAAGCAGTATATATTAGAAAGTAAAACTTTATTAATACAAAAATAATTACAAAGTATGGAAATCCTTAAAACATTTTTTTTATTAAGAAGAAACATTGTCGCATCCACCAAAAGGTTATTAGCGGCATTACTCAGTAAACAAAACTTTAAATCTGATACAAAATATTAATTGACCTTAGGTAATTTAATAAGTTTTTTACGTGACAGTTTTCTCCTAATAGATCTGGTGGAGTATTTGGTATATTGTTTATTGAACGTTCTCTATGGTATTTTGGACACTCAATTAACAAGTGGACGACGGTAAGAGGCGTAACACATAGGTCGCACAGCGGACGTTCATTGGCTGAAAGTAAATACGAGTGTGTTATCTTAGTGTGTCCTATACGTAGGAGCGTTAGAAAGGTTTGAATAAACCGTGTACTAGCACTAGTTTTCCACTGTCTTGTATCTGGTTTTAGCAATCTTAATTTAGATTGCGATAGAAACCATTCGCGCTGCCACTGACCCATCACTTTTTGTTTAAAAAACGTTTTGAGATCTTTACATACACTCTCGCGCACTAATTCAGATTCCGCACTTGTTACTGCATCACGAGCACTACTGTCTGCCTTTTCATTGCCGATAATTCCTATATGCGATGGGATCCATATAAATTTAGGAGTTATGTGGTTCTCTTGGGCGATTTGTAGTTCAGTTTTTATTAGTTGCGCCAATGTCTGTTTAGGATACAGATGCTGTATTGCAAGAAGAGAGCTGAGCGAGTCGGTGAGAAACAGAGGTTTTGAAATTGTTGAGAGGTTTGCATGTTTTAGGGCACGGTACAAAGCAAACAGTTCAGCGGTGAAAACACCGCTGTTTGAATTTGAAGCAAATTCAGCAAACATTCACAAAAGCAAACAGTTTGAATTTGAAGGTAGAAGTTGGAGTAACAAATGCACAACCAATGCCATCAGCAGATTTAGATGCATCGGTAAAGATGTTTGTGCAGTTAAGGTTCCTTAAAACATTGTTTAGGATCTAAAGGTATTTTACATTTTTCGCACAAATTGAACCTTTTTCTTACAAAGTCCGCAACGAGATTGTTTTTCTCCCTCTCTCAATGGTTCATACCATCATATCTTGAATGTAAGACCGTGTTGGGATTCCGTCTTGTTGGGCCGCGTTTGGTATCTTTTTTGTAGGTTTCCAGAAGGTTATTATAGTAGACACTGTTCGAACGTTCTTTTACCTAAGATGCCCAAGCCAGCTTTACTCTCCTGTTGATTTCTGGGAGTAAGGAACCAGATTTAGGTATTAATTGTCTCATTAGCTCATTGTACATGGTTTTTGTTTTTGACAAGTTCATTTTTAGGTTAACTTCATCACTAGCTGCATTTAGGTCCCTTCTCTTAAGTTGTTGTAGTTTTGCAGGATTATTAGCGGTCAGAACGGTGCCGTGTGCAAATCTTAGGTGACTGAACTATTCTCCATTAATGGATAGGCCTTTGTTGTGCCAGTTGCACAACAGTTAACAAATACCTAATCTATGGAGTGAAGGAGAAGGTTCTTTAATAGTATTTTCTTCAAGAGTCATCATTTAGTAATCATAAAGACTATGTGCATTGTTACGTTACCGATTTAAATATATATAGGCAGTACAACCTTCATTTCTTCAATCGCTCTAACATTTCAGCCTTCATAATTCCATACTTAATGTCTTGTTATTATATAGTTAGGGGACTGGCAGTCATATTTCTAAGCGTGTAGATTGTTATTGGTTCGAAGCTCACTGTAGTATAAAATCTAAATGTCACGTTGAAATGGAGTCGGTAAATGGATGAGTGGTACGGTGAGAGATAAGGTCTCGCAACTTGGTGAATGCTCATCCATAAATCTCTAGCTGAAGGAATATAGTAGTAGTATATCTAGAGTTCAAAAGTTTCGATTTTCTCCGTATCTCCACACTGCAGAATAAATGGTTAAAACTTAATAATAATTGAGGTCTGGATTGCAGAATACTTTAGAATGTTTATTGGTCATTATTGGAAAGTTTTTCTTTGTTGCACAAAAATAAATCGTTTCAATTTTGATTGTTAAATATCAAATCCATTTGTGTGTTGCGTTTTATTATTTCTTTTTATATTAGTATATAAAATATTTACGAATTTATGATTTATAACACAAAATCTTTACGGATTCTTTCCCAAACGCTTAGACCATGTGTACAAACTATTTATTTAAACGAGTACTGTTTTCTCATAAGCCACATAAAATCACTAACTGTGTTTTTAAGATGCCATGTAACTGTATTAAATTGTTATGTTGGGTGTGGTTTATTGTAAAATATAGAACGGCGTTGAGGATTAACGATCAGGATTAAAAAAATCACAAGTACACTTCCTTTATGTCCAAAGCCTTCAAATAAATTTAAAAGCAGTATTTCTGTTTTTTGTCCTAGTGCAAGTGATGCAAGTCATTCTGAATTCGTTCATGATGTTATGTGAATTATGAGAAGAGAGTGATTTTAAATGAATTTTACTTAATAAGAAAAATGTTCACTTGTATATAAGAGATACAGAATTGCCTTAAAATATTTATCTCATTTAATGCAACAAATTTTGTGTGTACGTGTCAAAACGAAGCCGTTTCCACGCATTTACTGCATAAACAGAGAAGAAAAGAAAGCCAATTGCGCATTCTTGTAGATTAAATCCATTTTACATACGAAAATCCAGAGGTACCCTGATCAAAAATGTTATGTGGTACGAGTACCAACTATACCGAATTAATGAATATTTAGATATCCACAATAGAGTAAGGGCCGCTTTGGCGAGACATGTGAACTACTTTGACGTCACTGTCTAAAGTGTTAAATTTGCATTACCGGCCGAACATGAACCTTAGCCAAGACCGGAACCAGTGGATAAAAATCTTGATATATGGGGTGTACTCAGAAAATTCTTTTGTGTCATTTTAGGATTTAAGTCAGATTGTGACGTATGATTCATCAATGGCGGCATTGTGAAAAGGGCATTCCATCATATCTCCGTTGTTATTGGTCCGATTGGAGCGTGTGACGCGTTAAATGAAAGGGGAGGTTATAACGAATATATTAAGATAGAAAAAACAAACAAGGCATCCACCAAAAGGTCACTCACAGTATATTCGTTATTAATTAACATTGGTTCCGACCTTGGCTAAGGCTTATGCTCGGCCGGTAATCCAGATTCAACGCTTACCGACAATGACGTCAGAGTAGTTCAAATGTCTCATCCTGTCTCGCATTGATCTTTCACACAAAATAATTAAGCGAGCGCCCATAAAGACAGCACTTCTGTATTAACTTGGTTAAATAATAACGTCATTAATTTACTCACGATTGTACAGTAATAGATAAAGTATTGTAAAAACACATATATCTTATCTCTGATTTGTTGATATATTGAATATGTAACACTTTTAGGTGTTTTTGTTTTTTTTTATGTCGTGAACTGAAGATGAAGTAAGAGTATAGTAATTTTTTACGTCTATATCAATTTCACTTTAAAAGTACCACAATTTCATTTCCGTACAGTTAATATATTTGTCATTTTGGCTTGTATTTTAAAACTTAAAGGTTAACGTTTTTTTAATGTTATGGTAAACCGGCCACTTCTTACTAACACTAACGGTATTGACCTCAACTTCAAAGTGAAATTGTTAGTAAAATAATAACTATATGGATTGATCTTTAATATATTAGTTGTATGGAATTTGTTTATTGAAAAATATTGCATGGTGTACAAGTGAAAACAGAGATATTCATATATTAAGTTTTATTTTGTTGTTTGTTGTTTTTTTAAGAATTGACTATTTAATAAATAGAATAAAGCATGAACTTTGTTTTACTATTATTTTCTCGTTTTGCTCAACATTTCAATCTAAGGTAAAAATAAACTGTTTTATATATTATTATTTCTTTCGTCCACTCCTTATCTTCAAATTCCAGAAAAACATGTCAAACTTAGGTCGTTGAAAAACACAGTTCACTTCTGCGACGGTGCAAAACTTCTAGCAATCTAATATGCATATGTATAAAATCAATATAAAGGAAGAAGAACAACTATACCAAGGATGTGTTGAATGTAACTCTCAATTCGCCACTGTTCACACTGTCTCAAGTATTTCTGAAAAATAGGTACAGCCCTAATTCCAAAATTAAAACACTTACTTCTGGTGTTGGTGATGATGGCTAAATGGATTCCTTAAAATTGTTTAATAACAAAAGAATGAAATTTTCACAAATGTAAAGAAGTATAGGCTTTCACAACAGATGATTTGTAATCATACTTGTTTTCAGGATCTTCTAGACTACTATATTTTCTTCCATTTCAGTTTTTATTTCATACATATTTAAAATTTTTACTTATATTAAATAAGAACACTATACCAATCAAAATAATTTATTTTACCACTAAATAACACTAAACAAATAAAAAAGATCTACATATTTGACTACATACTTCGTATTTTCTTCTTTTCTTTATACAAGCACTCCTGCATAACTGAAAGGAAACAAGAAATATATCAATAACTAAAGAAAACTTTTTAAATAATATAATAAAACACTTAACAAGTAATCTAACCAATATAATGTTTATGCAGGTACTATGATAATGCAGATTTTATATACAATGTTTTCAATTAAATATGTTATTCAATTAGCTAATCAATTATGTTCTTGCTAGAATTTGTGGATATTTCATAGGAGTATTCAATCCCAAAAACATAACATAACTATCTCCAGCGGCTAAGAAAAGACAAAGAAATTATTGACATGGTAAAGAACAGGAAAAATGCCTACTTTGGCAACATTATATCAAATAGTAAATACTGACTTCTACAAGGCTAGATTGAGGACAAGAGAGTCCCTGGACGTAGAAATATATCCTGGCTCGCTGATCTTTGGAAATAGACTGGTCTAACGTCGACTGATATATTTCGAGCTGCTATGAATAGAATAAGTTGGGTCAATATGGTTGTCAACATCACTAGAAGATAGGCACCTTTAAAAGAAGATTAAATCTCAGAAACAAAATTGTTAAATTGTAGTTTAACAGCCCACTTCTCTAAATACTGAATAAAGACAAAGCTATACAAAACCAGAACCAGAAAGGCTTGAAAATGATCCTGTACCTGATTCTTAATTTTTCAATTCTCATTTTAATTTGACTGGTATTGTTTAATCTTACAATGATCTTGAAGAAGTTATATTTGTGCTCCATTTTCTTTATAGACACCAATGATCTGTCACTCCATGACATTGATTTTGAATATTTTTATGTATAGCAAGAGACAACACTTTTCTCTTGGTATTATAATGAATATAGTGTGGATCGTACTATTTAATACTTACTATATGGATCAAATCTGATAACTTCCAGTTTATCTGCCAACCTATCCCTTATTTTATTAAATGTGTGACCACTTACAATACTTTCCATTTGAACCATAATTTGTCTACAAAATAAAAGTGTATGAATGTAAAGGATATATAAAAGTATGTATTAATTAAATTACAGGAAGATCGTGAGTTAAAACTAGAGAGACAGTCAAATAACAAAGAATAAAAGTGAGAACATCAATCAGGAAGAATACTTTTAATTTTCTCATATTTTAAATTCAACCAATCATGATGCAATTTACTATTTTTATTGGGAATAAGCCATAATTTTCGAAAAGTCAAAATAAACTTATTTTAAAGTAAAATTGTAGCTTATTCCCAATAAAAAATAGTAAATTGCATGATGCCACAAGAGAATACCTAGCTGCAGAACAATAATAACTAATCTTGATACAATAAACAAAAAGTGAGAATTTCGAACTTTTGTTGAAATATTTTAAATAAAAACTTTTTTAAATCCTACTGGTCTGTTGGTTGTTGTAAATAAAAACACTTATTGTTGATGTAAATAAATAAAAATAAAAAATGTAAATAAATACACTGATGTTTATTATGTAATTAAAGTGCTTATTGGGAATGGCAAAAACAGGCCAAACAATTAAGCAGTATTAAAGTTTTTTTTTTATTGAACTTATAAAGGACAATCCAATTTAATTTAATCCGTGGATTAAACTTATAAAGGAAAATCCAAAAATTTAAGGGAAGTATAATGAATCAATGTTAAGAGCTAAGTGTAACCCAAAAGAATTATTAGACAGAATTGGCATTTCTGTAAATTGGACCAAAAGTGGAAACTAACAGAAAAATACGTCAAACTATAAAACATATAAGATGAAGCACTAAAATGAATTGCCAGATATCTAAAAGGTAATTAAAAGTAAAGAAATTGTGAAATTTCAAAGTAACTCCAGGAAGTCATAAGAGTAGATGAGAAAAAGATTAAAGACGAATTAAACTAAAACTCACTTGCTTTTTACTCTCTTTAATAAAACATTCGTTAAAAACATTTTTAATGAATGAATGAAAATTTTTTGAATCTGGCCTGTTTTGAAAGTGTTAACCTAAATAAATACTTCCTCTTCTTTTTCATTGATCTCCACTTGTGGATAGCATGGATAGGCAATTCCTCCAATCATTCTTCATCCAATTCATCATTAGACAAGGAAAGAGTCTCTCTCTTACCTTGTTTAAGATTTCATCACAGTACATAGGCCCCTAGTAAAGTAAGTCGTATAGAAAGATTTGGTAAAAATTTTCTAGCGCCAAATGCGGACGGGCCGAAACTAATTTCATTTGGCGACAAATTTAAAACGTAGGTTTTGAATTTTCGGCGGCAAATTCAAAAAATATGCTCTGAATTTTAGGCGGTAAAATTCAAAAAGGATGCTTGTAATGAAAAATATAATTATAAAATAAGAAATACCTGAAAAACTTTTCTATGCCAAAAAATACGTTCTCTCTATCCAAAAATATAGTATACATTTACGCATTTTTAGATATAAATATGTAACATCATATTACCAAAGAATATAGTATGCGTCTATATTCTTTGATATTACACAGAGAGAGTATATATTATGGTATAGAAAAGTTTTTATTTATTATTTTGTGATAAACTGTTTTTCATTACATTAACAAACCAAAGTCCTGAAAATATCAAAATAAAACACAGATATCCTGACACTTGTTTATTTGTATAATGTTCTTTGGTAAAGTATTGGCAACAAATATCCTCCTCCTCCTCCTCCTCAGGGTGTGGGTGGAGACACTCTAAATATTGTTAGCTTGCTGTCTCCATTGGCTGTGATCCTGTACCAGATGGACAACTTCATTTATTAATTTTTCCACCAATCTTTATTTACTCTTCCTATCATGTTGTAGATCTTCCTATTGATAAACAAATATTGATGCCTCTCTAGTCATTGATGCTGGTTTGTTATAAGTTCCATACCTTCTAAAATACTCTTCCTTAAAGGACCATCTGTAGATAATAATTTCTGCGATCTTACTCTTCAGAATCATCACAAATTAGTATGTAACTATTGCTCAGAAGTAAAAGGTCCATCAAAATCTATAATAATGAACTATTATTAAAAATTAAGAATGTTTGACTATGTTTTATAAAATAAGACAACTTTTAGGAATGCAATTATAAGAGTTAAGAGTTTTAATAATTTTAAAATATATATAGTATATAAATAAAAGATTTATGTGGGTTAAAATTTAAAGTTAATTTAACTACAGAAGCAAAATGTACAAAATAGTATTGAGTTTGTATTTACTACCAAAAGTTTGGTATAGTTCGGTGCTGCTCTTACCTGGTGCTTTTATAAATAAACTCTAATCATCAGAATGTTTAATAGCCCTTCCCCCAACTTTAACTAACTTTCACCCATACACAAAAATTAGTCTTTTGATTTTTTCGATTTGGAGTACCACTTTGTTATTGTACCTTATCTTTTAGCAGTTTTAGCAATGTTTATTAGATGTATAAAAATTGATGTATACTGTTTTTATCGACACAATATTTTTACTAAGATATCGGCATATCCGTCTACATCTTCTACATCTACATTCTTCTTCTTTGGTTTTAGGCGTGGATTATAATGTTGCAACTAACACATTTTTTTTTCGGTGGATACTCAAAATTCTTTAGAAATAGGTTATTATAAATTTTTAAGTTGTGATTTTAGTAGAATTTGCAATCTTTGTTTTTTGGAAAACATTGTATAGTATATTCATTATTTGGATAAAATATGCAAAACTAGTGAAACCATGGCAACATCACATACATCAATGTCGTACACCTCTTGCTATGTCATAACATTTAACGTGACTAGTAGCGCCGTTGCCATTATGAACGGTTGGGCCAATACAATTCACTCTCCCCACCTGTCCTATTCCACTTACACTACAAGTTGTGGTATATACTGTGGATTTCATTTTGAATTTTGATGACGTTTTAAGGTTATGTTATGTTGTGAAAAGCAGATGAAGCGATTCTTTTATATTTTACGCTAGAACTTTTATGTATTCATATCTACTTTATTAAAACCAGGTAAAATAAAGCTTATCAGTAGTAAGTATATGTTCGAATATTGATGTAATACTTTGTAATTTTAATACACGATTTCATTGTATACTTTTCAGTTAACATAAGGTCAGCATGGCTCAGTTAATTGAAAATATTCTAAAATATATATCCGATAACGGAGATGTTAATACGTTAAAATTAGCCTCTGCATTTAACGAAGACCATCAGAAAATTATTGGAGCCTTAAAAAGTATACAAGCCCATGGAGATTTAGTTTTAGCAGAGCCAGTCAGCAATAAAAAAGTTGAACTTACAGAAGAAGGAAAGATAATAGCTGAAAAAGGTAATTTTTAAATTAATTTTACAAAACATTACAATTTCGATTATTCCACTACGATTTAAGTCTTGTGTCTTACAATTTCAATTCAGGGTAATTTCTTTTACCTGGTTTTTCCTACAATTATCTGTATAAGGGTGCATTAATTCTGAACATTGGATTTGCCGCTTCATGTTGTAAAAGTTGATTATGTAAGTTATAATTATTGTAACTACCCTATTATAGTGTCATCTGCTCTAGTCATTTGTTTAGTCCTTTCATTCATTTCTTTAGGAGTTAAATATGTTATTTTTGAATTTTGTTCTTACAGATGAATGCTTGACAATAGATGGCTTTAGTTAAGAGTTACCTATGTACTTATTGATAAAGAAATGTTTTTTTTTATTTTTAGGCAGCTATGAAGCTATGATATATAATAGTCTTGGCGAAAATGGATTACCTCAAGCTGAAGTAATGAAACTACCAAATTCCAAAATAGGTTTTAGTAAAGCAATGTCAGCAGGTTGGGTGGAAGTAGATAAATCTGTTACACCTCCAATTGTAAAAAGAAAAGTGCCTCAAATTAAAGATTTAGTTCATGAACACCTCAATAAAATTTTGTCTGAAGATATCTCCTCAATATCAGATAAAGAAAAACAAGAGTATAAAAAGAGAAAGCTTATTCAAGAAGTGGTTGTGAAAAGCTTTGATTTAAAGAAAGGACCAGAATTTAGTCTAACTCTCACCAAACTAGAAACAGATCTTACTTGTGAAATGATAAACTCTGGTGCTTGGAAAAACTTGAAATTCAAAGAGTACAACTTTGATGCGCTGGGAGCACCTTTGAGCTCCGGGTATCTTCATCCATTGCTCAAAGTTCGTTCTGAATTCAGGCAAATCTTCTTGGAAATGGGATTCTCTGAAATGCCTACTAATAATTACATTGAAAATTCATTCTGGAACTTTGATGCTCTCTTCCAACCTCAGCAACATCCTGCCAGAGATGCTCATGACACATTCTTTATCTCTAATCCAAAAATTAGTACTAAGTTTCCTGCAGATTATATGGAAAGGGTAAAAAAAGTTCACAGTAAAGGAGGGTATGGATCAAAAGGGTAAGTAAATAAGTTAAGTTAAAATTGCTAACTACCCAAAAAGACAAATAACATAGAAAAGATCTAAATATTTAAAGGAAATATTGTAAACTGTATAAATCTAAAAAATTAGATAAAATCGATATATAGAGTATTCTTAAGCAATATAAAAGAGACCTTCTTAAACTGTGCTCCTAGCCTCCAGCTTTAGATGCCTCAACCGTGTCTGGTGAATATATACATGCTCAGGTTTTTTTTTGGAGATGTCATAAAATTACTTTCAGTGTAGCTCTCTTATTTTTTCTACACTTTTATTATTTATTTTTATTTGGTCACTATAAATTAGCAAATCATCAGCAATTTGTAATATTTTGTAGCTGTTAAAGAGAATACATTTCCCTGGGTTCTAAAAACGGCCATTATAACACCCATATTTAAAAAAAGGGAAATTGACATCCCTAAAAACTATAGGCCTGTCATATTGCTCCCAGTCATCTCTAAAATAGTAGAAAAGGCCATTGCTTTGCGACTCACAAGTTTTTTCGAAAGTAATAATTTTTCAGGGTCACAGTTCGGTTTCAGGAAGGAAAGGAGCCCAACTCTTGGCATTCTGGACCTAGTGTCCCACATCTTCGATTCCTTTCATAGGACGCAATTCAGCACTATTGTGTTTTGTTACTTCAGTAATGTGTTTGATTGTATGGACCATGGGATACTCCTGAAAAAACTACAATGGTACATCTTTTGTCCACAGAGTGTCAAGTTGATATAATCATACCTCGAGAACAGAGTAAAATCTGTGAGAGTTTCTGAGGTGTTGTCAGGCGAGAGTGTTGTTAATATTGATGTTCCTCAGGGGTTCATCCTTGGACCCATAGTATTACTAATGCTATGTATATTACAAGTGACAGAATTTCAGCAAATGACATATTTGTAAGTTAGATCAATACTTTGCAATGTTATAGAAGATATAACATTTAAGTTAACATTATTGTATGTACTTTCAATGTCTGTAAATAAATTATTAATAGATCTGTAATAGATGGCTTAGATTTTCAGAAGATAGTTGTTGTTGAATAGACCAATTGTCTCAATTGGTTATGATTATTATTAGACTTCGGCAAATATGCAAATAAAAATGTAGAAAATATGCGCATAAATATGCACGTGTTTACCCGAAAATATGCAAATATTTTACAAAATATGCATACAAATAAATAAAAAAATCGTAAAATAGTAACAATTTTATTTAAAAAAAAAAGTGTACATAACTAAATATTTCCTACTATTCATTAAGATTTACATTTATTTTAAGTAACTACATCATTTTTAAGTATGAATAAACTTATTTAGAATTATGGTAACAATAAATGACCAAGTGGTGTTCAAAATTTTCTAACAAAAACTTGTGGCTTCTGTCTGAGTACATATATTTATATATGGAAAAACTTCGTTCAACATCAACTGATGTAACGGGACCATTTTTCAAACTAACCAAAACATTTGGTTCTAAATTAATTTTTTCTGAAATATTTCCAGCTAGAACACTGACTACTTCAGAAAGAATATGGTAACCTTTATTTTTTTCCATAGTAGCTTCAAATTTTTTTAAAATATCTTTTCCAATATTACCTCTAACGTTCCGACAACATGACGCAAATTCTTTTATTAATGCTGTACTTTCGAACAATGACAGTTTTGGTGATTCTGAGTAATTGTTTTTTGAACAAAACTAAAATTTGATTTTATAAATGAAAGTTCTTGTTGAAGCAAGTTACTCTGAAAAGTTTGTTTAGAATCCAAAAGAGATTGGGAACTTTCATCTGTTAATGTATCAATTATGTTCTTTATTTTAACAAAATGATCTGCATAAAAATTAGCTACTTCTAACCATGTTCCCCATCGCGTTAAAATAGGTTGTGGTGGAAGAGGAATGTTAGGTAGCATTTCTTTATAAAGTTGAATTCTTATAGGAGATTTAAGAAATACTTTTTTGACACTGGATATCATGGTATTTACAAGAGGAAACTTTTTTCGTATTTCCTCTGCAACTCTGTTTAATCCATGCGCTACACAAGTAACATGTATTAAATCTGGGAAAAATATTTTTAAATTTTGTCCTGTTTTCACCATATAAGGAGCAGCATCCGATAAAATAAGCAGTAATTTATTAGAAGGAATAGTTGTCGGAAGAAAAAAAGTTGCTAATGTTTCTTGTATAAAACGCGAAATTGTTAAAGCATTTGTTTTCTCAAGTTGCTGGCATGAAATAAGATGAGATTTTGGTAAGGTATCTTCTTTAAGAACACCAATCAATAAATGAGCAATATACTTTCCTGAGGAATCAGTGGTTTTGTCTACAGATATGTAAAAATAATTATCTGCAATTTCTTCCTTAATATTAATTAACACCGACGAGTATAGCCCGTTAGGTTTGCAATATTTTTTTAGAAACGAACTAAAATTTACATTTGCTAATTTTGAAAGCGGTATGTTTGCAGACACTAATGCGCGACACAAGTCTTCATTAAAAGTTTCTTGCTCATCTAATTTTTTTGAAGTAGATTGGAAAAATTTAGCCATTGAAGTTTGATGTTTTCCTCCTATTTTTCCTTTTTTTGCAATGTGTGAAGCAGTTCTCACATGTTGGTCTATCTGAAATTTCTTCTCACATGCTATCTATAAATAAAAATAAAAACCTTTATTTTAACCCAACCTTTAAAATATAAAAATATACAAGGTGTTTTTGGTTAATCAAATAACTGGTTTGGAAAAAAAAAACACTCGCTAAGTGTTTTAAATGCAGTATTAATCCACAAATTAGTTTTTGTTACTAACCATTAGTACATCATATAACTTATTTTAAAATTCAACAAAAGTTTCTTTTTGTTAATTCAATTACAATAAAAATAATTGTGTTTTAGAATAGCTGACTTCATAAAAAAAAGTAAAGGTGAAAAATTTTTCTAAATACACACCATTGTATTGTACCATGGACAATTTTTTCTCACTAAAGGAAGCTATTTTTCATTTAAAAACAACCTACGAGTACTAAATTTCAAGTAAATACATTTATTGGTTTTAAAGTTATTGTTGTTATTAACTAAAAGAATTTAATTTTTTTTAATTTTAACACCCTGTATCTCGAAAAGTAAATAAGTTTGACCCCTCATTAACTATATCGTTTTGTTCAATTTTTCGAGAAGTATCTACAGTCAAACGTTGTAAGTGTCATTTGGAAACACCCTGTATGTATGAAATATTAGATATTTAATAGAAAATGACTACAAAATTTCTTGATTAAAATGACTACAAAATTTTATACAAGAATTGAAATAAATTGGTATGTTTAAAAATTTTCAAATACAGTATAAAAATCTGAACTTTTATGCACTTTATGCAAACTTTTATACAAATATGCCAAAATATGAAATATTTGCATAAAATATGCACAATATGCAAAATATGCAATATGCATATTTGCCGAAGTCTAATTATTATATAGTTAATTGTTCCAAAAACATACATTATATGAAACATTATATAATTTTTTATGTTACCAGGTATGGTTATGACTGGCAGATTGAAGAAGCACAGAAAAATTTACTTAGGACTCATACTACTGCCGTTAGTGCTAGAATGTTGTACAAAGTAGCCCAGCAAAAAGAATTTAAACCAATAAAACTATTCAGTATAGATAAAGTATTTAGGAACGAGACTTTAGATGCTACACATTTAGCGGAGTTCCATCAAGTGGAAGGAGTGATAGCAGATTACAATTTAACTCTCGGGGACTTGATTGGAGTTTTTGCAGAATTCTTTAAAAAATTAGGTAATCAAGTTGTTTTAACACTTTTTGTTACATTAACACTTTTTGATGTAATATAAAGGCATTATATGGTAGACACCATCATTAAGAAGTCTTTTGACACTACAGTTTTGATCATCTCAATTTTTTCCATATGAATCTGGCTTTTAAATTTTCTCTACATCACCTTTTGCGCTTTGGTTACTATTCTTATCTTCTTTCCTGAAGTTGTGCACAAGGTCAGATATTAAGTCTCCTTAATTTTCAACTTGATAAGCAACCTCAAATAATATATTTATATCGAATAATTTATTTTTCTTAGAAAAATTCATTTTATCACCTTAAAATTGTGAAATACCTGTAGATAAACCAATCTTTTGTTGTCAAAAAAGTCTTATAACAGAATTGTAACACATCTTTAACTTTGAAATCACTTTTTACGTTGTTGAGTCACCATGTATGTATTTTTTTAGGTATCGACCAACTGGAATTCAAACCGGCCTACAATCCCTACACCGAACCCAGTATGGAAATATTCTGCTTCCATCCGGGTCTTGGAAAGTGGATAGAAACCGGTAATTCTGGCGTATTCCGACCAGAAATGTTACTCCCAATGGGCTTGCCCGAAGATGTTTCTGTAATTGCTTGGGGATTGTCACTGGAGAGACCAACTATGATTAAATACGGATTTAATAATATCAGAGACTTGGTTGGACCTAAAGTGGATTTGGATATGATTATGAGAAGTCCCATATGCCGACTTAATAGATAGTCTAAATTGTTTGTTGTTATCCTTTTAAATATTTAATATGTTTTTACAGAATAAAATTGGGAAGTAATATTCCCCCAAAGTCATGGGTTTTTTAATGTAATAGTTTTGCCAATCTGTACCTTTTTATGAAGACCCTAGTTATAGGAGACTTTTCAATGCGATTATTGCAAAGTAAAAATGTGAGTGAATTATTTGATCTGGTTTGATTCTGGTTTCTGGATACGTTCCTAAAATGGTTTAGTATTAAATTGAAACACAGTTTTATATAAAAACTAAATTTATATTAAAATATCCATAGTAAAAAATTAAATCTAAAATATATCTAAATATATCATTATAAATTAGTTAGATATGACTATACACATTTCTTAAAAATATTTATCTACAGTTCCGTCGTTGTTTCTACAGGTGAGTGGTCATAGGTGAATCCTAGATTCAAATAGTCTTTCTTTTCTTTAAACATCACATTATCATTCGTTGGACTGGCATTCATTTCGTCTTCGTCGGAAGATCTAAAAAACAAATAAACATCGATTAATATACCAAATATAGGAATTTTAAACTGGTTTTCGAAAGATCAGCGCAGATATCTTATGTAGCAACATCGTATCAAAATACGCACTGGTGAAGCGTCCATGTAACCAGTGGTAACAGTTAAAAAAAATCTCACAAATAAATATTTTATGACTACTGTGAAATAATTCCATTTATATTTTTTGCCAATAGAAATATGTGTTAATAGTAATTCAATAAATAGCCAACTAGACGCACGAAAATATTGACGAGTTTATGGAACTGGATTACACGTTAAGTTCTTACCACTTTTGTTTGTGGATACGCGTGTTGGTCTGTCGGATATCGGTCGAAGCCGGCTTGCGTCTGAAACTTTTTGTTACCATTTTTTGTTTTGGTTACTTAGAGAGATAGTACCTATTATGTAATGAGCACGAAATAGAAAAAAAGGTAATTATTTAGTAAGCCAGAACGCCTCAAAAATGCCAAATTTTTTGTGGACTTAGCCGAAAAAGTGAAAAAAACCTCAAATTTTAATGTTTTCTTTGCTTTAAACTAGTAAAAGTGCCCAAATAATCAAAAATACAGAAAAAATAACAAAAAAAGTAGTATGAATAAAAAAAAAATTACATAAAAAGCAAAGAAAAGTATATATACATGTCTTAATAAAAAAAACGTAACTAAAACATATTAAATCTCACTGTTTTTTACTGTTAAATTATGAAAAAATGGGTAAAATTGTTTAAAATAATCAAGATTTTTAATATTTCAAAACAATATGGCGGCCATGCGCAAGAAGTTAAATTTTATGTACTTTTGACATTGTTGCCAGTTTTAACCTTTAAAAGATCTAAAAATTTCATGAAAATTACCTTAATTAAAACAGGTGGATACAATCTTAATAACCACGTGCAAAACGAGTACCCGTTAACCATCGTCTTATTTTATTATTAAAAATGTAAACCAATAAACCAAATCTAACCTAACGCTGGTAAAAAAGCAGTAATAAGAATAAAATTTTATCAAAATTTTTATTGTTCATAAGAAAACGTGATAATAAACGTATAGTAACGTAACCAAATCTAAACTGACCCTTGTAAAAAAGCTATACTTTTCAGTTAAAAGTAGGTAATAATTTATTCATTTTAAGTTTTAGGTAAATTTTTATTTTTCATTAGAAAACATAATTTTGAATAACTATGGCCACACCGGTTAAAATTACCCTTCTTGATCATAAGAAACAGTTGTCATTCCTGTCATTTCTTGTTGTTTCATGGTAAATAATGGCGAATAATGGCGGTGGCTTTTAAAAATCGGGCACATTTTAAATCGGAATTATATAAAAAAGAACGCTTTGCACCGAATAAAAATCATTGCACAATCATTAGTAAGTGAAGGAGAGTTCATTGATATAAATTTCATCTCCGTAGACACGGTTCCGGTTTATTAAACTAGTACCGAAAAGAATAATGGAATAACCACATAAGCAGAATGAAAGAGACCTAGGTCGTCAAAATAGCAAGAGATAAATTCTAATCGGTAGAAGAAGTATCGGACGACCTCGCAAAAGATGGAATGACAACTTTCCGTAGAGGTATTAATCCGCTAATGAACAAGTAGAATTACTCATGATACGTGATGATACTATGATTAAGAAGATAAGATATTGCGCATAAGTCGTGACGTCATTGGAGAGTTGCATGTTCGTAATGTCAGTTTTTTGTATGTGTCAATAAATAATCTTTAATAAATAGTTTGGGGATATCCTTTTGTGTACGATTATTGTAATTATTAAACCTTTATTTAATATTATTATTTTGCTAATTGAATAATTTCACCACAGAATGCATAAAAATCCCATTTAACTTTAACAAGAATTCAAATTCTACTCTCCAATGACGGCATGCGCGAACACAACCGATTTTGTGCTACGGGAAGATCCTATCATAGTATCATCACCGAACAACGTATCATGGAATTACTTATAAAGAGGAAAAAGAAGAAGAATAAAATATTGGTACCCACCTGTACATATGATCATTCCTTGAAGAATGATCGAGATTTTTTGATAAAACATGATCTCCTACACTAGATGCTCTAGCAGTTGTAGCAGATTCGCTGCTGGCAGGACTTTGCTGGCCTGAAAATATAAATATTTATGGTTGAGTTTACCGAAAGTACAAGCTGATTATAGCCGCAAATGTCAAACATGGAACACAAATTTTCGGCATAGCAGTGTTGGCATGTTTTTATAATGTAGATGCTCTATGCTTCAAATATAAAAAGATAAAGCTTTAGAAAAGTACATTTTGTTTATATTATGTTATGAATTCTGCAATTTTTGATTTATATAAAACAACAATGAGTAAATATTTGTTTCTTTGGAGATTAATTGCAGTTAATGATTAGACATTTTTTTTAGCTATTACCCTTTGATAGATTAGGGGATAGATTTGGCAATCGTCAAATCAGCAGTTGCCAGATTACAACAGATGTTTGCAATAAATCTCGAAAGAGACAAATATCTACTCGTTATTGCTTCATATAAATTAAAAATTGCAGAATTCATAAAATAGTATAATCAAAATGTACTTCTTAAAAGCTTTATCTCTTTATATTTTTTGTAACATACCACATATGCATTATAAAAACACGTCAACACTACCAAACCGAAATATTTTTGACATTTGCGGCTACCTTCAGCTTGTACTTTCGGTAAACTCATTTATATTTATAAATATTCAAATTTAGGTACAAAAAATGAAAAATTCTACTTACCATATTTTTTAAGATTATTATCTTTGCTTATATAACTGACGTTGTCTAAATTAAACGTATGGTTCTTATTACTAAAATCTAAATGTAGATCGTTGTAATCTTCCTGATCGTCTACAGGTACGCACATTTGTAGAACTTGAGTTTCGTATTCTTTTAGATTTGGTTCTACGTAGACTGTGTCATATCGTGTCGGACTAGAAGGCACTGTGTATTGCCGTTGGACTTGCTCCTTGTAAGATTTATATCTAGAAATAATAAAAGGTGTTAATAACAATAATAAACGGTTATCGGTTAAGTGGTTAGAGCTTACGGTTTATTAGAACTTAATAAAACAACGGGAAAATATTTCCCACTTTACTTTGCCGCCCAATTTTGATTGTCGCTGTCAATACACAGAATGTTGAATTTTGTGATATTAAGTATTCCTTTCTTGGATAAATACACCAACTCTAGGCTGCCGGTGTGATGACGTATTTTTATTGACATCTGTCAGTTAAGTCAGTTTCACTTTTCAAACAAACCTTGATTAGTGTGGATAATTTGTATTTTTCGTTATTTTTTCATTTTTTTTACAGAATCTTTCCGCTTTTTGCTATATCTAAATATTCTAATAGTTACTATAACAATTTTACAAGGTTGTGTAAATAATAAAGCATGTTGTTTTATAAAAATAGCAATAAAATGCATGTATCAGTAAAGTAAGGTTAGAATTTCTTTAATTTAAACCTTTTAATTATATTTCATAGAAATATAAGACCGAATTATGATGGTATTATCGCAAAAAACACTATACTTAAGAAAAAAAAAGCAGCAGAGGAAGCAAAATTTTAACTTTATAGAAATCTTGAGATTGGGCAAACCCTGGCTTTTCAACTTTTAATTTCTTCTAATTAGTTGAATTAAGTGGTGGGGTATTCCCATTTCCGCTAGTATGGATCATAGCTGCAGCCATTTGACTTTATCGAAGGCCTTTGTGTAATCCACAAAGCACATAAGCATAGGAGTATTGAATTCACGAGTTTTTTTTTTGATTAGCTGTCTGACATTAAGGATGTGTTCTCTTGTGCCTTTTCCTGGGACAAATCCCGCTTGTTCTTCTGATATCTAAGGCAATAGAAAAGCTTTTAGTCTTTTATGTATTACATGAAGTGGAACCTTGCTTGCATGGGATATTAGGGTTACCGTTCTGAAGTTGCTGCAATCTAGCGGAGTTCCTTTTTTTTAATATAGGGATGAAAGTGGATGTTGTCCAGTCGTTGGGCCACTCTCCGGTTTCCCAAATCTTTTTGCAGATCCTATGCATAACATTTAAGCCAACATCTCCAGTCTCTTTTAAAACTTCTGCGGTGATCTGGTCTGCCACAGATTTTCTATTTTTTAACTTTTTGATTGCTTTTTCTACCTCTGACTTTAAAATGTTTGGTTCTCTTTGCAGTGAACTCGTCATGATTTGCATTCTGGGGATCATCTGCATATAGACTTCGACAATATTTTCTCAATACTTCCGCAAAAGGAATAAAATAACAATATTGTACAATATAATCCAGGGTTTCCTCGTAAAACATAAACGAAAATCATTGCTAACTTGAAAGATTTTAATTGGAATTTTAATGCGTTGTTTAAACCCCCTCCCACCTCTGTAACGCATCGTAACATTTAATAAGACCCCCTTCCCCTAAATTGAGTTACGTAATACTTGAACGGTCCCTAGTGTTTTTTATGAAGCATCTTTAAACAATTAGATTACTGTTAATAATTTGAAATTAGACGAGAATTAACATCTTATGTGTGGGTGACGGGCCTAATGTCCCATCTTTTTTATCTCTCCACATTTTACCCGTGTTTTCCATTTACTAATCAAATAAACTGTAATTACATTTAAAGTTACCGAGAGTGAAGAAAATAAACCATAAACTTGTTGGCCAAAAATTCAAAAAATCATTTACATATTTTAAAACAAATCCTTACCTTGACCAAGACACACAGATATAAATGATTCCTATAAACCCTAAGATACCTATAATGCAGGCAATTACAATTAAAGCGTATGGGAAAATATCTGTGTTGAAAGAAGCCATTACGGTAGTTTTTGGTTTTTGGATTGCTAGTGGTTCGTGGATGCTGACAGCCGTTTGCTTAATTTGACTGGTTATGTCAAGTGTTATATTCGCCATAGCAGATTTCTCGTAAATGGTCCTAAAACAAATTGTCATAATTACTTAAAGCGATAATCAAAGTGCTTCGGTAGGTGCTAGGAGCACTTACCGAATGTATAGCAATGATTATAACTGATATTCTTACTAAAGCATATGACACTAATAACTTATATTATATTAAAGATTCTTTTAAAGTAAGTAAACTTTAGGTGGTGAAAGACAACAGAAATTTGCTTCATTACCGTATATCAAAGAAATCACTCCAGCTTTAACCAGAATATTTAAAAATGTTATATACTCGTTTCCACCGTTCTTGGCGTGTGCCTGAAATAAGCTACTACGGAATTTTTAATATTCGTCTTTCTCTGATACACAGATGCGTAATTCAATTGTGCGAGTCACGTTCGTCATGGTAAAGTGCCATGAGAAGGGAATAAAGAGACCACTCATGTCTCCCAGTATTGTAGCAATAACACCGATGCGTTTGGCCGATACGGTGTCGGTGATAAGTTCGGCCTCTTTACGAATAGAGATAGCTGGTAGTGACGTGTTTTTTTTAACATGTTACCCTGATCTGTGCAGGTTTGAAGTAGCTGATGAAATAGTTTTTATAAGTAAACAGTTTTTAATTAATTAATAGTTTGAGTTCTTACTGTGTGGAATTCCATTACATAAAATAATACTCTCGACACCTTAAAAATTCCAGTTTATTATAAATTAACTCTCTCTCTTCCGATACCCATTAAAATAATGACTTGTGGCATTGTTCTTGAATGAGCTGGCTAATAGGTTTATAATTGTAGCAATTACCATTGATATTTTACGTTGTTTTAGTCGATTTTAGTCAGTCATTGTAGGAATTTGTTCCGAACAGTTTTACTTATTATTTTTTGTTGTGAATAACTAATTGTTCTATTTAATAAAAAAAAAATGACGGGAAAAACGATAACAGGAGAAATGCGACAATGTGTAGTTCATTTATTGGAGTATTTTAAAAAAGAAAAAGAAAACAACGGACCTTTGCTTTCGTTATCATCGGTACATGAACGAGTAGCGGACGCTTTGAAAATCAGTCTTCGTACAGTGACAAGAATAAAGAGTGAATACAAGACAGGGGCAGCTCTTACTAGACCAGGAGAGTCACGTAATGTACAAAAAAAAGACTAATGATGTCAGCGATACTATAAAAGAAGAAATTAGAAATGTACTGTATGGCATGAAAGCAAAAGGAGAGCACGTTACAATTAAAGTTCTAAATACACAATTAAGAAACAAGCTTCTCTATGACGGTTCTGATACAAGTTTGTGGCGTCTTATGAAAAATTGTGGGTTTTCATACAAACTAGAAAATAGTAGACGAGTGCTATGTGAGAAACCATGTATTGTCTCCAAACGACTGTATTTTTTGAGCCATTATATGAGAAATTTTTTAAGTCCAAGCCCACTTCAGTTCGTTTTTTTATATGAAACATGAATATTCCTAAAAGGGGCATATAAACGTACTTGGCAAGATGACTATGTGAAAAGCATCAGAAAAGGACACGAAAATACAGGTAAAGGCTTTGTTGTTTTACATGCCGGAAGTAGGCAAGGATTTGTTAAAGATGCTGGATTACTGTTTTCTACGAAATCGAAGAGTGCAGACTATCATGATTCTATGAGTCTTTTAAAAAGTGGGTCTCCGAAAAGCTGATACCAATGTTGGAGGAACCATCTCTAATTATTATGGATAATGCCTCATACCATAGCTCTTTAATAGAAAAGTTACCGAATGCCAGTTGGAAAAAATCGGACTTACAAGAATGGTAACTAGCGAAAAAAATTATTTTTAACGACGATTCGAGCAAGACAGAGCTATTGAGTCTTTGTCGCCAGAATAAACCACAAAATACCAGGTACGTTATAGACGAGCTACTCCAAGAACATGGGCATCAGGTTTTGAGATTGCCTCCATATCACTGTCAATATAATCCGATTGAGTTGGTCTGGGGCATTTCTAAACAATACTATGATCGTCATATTGGAGAACATGGACGTGGAGATGAAACAGTGAAAAAAGTTTGGGGCGATGCATTAGCTGGGGCAACACCTGCAGTGTGGGCGAGTTGTGTTAACCATACTGAAAAATTAATTCAGGACGACTGGGCAAAAATGGTCACATATGATGAAAATGAAAGTAGGATTATCATCGATTTGGCGGAAGATTCCAATGATGAAGACAGTTCCAGTGGAGACGCTGACTGATTAGCTAATTAATCAAGGTCAGTACGTTGTAACAGTTCAGAATTCGCTACAGTGCTTAAAACTTAAAAAATCTGTATCATTTTTTAATTAAAGTGGGTTAAATAATTAACACTTTTTTGGGTATATTTCAAAATCCTTTTAAAATGTACTTTTTGTTATATCCTGTCCTATTGTACTGCAAGCTAGGAAAATACTTCTTCGCAATTTATACGTATATTCCGTTATTAGAAATTTAATGAAAAATAATTTATAATTTTCTTTTATAACTATTATTTCGTTTGATATGCTACATTTTGCTCCGCCACTGGAGGAGGTAAACGAATCGAGCTTAGACAAGGAAAGACAGATGAAACAACTTATTGCAAGAGTTTTTACACGCACACGCCAAGAACGATGAAAACGATTATAGATGTAAAAATTTCAAATAACAAGTTCTGACCATAAATAAAGTGTTCTCAAGTAATTTAATAAAAAAACATTTATTGTTTTTATTTTATTGTTTTTATTTTATTTTATTGTTAGATTTTATTTTATTGTTTTATTGATTTTAACATCAAGAAAACAAAGTACATGGTATGTTCAAAGCATATTCCACCTAGTCAATTACTGGTAGATCAGCAACAAATACTCCAAGTGCCCCGTTACTACTATTTAGGAACCACCATAAACGACGAATCGGACCACTCAGTTGAGATAAAACAAAGAATTGAAAAAGCCAGGTCAGTATTTGTCAGAATGAGCAAGATATTTAAGAGCCACGACCTACCTTTAAAAACGAACATCCGTTTATTGAGATGCTACGTGTTTACAGTGCTGCTTTATGGACACTAAACGAGGCATCCATGGGAAAACTCGAGATGTGGTGTTATAGACGGATACTGAGGATCTCCTGGGTGGACCGAATAACAAACATTGAGGTTCTACGTCGGATGTGAAATTATATCCACAGTGAAACAACGCAAGCTAGAATATCTTGAACATATAATGCGAAACGATCATAGATATAACCTGCTGCAACTTATATTACAGGGAAAGGTCTACGGAAAGAAGGAACCAAGAAGAAGAAGAATATCTTGGCTCCAAACTTACGAAAATGGGTTTCCTTGACCACTTCAGGACTATTTCGAGCTGCGGTCAAAAAATGTTAGAATTGCCATGCTAGTACATGCACAAGAAAAAGAAGATATACATTTTAAAATATGCAGACGTAATTTGTATTAAAAAAACATAGAGTAAACAAAAACAGCACTGCTAATTTTGTCATGACACCACTGATACATCTATATACCTACTCTCTAAGAGAAATGAAAATCGGATAACTGGATAACTATTTCAATTATCGATATTAATTTAATTTACTAATGTATCTCCCACTTAGTTTATTAAACGAAATTTAAAATAATTAAGCTAGAAAACTACATAATACGTTTAATACTCGTAGTACTTACTACCAATAATGGCCAAAAAATAGTTATTTATAGTAGATATTTCCAAATTTCCATTGCCACTATTTACCAATCGACACGATTCACCGCACGATGTTTAACTCTTCATGGTATTTCAACAACTGTATTAAACACCTATCTGCTAGACTGCAATCAACTAATTATAACAGGCCAGGTATTCGAACGCAAGTAGATAGGTATTGTTTTAGTATATGGGTAATATAATACACCCACTGTAAGTAATAAAATAAACAAACCATTATAAACGTTATATCGATATCGTTATCGATACCTCAGTTTAATAGTGTAGCCAGTCAAAAAAAATCGAATTTGACTTATTACGACAATGATATTCTTAATAAAAATTTCCACATATTTTAATTTTCAACACAAATATTCAATTTTTGGCTTATAGATGGTACAACCAACATATTTTCTCCTTTTTTTTCCTAAGTTAATGGCACTGGCAAAGCCAAAAGGCCAGTCATGTTTTCTCATAGTTTTATCATCCATTTCCATTGTTTACATTATATACATATTAATATTTTATACATGTTAAATTGGAATAAAATATTTTTAGTGTGTTAGTAAATGCCTAAATATTTTGGTTACTTATTTTCATTTTTATTGTTTTTTTTTATATCAGTATATATAACGTTGTAACTATTCTTTTATTTTTATTGTTAATTTCTTTTTATTAATATTTTTTTTTCTTTAATATTATTCATTTATTGGTTTGATTTTTTTTTGGTTTTTTATATATTGTTTTTTTTTTGTTTGTTTTTTTTTTCGTTTTAGCCTTACAAATTTATTCATATGTCGCAATACTGCTTACAAAGTAATATTAGTAGATTTTACATACTGATATATGATGTTGTAGATACTATTATCCTCTAATGTCAATAGATTTGAAACATTTATTGGAAATTTCATTTTGTACGATATTAAATTTTGATAAAACTGATCAATTTCTAATTTTTTTAACGAGCATTCTAAAAGAATATGTTGTAAATGGGCAATTTCATCACATAGACATTTATTATTATCTAACAAACCTATTTTATGTTTATAAGCTGGAAATAGTGCATGATTGCAGCGCATTCGACTTATCCGAATAATTGATCGATTACGTGTACTCTCAAACCATGGTTTGTCCCTTATTTTTGGTTGTATATTCTTAAAAAACTGTCCTTTGTCTCCACATTTATATTTTATCTGCCACTTTTCCTTAAGTTCCTTTCGAAAAATTGGAATAAAATCAGACTCTGGTATTTTTAATCTAAGTATTCTTCCATTTTTTGCACTATATTTTGCAAAATAGTCCACTTCTTCATTTTCTTCTATACCTAAATGGGCTTTTATCCATGATATATAAATTTGTTTTCCTCTACTTAATACATTTTGATACAATTCCAAAATATAAAGAAGGATGTAATTTAAATTAGGATTCAAACAAAGATTATTAAGTTTTTCTACCGAACTTTTAGAGTCTGTAAATATGACAAATTTATCCTCTTCTTGTTCTAAACACAGATTAATTGCTAATTTTATGGCAATAAGCTCAGCACTGAAAATTGACATCATATCTGATAGTTTGTATATTAGTTTAATATTTTTGGAAGTATAATAAACTGCACAGCCAACTCCATGTTCCGATTTAGATCCATCAGTATAAACTTTTTCATACTCTTTCCATTTTACTATACAATCTCGATAATATTCTTTTTGTATAATAATATTGTTTTGACACAAATAGCGAGCAACCAACATATTTAACAAGCAATGAAGTATAATATTATAGACTCAGCCAGTGGTATATAAAGTGTTACAAATATGATTCTCTTTCTTGTAGGAGACCTAAATGCAAGATCCCCAACTGGAACGACAGAGCTAAGAACAGAAATGGAAGACTATTAAACACATGCCAATGTTCAATAACTCAGTTACCAGCTGAAGTCCGTTTGAAGAGGTCTACCTTCCGGACGCTGGTACTCACGTGAGGCACGGTTATATGTTGCCTGAAGTTAAATCCAATAAAATATTAAACACCATTTATTTTTAACAACATGTACATTTTTCGGTAACTTCAATTTTTGTAAAGGGTTGTACCCTAATATTTTGGTGGCTCAGGCATGTTAACCTGCTTTTTAACCTGATGATGAAATTATTATTCCGAAAACGTTTGTGTTTATTTTGATGTAGCCCTTCTAAGGGTTTTTTAAATATACCTACATACAAAGATTTAAACCTCTTTTTGTGATACATGGTATACAGCCAGCTGCAGGAATTTATCTTCCTTGTGGATTTTTTAAATTATAATATCTTAATTAATCTAATATTCTCAGTGACTGGCCTACAATAAATTCCTGTTTAAAATTCATCAGATGATGCATCTTACGGTTATGCATTGCGCCATAATCATACTAATAGTTATAAACTTCATTAACAATTAAGTCGAGGAAGAATTATTTATAGATTATTATAAAATATCTTTAATAGGAAATGCATGTAATGCCGGTAGTGGCCGAGATTTGATTAATCTCAGAGAAAATATATACGGAGTAATACAAAGAGTTGAGTAGCATTGTTAAAAATATATAGCCAAAAAATTTACATTTCACAAATAAATATTTTTTTTTATTTAAACAAAAATGACCCTGCATCAACTACTAAGAGTTACAGAAAAAACGAATGAATCATATGAAGAATATAAAGGGATAAGAACTGAAACTCATCAAATGGTAAGAAAAACAAAAACAGATTACTGGAAAAGATTCACAAAAGGACTAGAGATGGATTTCTATGGACAACAGAAACAAGTATGGCGCTTCATAAGACAACAAAGAAGCGAAATGAAAGAAATAGTTGAAATAGAACACATACAAGAGGATAAATGGGAGGCCTTCCTGACCGAAATGTTGAAACAAACAAAACGAAGAACCTTTACCAAAAACGCCAAATATAATAACTGAGAAAAAGACCGAAATCTCCCAAAAAGGATGTGAAAGAAGGAATAAACAAATTAAAAAACAAAAAGTCACCAGGAGACGATCAAATACCAAATGAACTCTTAAAATATGGAGATGATCACCTTGTACAACAACTGCAACTTCTTATTAATAAAATAATCACCACGAACAGAATACCAGATGAATGGAGGAGAGCGATCATGGTGCTGTTCTTCAAAAAAAGGAGATAAGAAAGACCCCAATAATTATCAAGCAATAAATCTATTAAATACAACACTCAAATTGACAACAAGAATATTAGCGACAAAAATAAACGAACGAATATCTCTGCAAGAGGAACAGCGAGGATTTCGGACAGGAAGATCATGCACGGATGCAGTTTTTGTAATAAGACAAATAAAAGAAAAGTCGCTGGAATACAACAAACCAGCATATATGTGTCTGATAGATTTGAAGAAAGCGTTTGATAGAGTGAGAATTCGGGACGCGATTTATTATATGAAGAGGGAATATCACTGGATTTAGTAAAAACCATTGAGAATATTTATAAAGATAACATAGCTATGGTAAGATGTAAAGGAAAACTATCGCAACCTATCAAATATGAAACTGGCATTAGACAAGGAGATTCGCTGAGCCCATTGATATTTAATCTGATAATGGATGAAATCATAAAGAAAGTTAAAAAAAGAAGAGGATATAGAATGGGAGAAAAGGGAATAAGGATAATATGCTACGCTGATGACGCCATAATAACAGCCGAAAATGAAGATGACCTAGAAAGGTTAATTAAAGAATTCGAAGATACGGCGCTCATATACAAAATGGAGATCTAGAATCTACATGATATATACTATATGAAAGCTGCTAGCGTCCAAACCGCTGTGAATAAGTTTAGAAAGACTGGCATTCAAGCTCTCAATCCGGAAATTTTTAGAAGACTGGATGTTTGAACCAGCTGAAATAACAAAAACACCGATGAACGATCCGATGATTGGTCCCGTTTTAGAAAATAATCGGCGCTCTCCACCTCGTACACCACAATTATCACAAAACCAAGTTTATAGGGATGCAGAAAATGAGAATTCTCTAAATACATTGCCTTTAGATACTTTTACACCATAAAAATCTCCTAAGGTGCTTAAAAATAAGGAAAATGGTCATATTACTCCTCCTCCTCTTTCTTGCAACAAGTTCTATGCTAATGCGATACCCTCTTGTTTGTACTCTGTCAATAAATGTCAAGTCACTCCCAAAGAACTAGTTGCCCTTCCTCATGCAGAAAGAAAACAGCTGTGTTAGCCTTAACACCTTATAAAGAAGAACTGGAGAGGTCTATAGGTAAAAAGCCCATCAAGAAACCAAAACTAAATTTGGAAGAAAAACAAAATTGGAAAGACAAAGAAAAAATAAGAAATATGTTCTAAAACCAAGAAAAGAAAAAAGAGAAAGAAACAAAAGGGGTAGCAGTTTAGTTGATGAAGATTTAAATATAGTCTAAAATTATGTGAACTACCATATTCCATCGAATAGCACTACATCACCAAAAAAAGTAACATGGACATGATAATGAATATTGAATATTTGCCTAATAAATATAAGTTTTAGTGCAATAACGAAATATATTAGGAATAAAATATTTTATGCACTTACCTTTTAACTATAGAACTATTTCTATCCAATATAGTATCAGTCTCAGGATCTACAGCATAAAACCAGACATCGGTAGCGGTAGAATCAGTCTCCAAAGTATTATTTCCTCCTACGTATTCCCTAGATATCATTTTTTCAACTCCAACTATCAGCCCCGTTTGCTCTTGTAAAATTCTTATGATGTCATCCTTTTTGGTTAGCACTACGTCAGGTGTGGCATCGCCTATCACCAAAATCATCCTGTTCGTTGGTGAAATAAGATTAACTATTAACGACGTTCTTATTTCGAAGAAGTCTGTGGTTGAGTTTGGATTGTCTCTGGCAATTACTTCAACTCTAAAAATTAGAAAAAGTAATAAGTTGTTGGAAAGATTTCTTGAAAAGACTGAATTCTAGAAAAAGTCTAGACCTAACTACGACATGACAGCCCTGCAACATCCGGAAGTTAAAAAGCAAGTAGGGGAATATATTAACAACCAAGTTAAACAACTAAAAGAAGAAAATAACATCCAACGAGAAATCAATCAATTCGAAGAAATAATTAAGAAAACTAAACAAGATCTGCTAAAACCAAACAAAAAAACAAAGAAGAAATCTTGGATGACTCCAGAAATCCTTCACTTAATGGAACGCAGAAGGTTAATTAAAGGAAATAAAGATGAATATAAAAAAATGCAAGCTTACATCAGAAGAAAAATAAGAGAAGCTAAAGAAAAAGAAGCTGTAGAGAAATGTAAAGAAATAGAAAGACTACAAGCCAAGCATGACAATTTTAATGTACACAAAAAGGTAAAAGAAATAACGGGTACTTTTAAAAAGCGAACACAAATGAAACTCATAGACACCAATGGAAAATTAATCATTGACACCCAAGAGATGAAAGACAAATGGAGAATATATTTGGAGACACTTTTTCAAGATCAAAGAACGGATTATAGGCATCCATTTTCAGAGAGGATGACGGGCCCGGACATACTTAAATCCGAGGTAGAAGAAGCAATAAAACGGATGAAAAGCAGGAAAGCTGTGGGGCTTGATAATATCTAAGCTGAATTTTTAAAACTCTTAGAGGAAGAAGAAATAAATTGGATCACGGCTGTCTTCAATAAAATATACAATACAGGAATCATCCCTGATAAATGGCTAGAATCAGAATTCATAGCGATACCTAAAAAACAGGGGGCTAAAAAGTGCGAAGAATATCGAACAATCAGCCTAATGAGCCACATGTTGAAACTGTTTCTTAGAGTCATCCATGGAAGAATTTATAAGAAGTGAGAGGAACAAATATCGGACAGACAGTTCGGCTTCATTAACGCTGTGGGTACCAGACAGGCACTTTTCGGAGTACAGGTACTGATTCAAAGATGCAGGGACGTTAACTGCGACGTATACGCGTGCTTGATCGACTATGAAAAGGCATTTGACAGAGTTCAACATCAAAAGATGATAAACATTTTAAAAGAAGCAGACCGGGATGACAAAGACCTCAGAATAATTTCAGAACTCTACTGGAATCAGACCGCATACATGAAAATTAACGGAGAAGAAAAAGATCACATAAAAATACTACTTGGAGTTAGACAGGGATGTATCCTATCGCCGTTGATATTTAATATGTACTCAGAGAAAATTTTTAACGAGGCTCTTTACGGAATAGACGAAGGCATCCTTCTAAATGGTGAAAGAGTAAACAATGTTAGATATGCCGACGACACCATGGTGATAGCAAATAGTTTAGAGGGACTTCAGAGGCTAATGGACAGAATAAACGAGTACAGTCAACAGTACGGACTAAACATTAATACCCACAAAACGAAACAAATGATTATCAGCAAGGAGAATATAAATGGGGCTCATCTATACATTAATGGGACGCAGATAGAGCGAGTAAAACAGTATTGCTACCTGGGAACTATTATAAACGAACAGTGGAGCAATGTACAGGAAATAAAGTGCCGCATAGGAAAGGCAAGAACGGTCTTTAACAAAATGAGCGCCATCTTCAAAAGTCACAACATATCCCTAGATACAAAAATGAGACATTTGAGATGCTATGTTTTCTCTGTGTTGTTGTACGGGGCGGAGGCATGGACGCTTACAGACACCACTATTAAAAAACTTAAAGCATTTGAGATATGGCTTTATAGAAGAATGCTGAGAATATCATGGACAGCAAGGATCACGAACAAGGAAGTTCTAAAAAAAATGAAGAAGGAACCAGAGATTGTGTTTACCATCAAACGCATAAAATTGCAATATCTGGGACACGTTATGAGAAATCAGCACCGTTACTCTCTGCTGCAGTCTATATTGCAAGGTAAAGTCAAAGGTAAGCGAGGACCCGGTAGAAGGAGAATATCATGGCTGCGGAATTTAAGAACATGGTTTAAGAAAACCTCAACGGAGTTGTTTCGAGCCGCAGCGAGGAAGGTCATGATTGCCAATATGGTTTCCAACATCCGAAACGGATAGGAACCAGAAGAAGAAGATTTAAGTATTAGTTAAAGTATAACAATAGCCTTCCAAAGTTCCAATTTGGTTTTTGTATATTGAAGTCTACTGAATATGCTAATACGGCCCGAATACCATGAGTATAAATCAACTTTAGAAAAAATTCAACAGCTTCACGTTTCATCCGCTTTTAATAACGGTATTCTCGATATTATTTAACAAAAGTTATTGGCAATTGGAGTAACAAATGAATCGGTCTTTTCAGAAACAATGAGTCAATTTTTGTCAATATTGACATTTCTTCATAAATCCGATTTTTATACGTCAACGCACAGTTCTAAACAGAAACGACATCAGTCTCGACTTGCTGTACAATGTACAATAAACTACAGCTCCATTCCATTAGAAAACCACATGAGTCATCGAATAATGTTGTTTCGGTGCGCAATTGTCATTTGTAAACAAAACGATCAAGATGGCTGCAATAAATGGCACGAATTATGATCTGAATTTAGAACAAAGTAAAAAAAGAGGTAAAAAAGACAATTATAAGTCAGAAATTGAGGGGCTCGGTAGTAAACAATGGTAAAGGACAAATTTTGATTTTTCCCGAAATATTATGTAAAAGATGGCAAGGGACATGGCAACGCAGAAAACTTACTGACTTATTTTATCCTCCGAATAACAGATGGCGCAAGATTAATTTCTTAAAATTTGGTAAGAGACATGCATACGCATGAAAATAATGTTATGTGTCCATGATGGCGGAAGACAAAGCAAGTTGTTCAAATCTAAATGGCTTTTTTGATGTTATAAGTGACATTTCTGAGAGCTACGATGATTATGACTCAGATAAAGATCCTGAATTTAAAATATTTAGTGAAGCTAGCTCGATTAACTTTCTACAAAGAAGGTAATTTATTGATATTCTTAGAATAATTGTTTGCAAGTATAAAATGGTAAAGGATGTACTTAACATTGTTTACATCCACATTCACTTTGCATAAAAACTTAACATTTTTTACTTGCAAATATGAAAATGAATGAATCGGCAGCCCTATAATACTTAATACGATTTTTATTTATGTTTTAGAAAACTTTTGAAAGAACATGGACTTCAAGAAATTTCTTCTCACACATACCCAGAGTCCAGTACTGAAGAAGAAGGGGAGGAAGAAAAAGAAAATAGAGGAGAATTTAATGAACACAGTAAACAAGAAAAAGAAGATTCTGTTTCAGAAACAAAATCTAGAAAAAGGAAACGCAATTTTAGTAAGCAATTAAAAACGAAAGAGCTCAGAAATCGCGGAAAAGAATATAAACAATACAGAGGTAAGGGAAATATTGTTTTATCAAAAACACAAGGTCCACCGTGTAGTTGCCCCAATAAATGCTATGAGTTATTTGCACCTCATAAAGAGCTGCAGACAATTTCTGTTAATGTCTGGGGCATGAACAGTTTTGATACACAAAATGCTTACTTACAAGGTTGTATGAGATCTAAAAATGTGACTAGGAAGAAAACTAAAGCACTAATGTCAAAAAGATCTCAAACTATTGAATATAAATTAAAATCACAAGGAAAAGATGTTAAGGTATGCAAAATGGCTTTCCTAAGTAATCATGGCTTACAGAAAAATCGAGGTCGAGTTGAAAATCTAGTAAAACAATTAAAAATTGGATCAAATACTCCAAAATCAGATCTAAGAGGTCGACATTCAAACCATCCTAAAAAATATTCCAATTCTGATATAGATTTTCTGAAATCTTTTATTGAAAGCTTACCTAAGTACAAAAGCCATTACACTCGTTCCGAAATCTCTAGACAATATATGAGTATGGAATATTCTATTCAGACTTGTTATAAGAAATATGTAGGAGAATGCATTTTGAAAAAGAAAACTCCAGTTTCTGCAGATAAATTCAGAAGAATATTTACTGAAGAATATAATATAAGTTTCAAAACTCCGAAAATGGATACTTGTCAAGCGTGCGATAAGTTTTCAGTGGCTTTAGAAAATGCTAAGTTACACAATGATGAAACTGGAGTTAAAAAAATTTAAACTGAACTGAAGAATTACATCATAGAAAAGCTGAAGCAGGTCAACAGGCAGTTAGAGACGCAGTAGAGGAAGCAAACTTAAACCCAGATGTGCATACAATAAGTTTTGATATACAGAAAACCCTTTACACACCAAAGCTTACCACTGGTCCCATGTTCTATAAGAGAAAACTGTGGTGCTATAATTTAAGCATACATTCCCTTAGAGATGGTCAGGGTCACTTTTTTATGTGGGATGAATCTACTGCTAAAAGAGGGTTGGACGAAATCGCTAGCTGTCTCAAAATTTACTTTGAGAAAAATAATATTCGTGGCAGAAAACTAATAGCTATTTCAGACAATTGCTGCGGACAAAATAAAAACTGGACCATCATTGGTCTTTGGCTTTGTCTTTTACAAAATGACTATTTTAAAGAAATAGTTCATATATTTCCTCAGGTAGGACATACAATGTTGCCAAGCGACAGAGACTTTTCTGTAGTAGAAAATTATGTCAAAAAAAACTGTGAAATGGTCTATTCGCCCAATCACTGGGAAGACATTTTGAAGAAGTGTCAGAAAAAAAAACCTTTTCTAGTAACTAGGGTCCAGCAAGAGGATATATACGATTGTTCAGTACTGAAAAGCTATTTTAATCAACCGGTAGGTATTTTACAAAGTAGTGTGAAATTATGCCTATCTTCAGAAGTTCCAAAAAATATACAATATTCAGCATCTATTCAGCATACAGCAATAAAAGAGGAAGACCAACAGCTGCAGAAGAAAAATTTCCTACACTTACTCAAAAATATAACATCCCCTTAGTATTCATCCAGAAAAACTGAAAGATGTAAAATCATTCTTGGAATGGATTCCAGCTGCTTATCACGAATGGTATATAAATTTAAATAAACCCCTAGTACCTACCAAATTATGTTAAGTCAACACCACTTAACATGTTACGTTAAACTTTTTCGAATATTTTAGGTAAATAATGTTAAGTTGTAGGTAGTACATATTTTTATATGTTCCTCAATAAACACATTGTAAAAAAATATTTGGTATTTCATATTTTGCCTACTGATTAACAACATAATTAACTAATTTTAACATGATTCATAGTCTTATATTTTTTTATAAAAAATATAAGAATATTTTTTTCAAAATTCAACACTTCAAATCTCAAATCCTCTGTATTGTCCCTTACCATTTTTTACTGCCGGACCCCTCAATCATTAAGTCAAAACTATAATTTCTGACTCATGTTGTTTCTGAAATGAGCGATTCAATTACACCTACCGACCAATTACTTTTTATTTAAAACTGCGCAATGAAGAACTTTTGAAACTATGTGTAGTTATATAAATTTTTTATATTTTTAATAATGGTTTCATACCTGATGGGCAACAAAGAATCGTCAAAATTCTCAAATGACTTCTTAGTTTGTACTATTCCAGTAGAAGAGTCGATACTAAACAGCTCATCACTAGAATTTCCCGACAGAGAGTACTTAATCTTCCCGAATTTTCCACTATCCTTGTCATCTGCCTTTATTTGCGTTACAGTGGAAGCTATCGGAGAGGTATATGGAATCGCAGCGTAGTATTTTTCTAGTTCTGGTGAAGTATAAATGAAAAATGGTTTGTTGTCATTGACGTCGATGACATTTACGGTGATCTGCGCAATGGCGAACTCCTTATTGATGAAGCCCTTTAGAGACATTATTTCTACTTCAAAATGATAGGTTTCTTGAGTTTCGTAGTCAAGAGTATCATTGAGGTAGATGGCACAATTTCTATCTTCTGTCACATTTATGAAGAACTTTCCTGAAATTAAAATGATTATTTTACTTAAAATAAATAGAGAAAAGTAAGGAATACATATGAGAAAAAACAACTAATAGTTAAATCAGATAAGATTTTGAAAATTATTGGAAATAAGTTCTATTGAAACTTTGTTTGTATATAAGTCCTCAAATATGATTGTGTGATGATAAAATGTTTTTACATGACATTACCTCCTATAGACCACTAATCTGTGGGTACTTGGGCGGAATGAAGTTCCAATTAATACCTTCATTACTGACGGCAATAGTTCAAGATTGTGAATGAGACAATAACAAATCTCCCAATCTTTTCAATTTTTTCTTTGCTCCAACGAATTTTGTATAGTTTATTTCACGAAAAATGGTTGAGTGCTTAATGATTGCAATAAAATCCGACCGCAAGTACCCCAGCTTAGTCAACATTAGTTGAGCAGGTAAGTATTCAGGTAAAATTGAAGCTACTGTGGAGTGTTGTTATCTTGTTTGTATAATAAATTCCTGGTAATATAAAAACGATTAAAAAATCGTATAAAATTATAAAAACGATTAGAATACATTTTGTTTCATAAAGTTGTAAACATTTTAACAGTGAGTTTCACTATCAATGGTTGATATATTAATGACCACAATAAATTTGTTGATCGTTAAGTATTTCCTGGAATAATTATACAGGTTCCCTCTATTCTGTATAATTTGTAAAAGTATATAAAACCGATGAGAATTTTTTAAATATACATTTTGTTTCATTTAGTTGAAAGTGTTACAAGTGTTACCAGTGTTATACCTATTTATACCTATAAAACAGCATTATGTGGCGTCCGTGGAAAAACATTGATGGTGCTTCTTCCAGTGTTCCAGCAAAGAAAAAGCATTTATCTGCTGACGCTAGAGAAATCGTAAAAACAATATATAGTTCTTTACTTACAAGAGGACTTACTGCTAATACTGCTGCCAGTGAAATATCTGATTTAACGAAAATACCTCTAACCACAGTGAAAAGAAGTACATCAAATCCCATTAAGTCAAGAAGGAAGCGTAAGGATGCCGGTTCTACCAAATGTATTGACGAAAGTGATAAGGACTTAATAAGACGAAAAATTTACACAATGTACGAAGAGCAACGGATACCTACATTAGATGCTTTAAAACAACGGCTTACTAATGATGATACACAAATAAACTGTAGCCGCATTAGTCTTTGGAGGATTTTGTCTAAAATGGGCTTCAGATATCGTACAATTGACAAAAGGCAAGTGCTTATGGAGTCCCATCGTTTACAAAAGTGGCGTACTGAATTTATAACTTCCATAAGAAAGTACCCTACAGAAGATCGACCAATAATTCATCTGGACGAGACATGGTTTGACACTCATGAAACACCATCCAAAGGATGGTCCGATTCTTCCAACATTGTTTCAAACAAAAGCTCCATCAAACAAAAGGAAAAGAATAACAATTTTACATGCAGGATCAGAAAATGATTGGGTCCCAAATGCCTTATGGCTTTCTGCAAAGAACATTAAAGACTCCTGCGTGGACTACCATGAGGATACAACGGCAGAGCTTTTTGAGCAATGGTTTAAGAATTGTCTTATACCTAACCTTCCTCAAAATAGTGTAATAGTAATGGACAATGCAAGTTACCACAGTCGTCAATTACATAAGTCTCCAAGGGCAAATAACACGAAAATTGAAATTCAAAACTACCTGTTAGAAAACGATATATATTTTGAAGAAATTTATTTAAAAAATGAACTGTTAGAAGTGTTAAAATCATTATCTATTAAAAAAGTATATGTTTGGACGCATTGGCCGAGGACATGGGACATACAGTGTTACGGCTTCCACCCTACTATTGTTTATTTAATCCCATAGAGCATATGTGGCACCAACTAAAGTCAAATGTTAGGTCACAAAATGTTTCTCCGACTTTAAGTGGTAGTGTAGTCAAATTAATAAGGAAATGTGTTGATGATATTTCCCCAGAAAGTTGGAAAAATACACCATGTAATGACCGTAGAAAATCAAATGTTACTTTGAATCACATAATTAAACCAATTGTTATTAATCTTAAAGAGGATAGCGACAGCGAAACAGAATTAGGTATTTAGGAATTCATAAATATATTTTGGTTATTTTGGGTATTTTTTTTTGTAAATATTAACTTGTATATATTTTCTATATTTTTTTTTCAATTCATCCATTTTTTGTACATTATGTATTCGTTTGTATGTATATACTGTAAATAGAACTATTATTACTGTACATTTTTAACGATATCCGATTAGGAAGAGCAAAAACTTTTAAACACGCCAGTTTTTTGCTGACAGTCCTAAGCCTGTAAAAAGTGTGAAGGAAAGTACCTTTCTGAATTTAGATCCATATACTACAATTATTCACGTAGAACAAAAAAATTACTTTCTTCATGTTAAAAATTGTTCAATTATCAAGTATATTCACTTGAACAACCTGAAAATACCATATGAAATAATTTAATAAATTTTTATAATCGTGTATTACACAGCTACCAATGAAATATATTAAATAACAAACTTTCTGAAGTGCGACCCTGTGTACTTCGGTAATTTATTGAGAGACTCTTGTATACACAATAGGATCAACTCAGCACTCAACCATTTTTCGTGAAACAAATTTTACCATTGTCGGATATGACTTTTTATCGTTTACCCCTACGCGCAACAAATCTACAAAAACACGCGGTAAAGGCTTCTATTGTCAGGTCCGACACCAACTCAATATAATTTGCTTTAGTAGAGCAGCATACAAACATACATAACATTTGGAAAACGTAGCTATTCCCCCCTACTTGTTTTTAATTTGGAAAGAACCAGCATAATCCATCATTGTCACATGAAATGGAGGTAATGGCGTTACCCGGTCTTTAGGTAAAGGAGCCATTATCTGAGAAAGTGGAATAGGCTGGTCCTTGAAGCACCCTATACACATATGTATGACATATCGTACCAAATTTCTACCACCAATTTCAAACAACAATTCATCTTGCTTAAATTTACAATACAGTCCCAACGTCTTGTTTTTTTCTTTCTCTCCAAAATGTACGTGATCAATCAATATTGAACTGTCTAATATCCGTTGAACTTCTAAATTATTCGATACCCACTTCCGCAATTTCATACCTCCAGTTTTTAGTATGAGCACCATCTGGTTACATAATTCCAATAATTTTTCTGTTGTCTCTGCTCCTGTAAAAACCATACCACTTTTAACCATACATACCTAACTGTCTCAAACACCCGATTGAAAGATATGGAGATGACCTCGTCACATATGTTACTGCGTTCGTAGTATATTCTTCCAGCTGTTGACTAGGGGAAGTTCTCCAAAATATCTTTTGCAAAGATCGTTGATCGTGTGATACCCAAATCATTCTGTAAATTTTTGCTTGAAGCTTTGGTCCAACATGTTGAATGTCATTGAGAGACACGAACATATTTGTTTTCATTGAACCATTAAAGACAACTCACAACTTAGTACTGCTTGAATTTTCATTTAACACTCCATGATGACGAAGGTAATAAATTAAGTCGCTTTTTGAAGGTTCGGATACTAAATTGTGAGCCACTGATATATAGTTATTCATAAAGGAGTCATACATACCTTTCAGAACTATTTTTTTTCTCTAACCTTCTTTCCAACGCCAACAATCTGTTCTTAGCTTCAAGTTTAGAATCCTTTAACTGTGCAACTCTTCTTTAAATGGAATTCTAACAATACATTTCCTATCTTTTTCTTTCTTGGTCATTTCCACATACATACTTTCACACTCTAATTCACCACCAACAGACAATGACTGCCTCTCTTTAGGAATTTCTTCCACGGCCTAAAATTTCTCCAATTGATTTTAAATGTCAACTACATTTAGTAGTAGTTGACATTTAAAATCAATCGGAGAATATAGAAAATCTCGGCACCTAGTAATATATCCACTTTAACCGAACATCCAAATCCAGCATCAGCTAACGGCAAATGAGGGGGTATATCTAATTGACATATGTATATTTAGATTTTGACTAGGTATAAAACCACAGATCTTCGCCACAAGCAAACATGAAATTGTTTTCTGCAAAGAACTATGAATTGACTTAAATGAAATTATACAGCTGCCATTAACACCAGAAGACTTTTGATTTATACCAAAAATTCTCATTGTGACCATATCTTCTTAAAGATCCAAGTTAGAAGCTAACTCAAAAGTAATTAGGTTTTAAATAAAATAAATAAATTTAAATAAATAAATAAAACATGACATGTTTGCCGTGAGCCATCCTTTCTGATCATATGTATCAATGCGGTTGCTAGTAGTATCTCGCATGGCACCTCTATCCCGATATCCAAAACAACTGACCCAACCTGTTGTAGAAACTCTAACGCCTGTGAAGAAGACGTTCCAACTTGCAAACCAACACCACCACCAGCTTCTCTAACTTTCACTCCAACATATTCCTTGTTATCGCCAGGTTGATCAATTAGCGTCTCTGTATTTGGTCTTGTATCATAATATAACAGCGTATGGTGTTTTTGCCCACATTTTTTGCCTGCAGAGACCCAACTTTTTTGCTTGTTCATACCTCATATATGTTCTTAATTTCCCAAATTCCACACAGCTATTAATGTAATGTTTATTTTGCAATAATGACAAAACGGATATTGATTTGTTAAACTAAATGTATACAGTGATGAGTGTCTTACCACCCGGCTTTTTAACGTAAGAGATAGAAAACACAGTTACCTTGTGAAATAAAAAGAGATGAAACTCGTAGAGGTGGGAAATAATCGGTAGAAACCTATAATTTACATTACATTACATTACCACTATCGATAGTCTCACACCTTTAGACGTTAGCTTCGAGCTAAATCACCTCGGTCATAAAGTTTTATGTGTAACGTCGTTTGTGTGACGTATTTCCATTTTTAATTTGGCATAAAGTAAAAACTTATTGACCACAATAAAGCAAAAATGTGAATAAAATAATTTAATTAATAGTGATTATTTAATCTAAAGTTTTAAATTATTAACCAAGAATAATTTCTACTACGATTTGAGGAGTTTTATACACTCTTGTCATAGAATATTTATGAATCCTTCGTGGCTTAGTGGTAAGAATTCGGCACTGCGACACAGACGTCGCAGACGATTAGAGTTCAAAACCCACATTGTGGTTTTCTTCTTTTTTTTTTAATAATTTGAAATTATGCAGAGATCGTTTTGCTTTGAATCACTAAACATTTATGTCACTCATTAATAGTATTAGAAGTGTTTAAAGATAAACATAAATATCTTATTGAAAAAACAGTATCGTTGTACTTCGAAAATAAAGTGAAAATTCTTCAAAATTAAAAGAACGTTTAAAGAATGTTTAAATAAGTAAAAATTCTACAAAAATAAACTGTACAGAGGACAGAGAACTGTAAATCTACCTGTACAGAGGAATTGATATTAACACTGAGATTCACCGGATTAGTTTGCATTCACAACTGAAGACTGTCAAACTGGAATTGAATTTGAATTATTTTGTATTTCTATTTTATAACATTGGAATAAGAATAAATTGTAAATAATGAGTTTTTCGAAAACTTGTTACCTAATATGTATCATATTTTCTATTATTTTTTGATTGAGTAAAACAAAAGGTTTATCCTTGATGTGAATTGAACCCCAATCTTCTTGTCAATAGACCACGTCTCTAACTATTACACCAATTCCACATACAATAATTGTTTTCGGGCCGAACATACTTACCTTTAGTTAAGTCAAATATTTCAGTTGAGTTATTTTTATTATTAAATAAACTTAAAGATTTATAATTTAAAATCGCTACTAATTAATGTTTTTTACTATAATATATCTTAATTTATTCAATCATTTATTCTAACATCAAAAATTATTAAAATAAAATATTTTCGAGGTCATCCGTATAATTATGAGTGAAGTAAAATAGCCACGTCTAAAAATTAGCTTTATCTCGTACTATCTCACAACTTAATCTGTCTTCTATCCTTTTCGCTATTTTGCCGGGTATATTAGCTTCTGTTAAGTTTGACTTTGTGCTAACAAATGATTTATATCGTTGCCATTACTTCCACTGTTATTGTGGCTGCCAGCGCTATACCCCTTATTTTCCTTAATCTTTTTTGAATTTCTCTTTATATATAATAACTCTACATACAATAACCCTAAGCCTAATTAAAAAATAAACGCACTGTAAAGGATTTATATAAAATCTTATCAGAATTAACTAAAATACAAAATTAAGAAAATTATAGATACACCGATTTACCTTCCTTATTTCCTGAAATAATTTGACACTTGAGGGGTATGTTTGCTCCGTGCGTTTTACTATTAACAATAGTAAGAGTTTTTATTTTATACCCAACTGTAGCATTCTCAGGTACTTGCAAACTGTACGAAGAATCAGCAAATCTCAGACCCACTTCCGGCGCCACTGTGGCTACATGTTGAATATAAACGTCAACCGTAATAACTGACGATAATTGAGGATCGCCCAAGTCAAAAGCCCTTACATCGACCTAAAATGGAAAAAAAAATTTTAAACCTGTAATACATACTTCAAAAATATTAGAATTCAAAAATTCTAAGATTTCTTGGTATTTAATCATTATTAAGTAATAAAAGCCAAATTTGTTTAATGTATATATTGAGAACGATTTTCGAAAAGTCAAAATAAACTTATTTTGAAGTAACATCAAAGAATATAGACGCATATGCGGGCCTAAAATTATAAAATAATTTTTACATAAACACTATTTATCAAGCAATTTTAAAAAATGGATATTAATTACCTGATACTCTGTGTCAATTTCTTTTTTCAAATCATTGGTTACTTTTAATACACCTGTGTCAGGGTCAATTTGGAAGTACTTTGCCGCTTTCCCTCTTCCAACTATTTCGTATCTAACCTAAAACCAAAGTATGTATTATAGTTATTTTAAAACAGATGTTATAAAGCTTACCTTATTTCCAGGAGCTGTTCCGTCAGAATCAGTAGCTACAAGAGTAGTAACAACTGTACCAATTGGGACATCGTCTTCTAACGTTATGGGATGTGGGATTATTGTGAATACGGGAGGAATATCATTTCGATCCTTAAAAATACAAATTATATTAGCTTCTTACAAATATAACAAAATAAATTATAACAAGCAGAAAAACACGCTGAACTAAAGCCTAACATTCAGTTCCGTACATCATGCTAGTCTTATGGCAGTCTTATCGAATTTTCCATTCAGCTTCATTAGTATTGCTCTGTTACACAACACATCACTCGCTTCCTTCTACTTCATCCTTCCAACACTAACTTCACTGCATGCAACTCCATCTATTTCCCATTACTCTGTAATATCCATCCTAGATATTTAAAATATTTTTCACAATCATTTCACCATCGAAAGATATTGTAATGGTTAATTGAGTACTATACTCGTTTTCATCGTTTTTGGCGTGTGCCTGAAATAAGCTACTACGGAATTTTCAATATTCGTCTCTCTTTGATACACAGATGCGTAATTGAATTGTGCGAGTCACGTTCGTCATGGTAAAGTGCGATGAGAAGGGAATGAAGAGACCACTCACGTCTCCCAGTATTGTAGCAATAACACCGATGCGTTTGGCCGATACGGTGTCGGTGATAAGTTCGGCCTCTTTACGAATACAGATAGCTGGCAGTGACGTGTTTTTTTTATTATAACATGTTACCCTGATCTGTGCAGGTTTGAAGTAGCTGATGACATAGTTTTTATAAGTAAACAGTTTTTAATTAATTAATAGTTTGAGCTCTTACTGTGTGGAATTCCATTACATAAAATAATACTCTCGACACCTTAAAAATTCCAGTTTATTATAAATTAACTCTCTCTCTTCCGATACCCATTGCAATAATGACTTGTGGCATTGTTCTTGAATGAGCTGGCTAATAGGTTTATAATTGTAGCAATTACCATTGATATTTTATGTTGTTTTAGTCGATTTTAGTCAGTCATTATTGGAATTTGTTCCGAACAGTTTTACTTATTATTTTTTGTTGTTAATAACTATTTGTTCTATTTAATAAAAAAAATGCCGGGAAAAACGATAACAGGAGAAATGCGACAATGTGTAGTTCATTTATTGGAGTATTTTAAAAAAGAAAAAGAAAACAACGGACCTTTGCTTTCGTTATCATCGGTACATGAACGAGTAGCGGACGCTTTGAAAATCAGTCTTCGCACAGTGACAAGAATAAAGAGTGAATACAAGACAGGGGCAGCTCTTACTACACCAGGAGAGTCACGTAATGTACAAAAAAAAGACTAATGATGTCAGCGATACTACAAAAGGAGAGATTAGAAATGTACTGTATGACATGAAAGCAAAAGGAGAGCACGTTACAATTAAAGTTCTAAATACACAATTAAGAAACAAACATCTCTATGACGGTTTTGATACAAGTTTGTGGCGTCTTATGAAAAATTGTGGGTTTTCATACAAACTAGAAAATAGTAGACGAGTGCTATGTGAGAAACCATGTATTGTCTCCAAACGACTGTATTTTTTGAGGCATTATATGAGAAATTTTTTAAGTCCAAGCCCACTTCAGTTCGTTTTTTTAGATGAAACATGGATATTCCTAAAAGGGGCATATAAACGTACTTGGCAAGATGACTGTGTGAAAAGCATCAAAAAAGGACACGAAAATACAGGTAAACGCTTTGTTGTTTTACATGCCGGAAGTAGGCAAGGATTTGTTAAAGATGCTGGATTACTGTTTTCTACGAAATCGAAGAGTGCAGACTATCATGATTCTATGGATAAAGAGTCTTTTAAAAAGTGGGTCTCCGAAAAGCTGATACCAATGTTGGAGGAACCATCTCTAATTATTATGGATAATGCCTCATACCATAGCTCTTTAATAGAAAAGTTACCGAATGCCAGTTGGAAAAAATCGGACTTACAAGAATGGTTACGAGCGAAAAAAATAATTTTTGACGACGATTCGGGCAAGACAGAGCTATTGAGTCTTTGTCGCCAGAATAAACCACAAAATACCAGGTACGTTATAGACGAGCTACTCCAAGAACATGGGCATCAGGTTTTGAGATTGCCTCCATATCACTGTCAATATAATCCGATTGAGTTGGTCTGGGGCATTTCTAAACAATACTATGATCGTCATATTGGAGAACATGGACGTGGAGATGAAACAGTGAAAAAAGTTTGGGGCGATGCATTAGCTGAGGCAACACCTGCAGTGTAGGCGAGTTGTTTTAACCATACTGAAAAATTAATTCAGGACGACTGGGCAAAAATGGTCACATATGATGAAAATGAAAGTAGGATTATCATCGATTTGGCGGAAGATTCCAATGATGAAGACAGTTCCAGTGAAGACGCTGACTGATTAGCTAATTAATCAAGGTCAGTACGTTGCAACAGTTCAGAATTCGCTACAGTGCTTAAAACTTAAAAAATCTGTATCATTTTTTAATTAAAGTGGGTCAAATAATTAACACTTTTTTGGGTATATTTCAAAATCCTTTTAAAATGTACTTTTCGTTATATCCTGTCCTATTGTACTGCAAGCTAGAAAAATACTTCTTCGCAATTTATACGTATATTCCGTTATTAGAAATTTAATGAAAAATAATTTATAATTTTCTTTTATAACTATTATTTCGTTTGACATGCTGCATTTTGCTCCGCCACTGGAGGAGGTAAACGAATCGAGCTTAGACAACGAAAGACAGATGAAACAACCTATTGCAAGTGTTTTTACACGCACACGCCAAGAACGATGAAAACGATTATAACTCCATATTTAAATGAATATTCAAAATAATTGGTTTCGAATGTTAATTCAAGAAATTGAATAAAAAAACTCATTAATTATAAATAAAGAAATCACAGAAACAAAAAATATACTGATATAGATTATAGATAATGATTATAGAACATTATTACCAAACGCTATTTGAGTAAAAAACAAAACCATCAGCATGAAAAGTAATAAAAAATGTTGAATCTGAAGATATACTAGTGTAACCGTTTCAAAAGTTTCAAATTATTTTTCAAAGTTTAAAAAATTTATTATGATTTCTAGTAAATATTCAAATTAATGTTGCTCACGCATCTATCCACAATAGAAACGAATTAACACATTTAAGAGAGGCTTACATTCGACGATGGATGGAACAACTATTGATGATGAAGATGCTTAAACACATTAAGGTAACCTTTAGTTCTAATTCTTCAATACTCATATATTTATCATAAAAAATATATTAGATCTAAATTCCTAGCAAATATTTAGCGAAAAATTAAATATTATTCTACTGATCTGGTCAGTTTTAAAGAAAAGCGGAACTCACCTCAACGTTTACGATAACTTTTGTAGTACTTCCATTGTTATTCGACATATTTTCCAAAGTACCAATAATAAGTATATGCTGGTTCTCTTTTTCGTAATCAAGGCCTCTCGTTGTAAATATAGCTCCTGTATTTTCTTCTATTCGGAAAAGATCTGTAGGTCCTTGATGGATGACGTAGGTGATCTTCTTGATAGTGTCTGGATCGATTGCCTGAAAACATAAAATATATCACAAAAATAAAATGGTGGTATAATAATCAATAAGTGATCATAAAAATGCAAATAAACTTGTTTATATAATACAGGAATCAATTTTGTATTGTTGTTATATTAAATATTCATTAGGAGACTGAACATGAAAAAAATTGAATGAAAACAAGAAGTAATCGATGATAATAGGTTAAGTAAGGTTAGGTTAGGTTAAGGTTGCGTATATTGGAAGCTGAAATTACAAGAGCTCCATTGTGGGCTACCTAAAACAAAAATATAAAAAAAATATATCGACTGGTCAAAACATAACACTCGATGAAATGGAAAGAGCTATAAAGCTATCAAAAATAGGAACGCGACCGGTCCAGAAAATTCCAAGCGAAATAATCAAACTACTCGACGATAAGGGTAAACATTCTCTTCTAAGCCTCTTCAATAAAATATACGAAAGAGGACAAATACCAGCAGACTGGCTACTGACAGCATTTGTAATGATACTGAAAAAAATAAATGCCAAACAATGTAGCGATTATCGCACTATCAGTCTGATGAGTCATGTACTGACAATTTTCCTAAGAATACTGCACTCGAGAATTTACAACAAAATAGAAGTACAACTTAGCCAAACACAGTTTGGTTTCAGCAACAACCTTTAAACCAGAGAAGCATTATTCAGTTTGCAGGTCATGGTTCAAATATGTAGGGATATCGAACAATCGGTATATCTGTGTTTTATCGACTTTGAAAAGGCCTTTGACCGAGTAAACCATGACAAACTTATAGGTGTCTTGCAATAGGTGGGAATTGATGACCGAGACCTCCGTATTATCAAAAATTTGTATTGGCATCAATGTGCAAACATACGAATTGGACACAACATGACGGAAGCAGTGGAAATACGACGTGGAGTGAGGCAAGGATGTATTCTATCGCCTCTACTTTTTAATATCTACTCCGAATTTATTTTCAAAGAAGCCTTAGTTGAATTAGTTTTACATCGAATGAAAAAGAGACAAAAATAAAAAAAAAAAACGATAAAAATTCGAAAGTTACAATATTTCGGTCATATAATGAGACATCCAGAGAGGTATAACCTTCTACACCCCATAATACAGGGTAAGATCGCCGGAAGGAGAGGCCCAGGCCGAAGAAGAACATCCTGGCTCCAAAATCTCCGAGAATGGTATCAAGAAACCACCGCTAATTTATTTAGAGCCGCCGTAAACAAAGTTATTATTGCCAATAATATGATCGCCAACGTTCGATATTACTGACAAGGTACTGAAAGAAGAAGAATATCGGAAATATCTAAGATAAAAAGCATAAGAATAATAAGTATAGTCGGTGCGCTATATTTACGCGGGTTTCGGATTAAAAATTTTATTGTAAGTACCCAGTTTTAATTACCTGCTCTTTGGGGAAATATCAACTGGTCAAATGAAATGAAAAATAATCCATAACTTTTTTTAATTAAATAATAATGGAAAATCTTTCATATAATTGACAGTATAATAAGGAGAATTACTTCATTAATGGAGTCTAATGTGGCTAATATAAACCTAATAATACCTTTCGCCAAGTTTCCCGAACTGCGTCGTCGCTATAACCGTTAGGCCCAATATGGTTGTCATAATATTGTTTTGCTATTCCCCATATATATTCGATGGGATTAAACTGGCAATGATACGGTGGCAGACGTAAAACTTGATGACCGTAACTTTCAATAATCTGATCCACAACAAAGGTTTTTGGTTTTGCGTGGATATTTGCCAAGCGTAATAATTCTGATTTTAAAATATGTTGTGTAAATGGTATATGTTCCTTTGTCAACCATTCTTTAATTTTATTAACAGTCCAAGAATTCGTTGGACTTTTGTTTAAAACTTCAGAATGGTAAGGTGCATTGTCTAAAATAATTACGCTGGGCTCACTTAAACCTGGGAGAAGTTTTTCATGTAACCATTTTACAAACATTTCTGTGTTCATATTATCGTGATAGTCACTTGATTTTGATTTAGATGAAAATATTAAACCAACACCTTCTATAAAACCCGATTTCCCTCCTGCATGTAAAATTATGTGTCGCTTCCCTTCTCCGTCAGTATGTTTGATAGACTTTACGTTATCATCTTGCCATATTCTCTTGGTTGCACCCCTAGAAAATATCCATGTTTCGTCTAAATATATAAAATTTGCCTTTTCTTCTTTTAATTTAGAATATTTTCTTAGAAAGTTAATTTTTTTATGCACAACAGAACTTCTTTCACAAAGGGCTTTTCTGTTATCCTCCTTTTGAAATTTGAAACCCAAATTATATATCACTTGCCATAGACTTGTTCTGCCAATTTCGTCAAATTTTCTATCTTTTAATTCCGAGAGAATTGTATTTAAGGTCACATGTTCCTTGTTGGCTCGCATTCGATAAATGGTATCACGAATTTCAAATTTTTTTCCATCTGGAATATCTTTCGTTTTCAATGATAGGCGAGATTTTTGGTGATCTTCTTTCGGCCGTTCATTATTGCGATTTTGTAATAGTCCTCTTAGTTTGGTTTCACTAATTCCTAGAGCATCACATACGCGTTGTTGAACAGACATTACCGATTTTAAAGGACCGCTATTTTCTTTTTCATCCGTAAAATACTTATGTACACTACAAATTAGACTATCTACATCTAACACACGTCTAGGCATTTTTAGATATTTCCACCAAACATACAATGTCAACACTGGCAAAGAATCAATTCAACTGCAATATTGTAACAAATTTATACCTACCCTAATGTTATTTTAATGTATTTTAAAATATGACCATTAATGCAGTTTTTACCTAATTTTCTGGGAAGTCGTTTACTGCAACTGGTTATCAATGAGTCATTAGCATAATTTTGTTAATCCGAAACCCGCGTAAATATAGCGAACCGACCTATATATTATAAATTTGGACAAGCATTAAATAATTTGAAAATCGTTTATAATCAAAGTAAACCGTTAGGAGGAGAAAGACGGTAAGAAAAGTCTTTCATAATCAGCGTACTTTCACAAAAAAAATTGTGTTAATTTTCCATGTTAATATATTACCTTAACCGTTGTAACATAATAGTCTGGCATATTTTCGGGAACAGTAGCTTCGTATACAGGTACTTCAAAAATTGGAACTTCATCTTCAACATCAAGAACTTCCACAGAAACTGTGGCAGTTGCAATTCTGGGATCTGTGGCACCGTCTTTAGCAGTTACTACAAATTGGTAATCCTAAAAGTATTAAATAAAATTAATAAATATGTTTTTACCATCATTAAGTTATATATATATATATATATATATATATATATATATATATATATATATATATATATATATATATATATATATATATATATATATATATAAGATATAAGCGGGGATCCTACAGCTTCTTCCGCTTCCCGCATTTCGATCGCCATCTTTTTCTATCTCTCCAGGTGTCTTCATTAATGGCTGTCTTTCATGGTTTCCATAACACCTTGTATCCAAGACTTGACTGGTCTTCCTCGTTTCCTTCTATTACTTGGATTGTATTCCATAGCTCTTTTTGGCCATCTGTTGTCGTCCATCTTCTGTACGTGTCCATACCATATTAACTGTCTAGTTTCTATTCTTTCAGAAGTTGTACGTACTCTATCTGTTTTTCTTCTAATTTCAGAATAAGGTATACGTTCTACTCTTGATATACGGCAAGCTCTTCTCAGGTAGTCCATTTCAACCGTGTCAACTTTTTTCTTTCCTTTTACTGTCATTTGCCAACATTCTGCTCCATATGTAAGAATGGGCTCTACAATTACTTTGTAGATAGTCATTTTAGTTCTCATAGTAGCTTTGTTGGACCAAAGTATCGAATTCAGAATTTGAACACTCTTCCTGCCTTGTTGCCCTCTATAGTCTATATCTCGTTCCGTTGTTCCTTTACTGCAGATAATACTTCCCAAATATTTGTATTCGTAGCACCTTTTCATTTGTCTAATTTCCAAATCCGGGTCTTCGTCTTCACTGCCTATTCGCATATATTCTGTTTTAGACATATTCATACTCATCCCCCATTTTTCGTATTCATCTTTGAGCTGTCTAAGCATATAATCTGCATCTTCTTCACAGCTTGCAATTAGTACTTGATCATCTGCAAAGAACAGCGTTGTCAGATAATGGTTGTTAAGCTTCAACCCCATTCCCGCACATTTTTGTCTCCACTGGTGCAGTGCTTCTTGGATATATATTTTGAATAGGGTGGAGGAAAGACAACATCCTTCTCTCAAGCCTTTCGTTACTGTAAATACCCTTGAGAAAGTATTTCCTGTTTTTACAGTGCTTTGAGGACATTTATAGATGTTCAGTATTGCTTTTAGATATGTTTTACTAAGGTCCGTTTTCGTCAAGACACTAAATAAGAGTTTTAAAGGAACTGTATCATAAGCCTTCTCCAGATCTATAAATACCAGATGCGTAGGGAGGTTTCGAGCTGTTGGTTTTTCAATTACTTGTTGAAGGGTAAATGTGTTGTCCACGCACGATCTTCCTGCTCTGAAGCCGCTTTGTTCTTCAATTTCTTTATACTCCTCTTCTATTCTTCTTTTCAATATACGACCATATAACCTTCCCAGGAGCTAGTTACGCTAATGCCTCTATAATTTCCGCATTCTTTTCTGTCTCCCTTTTTATAAATGGGGCTAATGTGGGCCAAATTCCAATCGTCTGGAATCGTTTGGCCTTCAATTAAGCATTTATTAAAAATATTCACTAAGCTTTCCAAAAGAGCATCCGGTCCATGTTTCACCAACTCGATGGGAATGTGCCCGGGTGTTTTTCCATTTTTCATTTGTTTCAATTCTTTTTTCAGTTCTTCTTTGTTTATCTTATGCACCTCTGAGTTTTCTGTCATTGAGATATGGTCAGGTCTTTCCATAAATTCGTGCCTACTTTCTGTTAATAGCGTTTCGTAATATTTTTCCCACTTTTTATTTTAAATCAGGTTTATATTTCCCTTATCTTTTCTTTCTTTTCTAATACTTTTTATGAATTTCCAAGCTTGTGTCACTTTGATTCCTCCTAAGCATCGGTCCATCTCTTCGCATTTCTCTTCCCACATTTCGTTTTTTCTTTTAGTGAACTCCTTCTTTGCTTCCCTGTTGAGTCTGCTGTAAATTCTACGGTCTTCTGAGTCTTTCGTGGATAGCCATGTTTGATAAACTTTTTTTTTGTCTTTAACTAATTTTCCTACTTCTTCGTTCCACCACTCAGGATTTTTTCTTTTGTCAGCTTCTTCGTACCCCAATGTCTCTTTGGCCGCCTGATGAATACAATTTTTTATATCTTGATATTCTTTTTCGGCTGTTTCTCTTCGAGTTAAGTGAGTTTTGAGGCTAGTCTAAGTTTGTAGAGGAATTCTACTGATTCTTGTTTGAGGCTATCAATATTATATCTTATCTTTGTGGAAGCTGCTACCTTCTCCTGTTCAATTTTGTTCTTCATCGTTAAGTTATCACGAAAATAATTAACAAGTAAGTTATCTCATTTTATTTACTAATAAAAATGGATGTATGATGTTCCCGAAATGTTCTATGAACAACGTTTTTCGACATTCCAACCATTTTAGCCACCGTTCGTGTACTTATATTTGGATTGTTCTCCACAGCATCTAAAATGTCGTCTTCTACATTTAATCGACGGATACTTCTTGTTTTTTCCCTATTTTTGTTTTTCGAACACGTTTCTAATAATCTTTGAGAAATATCCATAAAAGTTCGAGCATTAGGAGTTCGCCTTTCGGGATACCGATGCACATAAATTTGGACAGCTAAATTACTGTTACACTGCGCTTCTCCATAAATAATCAACATATCATGGTACTCACGAATCGAAAACATTTTCGCGGCGTTGTTCCAAAAATCTGTTTGTTGTTTGTCGGTTCACAATTAAAGTTGTGACTGTCTACGTTTAGATTTTTTAGTACTGCACGTAGTTGACAACGGTTAAATTTAGAAAAAAATATTTTTTGAAAAAAATAAGACTTTTTTGCTCTAAATAGTGCCTTCTACTTATACCTTTAAGGAATGCACTATTTTCGGGGACACCCTGTATACAAATATCGAAAGATAAATATATGGGAAAAACAAAACGCAGGTCCGTTTTGTGTTTTATAAAATATAACTCTTTTAATAAACGATGTTAAAACTTCTACTTACCTTTTGTTTTTCATAATCCAAAGGTGTGTTAGTAGTGATCTCTCCACTATTACTGTCTATGTCAAAGGGCAAATCTGAGGGAATGAAATAGGTGACTTTAGCGTTAACACCTTCATCTGCATCAGTAGCTTTCACAAAACCGACAGTTGTTTTATTTAAACCTTCTTTGACTTTAAAATGGTAGGGATCTCCGACGAATTCCGGATTTTTGTCGTTGATATCTGTTACTTTGATGTTAACACGTACAGTGCTTGCTAATTTTCCAGCGTCTTCAGCTTTTATAACCTAGAATATTTAAGTAACAAAAATAATAATATTTTAAAAAGTAGTGTACAATACAGGGTGAGTCATGAGGAACTTTACATACTTCTACCATATGTAGAGTCCCTCAGGGAGCATATCATGTGGCCACTAAAAAATGCCAACTCCTCTTCTTTATTAATTAACAGGGTGATTTGTGTAATTGATCATTTATTTCATTTTACTGTAGTGTTTATACGGCTCATTTGATTTTTTTAATTTTTGCATGATACAGTACACTACTATCAAGCATTCGACTGGTATTAGCTAAACTAAAAAATTCCAGGACTGGCTTTGGAAAAATTAATTTAGGGATTCGTATTAAATATTACACCCTGTATACATTTTTTTTAAAATGCAATAAGTGATTTTCAAACTACATAAATAGCCAATGAAAACGACATATGCGACAATGTTGTCGCACTTTTATTAAATTTTTAGTGAACGATCAAATCTTACCAAAAATAGAACAATCATAATGAAGTATCAAATTATAAGGTATTAATTTAAACAAATGGTATAAATTTCAAACATTTTAATTAAAATGAGTTCCTACAACATAATGTAATACGTAGAAAATTAACATATTTACTGTCACTTTGTATTATCTCTACGATAGAATCAATTGTTTTTCAATTTTAAATTTTTACTCATAGATCGTATTGGGGCATTATTTTCGATAAATAATAAATTAAATTGATTAAAAAGTCAAACCTCTTGTATGTGTTAGTTTTTGTTGATTGTAAATGATTAAAATTTTATGTCAAATAATAATACATTGCATCAACTGTACTAAATAAAAATAAATCTAAAAAAGTTTAAAATGAAGGTTGGCGTTGACCGTTTGACGTTTCTTGATATTTTATACCCATTGTCATTATTGTCATTACCAATTGTTATTTATGTGTACAAGAATACATATTTCTTCTATCATATCTACGTTAAGTACATTGTGTTAGTTTTGGTAGAGCTTTTGTTACTTTCGTTCAAAATGCCACATCAGTTTTCGACCACAGAATATGCAGACATAATATTTGTTTATGGATTCTGTAATGGGAATGGTAGGGCTGCTAGTAGAGAATATCGCAGGAGATTTCCTAATCGTCGAACTTCCAGTCATCAAACATTTGGGTCAGTTTTTAATTATTTGCGAGAAAATGGCACTTTTCCTAGTGGAACAACAGAGCGACATGTAGATGAAGCGCAGGAAGATGACATTATGGACGCCGTTACTATGAACTCTACAATAAGCACTAGACAAGTAAGTCGAGAACTCAATGTTACTCAATCAAAAGTAAGTAGAGTCTTACAAAAAAATAATCTATACCCATATCACATTCAAATGGTTCAACGACTACATGCTGGAGATGAGATCGATAGGTTGGAATTTTGTAGATGGATTAACAATAATCGACCAACGCTATACAGGACACTATTTACATATGAAGCCCAATTTACCAGAGACGGGATAAATAATTCACGAAATTCATATGTGTGGGCAGAAGAAAATCCCCATGCTATTCGAGAACGTCGTTCTCAGTTAAGGTTTTCGGTTAACGTGTGGATTGGTGTCATAAATAACCAATTAGTAGGTCCTCACTTTTTTGATGGTACTTTAACAGGGCAGGTCTATATGAACTTTCTACAAAATATTTTGCCAAATTTGCTTGCCAACGCGAACGTTGCTATCCGAGGGATGTATTTTCAGCATGATGGGGCACCCCCACACTTTTTACTGGCAGTGAGACAACATCTCAATAATGTTTATGGCAACAGGTGGATAGGACGTGCAGGTCCTATTTCGTGGCCTTCAAGATCCCCTGATTTCAATCCCGTTGATTGCCATATTTGGGGACGATTGAAGCAACTAGTTTACGCAGTGAATATTAATAACCGACAACAATTAATTGATAGAATTATACATTGTTGTAATACTATTAGAAACGATCCCCAGAGTATCCGTAATTCAATACGTCAATTAACAATTCGGCAACAAAAATGTGTACAGGCTGCAGGGTTCCATTTCGAAAATCTATTTTGAATAATTTTTATTTTGTTACCATTATTGTATCTTTTCCAGTTCTAATTTATGGGTTTATCATAACTATGTACATATTTTTAGTTTTTTTTTTAAATTGTTCTTCGTTATTGTTAGTAGTTACTGTTTTTTGTTGTGCAGTGACTCAGTTTATCATTTCAAATAAAATGTTTGAAATTTATAACATTTGTTTAAATTAATTACCTTATAATTAATTTGATACTTCATTATGGTTGTTCTATTTTTGGTAAGATTTGATCGTTCACTAAAAATTTAATAAAAGTGCGACAACATTGTCGCATATGTCGTTTTCATTGGCTATTTATGTAGTTTGAAAATCACTTATTGCATTTTAAAAAAAATTTATACAGGGTGTAATATTTAATACGAATCCCTAAATTAATGTTTCCAAAGCCAGTCCAGGAATTTTTTAGTTTAGCTAATACCAGTCGAATGCTTGATAGTAGTGTACTGTATCATGCAAAAATTAAAAAAATCAAATGAGCCGTATAAACACTACAGTAAAATGAAATAAATGGTCAATTACACAAATCACTCTGTTAATTAATAAAGAAGAGGAGTTGAAATTTTTTAGTGGCCACATGATATGCTCCCTGAGGGACTCTACATATGGTAGAAGTATGTAAAGTTCCTCATGACTCACCCTGTATAAAAGAAAATTAAAAAGTAGTGTACAATTCTTTGGAAATTTATTTTCCGCAATACTACTTACATATATGGCTATGCCACACTATGTTTTATCTTTTCACCAATCTTGCTTGAAAGCCTAATTTCCGTAATAAATGTTATTTTCCAAACTATTTCCAGAATTCCTATTTTAACCATCTTCCTTTTTTGTTGCTGACAGATTATTGCCAAAACACTGTGAACATTTTCATAAGTTTCATATATTATAGTGTATATACTCATATATAGTGTATATACACTTAAGAAACGCAGACGACACCGTCATTATTGCGGACAGTACTGAGGATTTACAACGACTTTTGAATGTCATAACCAGAGAGGGAGATAGCTTGGGACTAAATATAAACACAAATAAAACAAAAGTAATGGCTGTTACACGTGCACCAAATCTTCTTCTTCTTAACATGCCATACACCAAAGTGCGTAGGCGACTATCTCATTACTAGAATTCTGTTCTTGGCGGCGTGACACAGCTTGCCTGTATTGTGTATTCCTGTCCATTCTTTAATATTTCTTAACCAGGATAATTGTTTGCGGCCGGCTCCTCTCCTACCTTCGATCTTCCCTTGTATGATTAACTGAGGTATTTCATATTTTGCTCCTCTCAATATGTGCCCAAGGTAACCAATCTTGCGTTTTTTAATTAATTTAAAGAGTTCTCTTTCCACGCCGGCTCTCTTAAGGACGTCATCGTTTCGAACTCTATCCACCCAAGGTATGCGCATCATTCTTCTTAATGACCACATTTCAAATGCTTCAAGTTTGTTGATAGATGTTTTTTTCAAAGTCCACGTTTCCATGCCATAAAGCAAGATGGACCATATGTAGCACTTGACCATTCTGTAGCGTATTTCGAAATGTAGGTTTTGATTACATAGAAGCGGTCTGAATTTCACAAAAGCTTGTCTTGCCATTTGTATTCGGGTTTTTATCTCTTGTTGTGCACCAAATGTCGACATTAATATTTGTATCTATAACAAACATATAGAACCAGTACAAAGATTCCAGTATCTTGGTTGCTGGATAACAAACGATCTTGACCACGAGGTGGAAATACGTGCTCGTATAGAATATGCTAGGTCCGCATTTCAACGAATGAAAAAATTGCTAATAAACTCTACGTTATCGTTGGATATCCGATACCAATTTGTAAAAACGTTTATTTATTCATGGATAATGGACTTATTAACTTATTATATTAACATGGACTCTCGGAATTACAAGTAAATTTATATATTCTATATATTACAAGTACCTTTGAGATATGGGTTTTTCGAATGATGCTGAAGATCTCTTGGACAGAGCACGTGATCAACAATGAGGTGCTAAGAAAAATGGGCACTGAAAGAGAAATCCTAAATATTGTAAAAAAAAAAATCGGTTGCCTGTAAAGTCGGTTTTACGGGCGAAGATTTTACGTGACAACGTCTTTTTCTCGGTAGAATATTTATTGATATGACTGAATCGACTGAATTACGATTGATTGCAGAGTGATTTAAACTAATAATTTACTTAACACTATCAACATTTGTCAATAGTATGACATAACCTATAAACTCAGTTTCTCAACTTTTGTGTCAATCTAACAATTAATCAATCAATCATAGTTTACGATAATGAAATATTAGTGTACAATTATTTACCTTTATTGTTGTAGTTGTTGTAAATGACGAATCTAAGCACTCCACATTTTCACTACAGACACAGCTGACGATACTTTAACCACACGTGTGAACTTGTATTATGACGCTTTCTCGGTTTTCCAACGCCAAGAACGCTCGAGAAAGACAGAGACACAAGCACGCACCGATTCAACGCGCCTAATTCTCTAGTGCTGCGCGCGCAGCGGACCGATCATGTTTGAGTGGGAGAGAGACGCAAGGCATTCGCCGGTCCGGCGGGCCTCTCTCTCGTTCGGTGACTCATCGTAACAGACGTGAGCGGGCGTTACACTTTTTCATGAGTGACTCCGAGCCACAACCTAATTTAAGACGTTGTCATGTCAAAAACAGAAAAACGAGTTATCTAGGACATATTTACAGAGGAGAAAAATACAACTTCCTACGACTTATAATGGAAGGGAAAGTGGAAGGAAGAAGAAAATGCTTCTGGTTGAAGAATGTAAGAGACTGGACAGGCATGGACACACGTTCAATACTAAGAACAGCTCAAGATAGAGAGAAATTTGCTGTTGTTATAGCCAAACTTCAGTAATGGAGAAGGCACCTTAAGAAGAAGTGTATATACAATACATAGTAAAACAATATTCTGGCGTTTTTGACAAGATTGTAATCCGTGACCACTTAAGTATTAATGCCTGTTTATTGATTTCGAAACCTTGGCGAAATCTATTTAAATACTATTTCTGTCGACCGTCCATTTATGATCAATTTTAACACCCTCAAAATCATTGATTAATGGCCCCTATTAATGAATGATTTATGATTTTCTATTAATGAACACAACATACATTACTTGCATAAATTAATGACCTGTGGTGTAGGCAACCAAACATATACCTATTTATATTCCCACTAAAAAATTTAAAATGAAGTAGCCGCTGTTAGTATCATCTGTCATTGTATGCCATTATTTACTTTATTGTTTAAAATTCTGTCTATTTAAAAAATCAAATGATGGATATTGACGAAGAGTTTAATTTAACTCCACCAGAAGTTTTGGTCGACGGAAAAGTTTTGTAACGAACTTGTGAATTAAAATGGCGATTAACAATCTCGAACATTAACGCGCTCGCTCCGCTCACGCGTTAAAATATCTTAATTGTTAATCGCCCTTATTAATACACTTGTTAGTTAAATAACTATTTTGCTACTTACCAGTTGATACGTGTTTAAATCTTCTCGGTCTAACTGTCGAATAATTGTTATAACACCACTTTTAGCACCTATAGCAAACTGTCTTAAATCGTTTCCAGAAACTATGGAGTATGTAACTGGATCGCCTTCCGGGTCCACGGCCTAAAAATTAGTAGTAAAACAAATATAAAAAAGTTTTTTATTTTTAGAGTGATCAAGACATTTTATTTAAAAGTATTGAACTAAAAGATTCTTCTTCTTCAAGTTTCATCTTCTATCGAAGGTTGGAAGTCATCATAATTCACTCTAAATAGCACTAATGCATTCAAACCATTCCACAGTGCAGTGGTCCAAAATCCCAAAAAGATGACCAAAATATGAATTTTTTGATTTGCATGAAATTTGGTATCCGAGAGTTTTTGAGGTCGCTGATTACGAATTCGAAATCGAAATTGCACAAAACAAAATAGAGGGTAGGTAAAAACACTTAGTTTAAATTATGCAGCAAGAATATCTTCCAATAAAAAGCACCGATTATATTCTGAGATTATTAACGCACATACATCCAATTTGTATAGAAACAAACAATATAAAGACAAACCCTTTAGGGACAGAATCAATCAAAAAGGATTTAATTGCAATGAATTCAAATTATCCATTTTTTTTTTTACTAAAGACACAGAAGTGTACTTACATTAAAATGTGGTCAGTAAGACGAATTATCAGTTTGTTTCTAACTTAAATTACTAATGAGATCTTAAAATTAGGTGTCTACTCACTAGTATCTTTCCTATTATTTCTAATAACTAGCATTAAATTTAGCATGCATACTCGCACAACACTTTACTCTGCTTTTCACTCACTCATTATACCAGTTCAAAAGGCTTTGTTCTTTTCAGCCTTCTTTCTAGGTTCGTATTGTCGAGGAGCTGGATAGCCTCGACGTTTACATGATGATGGAGTCGTTGTTCATGGATCCCTGCAAATTTCTTGATTATCTGATTGACGTCTTCCATCTTGAGGTCCCGGTGAAGGTCGTTGTTCCTAACGTACCAAGGCGCATCTACGATGTTCCTCAGTACTTTATTCTGGAATATCTGGATTACTTTGATGTTACTAGGCTTGGCACAGCCCCAGAGTTGGCAGCCATAGGTCCATACTGGTCTCAGTATTTGTTTATAGATTAGGAGTTTATTATTTATGGATAGAGAGGAATGTCTTCCCATTAACCAATACATTTTCTTATAGCGGATGCCTAGTTCTTCTCTTTTCTTCTTCACGTGAGCTTTCCAGCGAAGTTTCGCATCAAGAGTGATCCCCAAGTACTTTGCTGATGTTGCAATAGGCACTTGGACATCATTTATTCTAATAGGAATATTATTAATTCTCTTATTGGTAAAATTTATATGGACTGATTTATTCTCATTCAGTTTAATTTTCCATTTTTTGGTCCATTCATGGATTTTATTTATTGAATTTTGTAGTTTTTCTGTAGCTTCTTCGACGGTGTCACTTACCGCTAAGACAGCAGTGTCATCTGCGAAGGTAGCTATGGTGTCGTCTTCTAGTTCAGGTATATCACACGTGTATATTAGATATAGGACTGGACCCAATACACTCCCTTGTGGAACACCTGCTTCAATATCCTTGAGATCAGTGTATGCATCTTCTTGTTTAACTCTAAAATGTCTGTTCGTTGATATGATTGTAATATATTTGAATATTGTTTAGGCATGAATGATTTAAGTTTATGTATCAAACCCTTATGCCAGACATTATCAAACGCCTGTGCCACATCTAGGAAGGTTGCAGAACAGACTTTTCTTTTCTCTAATGATCTTTCAATTATAGCAGTTATTCTATGCACCTGGTCAATTGTCGATTGCTTATTTCTAAATCCAAATTGATGATCTGGAATTATTTTTTTTTCTTAAATTATTGGTAGGATTCTTCGCAGGAGGAGTTTTTCAAACACCTTGGACATCACAGGTAGGAGTGATATTGGTCTATATGATGTCACCTCATTGGGGGGTTTCCCAGGCTTTGGTATCATGATCACCTCAGCTATCTTCCATAAATCTGGAACATATTGTAGTCTAAAGGCAGCATTTATTAAATTTGTTAATTTTACGATAGCTTTTCTTGGTAGATTTTTTAGCAGTCTTCCGGTAATGAGGTCATAACCTGGTGCTTTATTTGGGTCGATTTGTTCTTTAATTAACTCAGCTACTTCTTTTGGGGAAGTTGGCTTGATATTCTCATCTATTAATATTATAAATTATCCATAACCACAAAATTAGACTTTCCTCCATAGCTTACCCCCTTACCTATTACCGATTTAACTTAATTAAACACAGTACCCAAAAAAATACCACAAATCCTAACTTTATCATTAATTAATTTAAAGAAATTATGGAGAAGTATCCAAATCACCACATAATATACACAGATGCATCAAAAACTGAAAACGGCCATGCCGCAGCCTTCACAAATAAAAATTACAAATATGCCATTAGAATTCCACAGCACTGCAGCATTTAAACCGGGGAAACCACAGCGATATTAGAAGCTATCAAAAACTTCTCTTCAACGACTGAAAATAATATTTTAATCATCACAGATTCACTCAGCGCAATTCATGGAATTAATCAACTTTTCCCTAGCCATCCTATTGCACAAAATATAAGAAATGAACTTAATGTACTACACCAAATAAATAAAGGTTACATTTATCTGGATCTCTTTACACATTGGCATTAAGGGCAACGAGGAAGTTGATCAATTGGCATTAAAATCCATCAGAAATGAAAATGTTCCAGAAATTACTAAATATCCACATACCGACCATAAACGACAGTCCATGAATCATATAATAGATTTATGGCAAGCAACCTGGAACGCAACAGACTCTAAATTGAAAACAATAAAGTCTCGAGTAGATGCCAGCCTACCACAACAAGGAAAAAGAAGAGATCAACTAATCGTAAATCGTCTTCGAATCGGCCACACAATACTAACACACCAACACCTTCTGAATAAAGAACCAGCTCCGATTTGTACCTACTGCTCTACTCAACTCACCGTAAAGCATCTGATAATCGACTGTCCGTAGTTCCGACCTCAGAGAACATGCCGAGGAATTAGTGGAAACCTGAGACGTGCGCTTACGACAAATATCTCGGATTTATTGCAGTTTCTAAAAGACATAAACATGTACAATAAACTTTAATTTTATCAAACTGTACTACTGTGTATGTCCCCCACTAATAACCCTTGGTGGTTGATGGTGGTGGTGAAAAATAGAGGATGTAGTATGGCGGATATATGTATGGTAAATATCTTCTTCTACGGCACTACAGTTCAAATTGAGCCTAGGCTTATTTTTGTCTCCACCCTTGCTTGTCTGTGGCTGATCTTCTCCATACACGGACTCCTAAAAGGGCTTGTGCGTCGCTGTTTACTGTGTCTTCCCAGCGCTTTCTTGGCTTTCCAACCGGTCTCTTTTCCTGCATTCTAGGATTCAGTGCTTTTTTGGTAGCCTATCTTCTCTCATTCTTATTACATGTCCAGCTCATTACAATCTTTGTATTCTAATCAAGTCTGACAGTGGTGCAAAAGCAAAAAAAATTGCTAAAAACAAAATGGCGGATGTACATTTTGGCGGATGGCAGTTACATGTATACATCATAATTTATTGTTATATCTACACCGTTCTATGAGTGTTCGTATAGTAAATAATGCCTCTCTAGTGCCAAAGTTTCCTGTTATTCTATCGTTTAATTATACTACTAGAAAATAAAAATTAATATAAATGAAAATATTACTTACCAAAAGCGTAGCAATAGTGGAATTAATTGTAGCTCCCTCACTAACTTCAATGTCGTAGACAGATTGCTCAAAAACGGGAGCTTGGGTATTCGGACCAGGACTGATAGTAACTTCGACAATAGCTTGACTGTATAGTCCACCTGAATCTGTTGCTTGAACAGTCAGACTGTACTGCTCGCCAGCGTTTAATTTTCCAACCGTTTCTATAAGACCAGTTATGGGATTTATCGTAAATTTGTTGTTACCGTTATTGGAGACGTGATATATCGAGTATCTAATGGCTGCATTCTCTCCTAAAACATTAAAACATTGTATATTTACATATTTTGATTGCAAAACTTAGTGTTAAAAAAAATCTAAATCATATTTTACTTGTTTCAATACTTAGAGATCTCTTTCTTTCTCTTCAGTCCTGACCTCGGTATTTTTGTCTTAAAATTTCACTATTCTATAGTCCATTTCCATCACATTGATAGCACATTATGTATGCAAATCCCTAAACTGTTGATACGGGTGACTCAATGAAAAATAAATATTTGTCAACAAGTTTACAGAAGTATATAGGAAAACAATTTTAAATTGAGTATGGCCACCAGGTATAAAGGTTGAATCAGAATAGAATACAATAGTTGTGAGGGTTAATCCCTAAATAAAGTTGCCAGTGTCGGAGTGATGGAGATTAACAGGTACTAATGAATTTGCAAAAAATATAAGATGTTTATTTTATTGGTTATATATAAAATAATTTCTGGCCGTAACAGGGGCCGATTTGTAAAAAAATGAATAATATTTTAATCAAATTCCATTTCAGATTCACTGCTTTCTTCAGAATCTAAGGAATCTTCAATGTAAATTATTACCGGTTCCAGCATTGCATCAGTCATATTATCCAAATTACACATTTTATTTTCTTCCTTGTGAGCATGACTAACATCCAATTTTCTGGAGTTACTTTTGATGAGGAATGTTCTAATAATTGTTGTAAGTCTTCTAATTTAAAAGTTTTGTTGTTGCGTCCGACTTCACCCTTTACTTGAGACCATATATTTTCTATCGGATTCAGATCACAGTGGTATGGGGGTAAACGTAAAATAATTACATCACGGTTTAATGCCATTTCATCAATTATATATTTTTTATAAGCTGCTTTATGTTGCCTTACAATAGGTAATAATTCCTTTTTTGTCGAATTCTCCTTGTACTCAATTGCGTGTTTATCCAACCATTCGATTATCTCTCCTTTTTTCCATGCCGTTGTTGGCAATTTTTCTGCTAGTCTTGAATGGTAACTAGCATTATCCATGACTATGACAGAATTTTTTGGAATTAAATCCAACATTTGCTCAAAATATTCTTCAAAAACGTCAGCAGTCATTTCCTCGTGGTAATCTTTGGTTGATTTTGAGGCAAAACTTAATAATCCACCATTGACAAAACCGTATTCGTTTCCAATATGGGCTATTATGAGTCTGCGTCCTTTTCCAATGGGAATATTGTTTATTCCAGTAGATAAACCTTCGATGAATGCCTGACGGGAACTTTTCACATTTGTATCAACCCATAGATATGGTACAGTATGACCTTCATTTAGCCAAGTCTCGTCCAAATAAAAAATTGTTTTCCCTTCTTCTCGGTACTTTTTAATAGTTCTTAGATAATCTCGTCTCCAACATACAATGTAATCTTTTTCAATTAAAACGGATTTTCTTCTATTCTTTTGCCAACGAAATCCCATCTCTCTCAATAGTCCCCATAATTTCTTGTTGCTTATGATTGGCAACTCTTCGTTTTCTCTAATTAATGTTTGGATTTTGTCCAATGTTGGAAATTCTTTGTTAAAAAAAATGTGTGGACGCTGCGTCTTATCATGTTTTTATGTATTTTTTCAATTTCCAAGGGTTTACTCCCTCCACTCCTTTTGGGAGATGAAACAGTTCCTCCTTTTCTTTCTTTTAGGAATCTATAAGTTGTTGCTTCTCCAACCCCTGTCATATTTAAACACATGGTAACGATTTCACGAACATTACTTAAAGGGCGTTGATGTACAAGTGCATCGTGTACATTTAATATTAAATTTTTCTCTTTTAGACTGAAGGCACCTTTAAAACTACACTTAACCGGGATAAAACCTGTTGTCGACGTCATTTTTAAATGCAAATAAGAAAATATCGACACCAAAAACGTAGGTAGGTAAGACAGGAACAATGTACATCTACAAACTAAATGGAAGATGCAAACAATTTCTAATTTATGTTATTGGCATAAGCTGTACTGTGGCATAAAAACTACTTAAACTATCATTAGTGAAGCCTTATCAGTAATTCCAGGTAATCGTTCAAAGAAGGTATTCTTTTTGTGTCAGGCGATAACTTGTATATAAAACAATAATCACCTTTAAATTACTGTTTACATTAATTTATTTCGTGAAACATTGAATTCTCTCGTTAATCACCCGTGTATAATTAATTGACAATAATCGTGTGGCATATATACCGACGTTTTTTCCGCACAAAAAAGGTATAGTGAGATTAGTGGACACTTATTTTACAGAAGATTTTTTAAAAGATAATGAATTGTTGACGGCATCTTAAAATATTAATTTTTTTATTTATTTCAAAACAAGTATAGGGTGACGCCTATGGTTTTTTGACCTGTTGAGGATTTGCATACATAATGTGCTATCAATATGAGGGAAAAGGACTATAGCATCTAACATGTTTTTTTTGATAAATTTTTCCACCTTCGAGTTTTTAGTCATAACTACTGACGTTTGTGCTATTTTCTAACTACTGTCAAAATTTTAAGCAAATACATGCATATAAAAAGAATTGTGAGCAGAAAACCGTCATATCCTGGACTATTTCATAATTTGTTACTAAGAAACGTTGAAATTTAGTAATTTTTTGGTCAAAAAAGTATGTTTTTATTGTGGTGTATCTGGTTGCTACAGTTTGTGCCTCATTTACTTGTAAATTATATTTTGCTTCTAGAGTTTCTGTTGTGACTGAGCATTGCATTCTCCAATACAATTTTCAAACTCTATCAAAATTTCTGTTGTGATAAGCACTGAATTCTCTAATATAATTTTTAAGTGATACTGTTGTTAAATCAATCTTCATTATCATTAATAAATAAGTCTTATTGTTAACCGCATTTATTTTCGGTGATTAAAATTGTTTACCTTCATCGTTATCTGTAGCTTGAATCATTGTAACTATTCTTTTCACATCTCCCGCAGGTACCGAAACTGGCGGAATTATAGGTAGTACTGGAGGATTATCGTTCACATCAAGTAGATGAACCGTCACTGACATAGGAGCGCTGGCAGCAATACCTTGCTTTTCTCTTGCTACTATTTGAAACTTGAACTTTCCTGGATTCGGAGGATCTCTGTCGAGGTTATTTTCGTTCACTACCAGATGGTTTTCTTTATCGATGGCGAAATAAGGTGTCGTTAGTTCAAACGTATAGCTTGGTTTAGGATCATCTGGCCCCTAAAACAGTAATTGGGTTAAAACAGTTGGAAGACGTCAAACAAGTGTTACGTCTATTAAAATTAAAATACATAGTTCAAGTACTTACAAAATCTTTGTCTTGGACGCTAACCAGTATCGGTTTTCCTCCGCCATCTAATACTTTTTTCCCAATGGGAGAATTTTCTTTGACGAAACCTTCCAGAGACGATAATACAATTTCTGGAGGATGAGCATCTACGGGCTTGATAGTCACAAACAATTTGGCAGTCGTTGATCGTTTCGCTTCCGAAACCTCTTGAGCCTAAAATATGTATAAATTGTTTATTCATTTACAATAATTTTCTATTTAGACAATGATTGAAAAATGATACAAGTAAGTCAACTAACAAATGTGGTGTACTTTCAAGCAACTTAATATTAAATCGTTTTTTCTTTTCAATGTAAGGGTGAAAACTTCTTAAATAAAACCCGTGCTGGATAATAGTATTAGATTTCTTCTTCTTCTATCGAAGGTTGGAAATCATCATGGCTATGCGGATTCTGTTGACTTCCGCTCTAAAAAGTTCTGCACTACTGCATTCAAACCATTCCCTTAAGTTCTGAAGCCAGGATATTCTTCGTCTTCCCACATTTCGCCGCTTTCCTCGGATTTTGCCTTGCATAATAAGTTGTAATAATAAGTATTTTTGCCCTCTCATCACATGTCCTAAGTACTCAAGTTTTCGTCTTTTGATAGTTAATATTATTTTCGTCTCATTTCCTATCCTTCTAGTTACTTCCACGTTTGACATTCTTTGAGTCCATGATATTCGTAGGATTCTTCTGTAACACGAAAATTCAAAGGCGGCCAACTTATTCAGATGGACTTGTTTTAGTGTCCACGCTTCCAAGCCATAAAGAAGAGTAGAGAACACGTAACATCGAAGCATTCTCAGGCGTAGTTGTAACCTTATATCCCGACAACAAAGAAACTTTTTAAGTTTAATGAATGATGCACGTGCTATTTCAATGCGTGTCCTAATTTCTTTGGTTTGGTCTACATCTGATGTTATCCATGTTCCTAAGTATTCATAGTTATCAACACTCTCAATTGCAGTATCTTCAATAGTCAGTTGGATATTTGAATGAGCAGATTTAGTCATGATCATGCATTTAGTTTTCTTTAAATTTATCTTCAGTCCGTACTCATGACAGCGTTCATTAAGGCTTTGCATTACGTTCTGTAAATCATTATTATTATCCGTCATTATTACTGTATCTTCTGCAAAACGTAAGTTATTCAAAACTTCTCCATTGATAGATATACCTTCTATTAAGTCTAAGAGCGTTTTTGAAATTCCGCTTCACTGTAGACAGTATTTCTACATTTATAATAGAGAACGATTTCCGAAGTGGAAATTGAAACGTCAATAAATGTATTTTAACCTTTAATTGTGGCTTATTCCCATTTAAATATTAATTAATTCACTGTAGACATTGAAAAGTAGTGGGGACAGCACGCAACCCTGGCGGACTCCTCTCTGTATTTTGATATTTTGGGTGTACTGGTTGTCAACTCTTACCTTGGCAGTTTAGATAGATAGTTTTAGATAGATAGATTAGTAACATTTTTCTCTCATTCAACCTACCCATACAAACAAAGTATGCTTCGTAGTGTCTTTGTCTTCACATTCTCATTGGTAATGTACATATCCCCTCTTTTCAAATCCATTTTAGGTAGAAATAGATACAATCATACTCCTTGAATACCTGAGTCAGATGATAGTTCTCTTATCGAAGATAAGATGCCGTATCCAGTCAGCCCTTTCCTTCTGTTAATTTCCTTTAACATTCTTCCATCTCTCCCTTTCGCGTTTTTGGTTTCCCCCTGTTCTCTCTTTATCACTAATATTATTTGAAATTTCTAATCTCTAACTCTCTCAGTACTTGCTACCCTACTAACAAAACTGATTCTGTTTTTTGAGCTCTCTCTTGTCGTTTCCCCACTACTGAGGATCGTGATTTCTTCCACTATTTCTAACAATTTTTCTTCATTGGTCTCTATCTTCAGCTACTCTGAGAGCTTCGCAGCTGAATTGTAACTTTCGAGATTTGATTGTGGTCAGTATCTCTCGGTTCTTATTCATTCTTCTGAGGACCTCCTCATTTGTGACTCGGTCAGTCCACGGAATCTTAAGTATTCTCCGATATAGCCACATCTCAAATGCTTCCAGTTTTCTGCACATATCTTCGTTTAAGGTCCACGATCATCATCATCATCATCATGCAACCTCTTCTGTCCACTGCTGGACATAGGTCTCTCCCATTTTTCGCCACTCTTCACGGTTCTGTGCTTCTTGTTGCCATTTCTTGGATATTCGTTCAATGTCGTCTATCCAGCGTGTTGGTGGTCGTCCTCTGCTGCGTTTGTCTTCTCTTGGGCGCCAGTCAATTAGAGACACAAGATGGACCAGAAAACTAATTGGCTGGCGCCCAAGGTCCACGATTCAACACAATAAAAAAGGACAGAGAAGACGTAGCATCGCAGCATTCTTACTTTTGTATCAAGAGAGAGGTTGTGACTCTTGAAAAAGGCCCCCATCCGATTGAAGGTGGATCAAGCTTTTCCGATGCGTGCTCTAATCTCATGACTGTTGGTCCATTCTTCATTTATTATGATGCCGAGGTAGTTGTAGTGCGTCACTCTTTTTTCAGGGGATTGGTTGACGTAGAGTTGACCTTCTGTTATCCTTTAACAGAAGGTCAACTTAAATAAGAGAAAATCTTAAATTGGAGATTTTAGTACCAGCCACTGTTACTCCACCGGCATATCCATCTGAAGCCATCCTCATGACATGTTCACGTGACAACACGTATCCTTGTCTAACACCTCACTCGGTCTTGAATTGGTTTGAAAAAATAAATACATTTATATTTATTACTAAATATTTATACAGTGTGTAAAAGCCAAATGGAATAAATTCATTATTTAGGTTACTGCACATATTTATAAAAAATCCCGAAACACGTCAAATTTAAATTATAACTTGACATTCTTTAACGTGAAAATGCAACCCCTACCTTCAACCACCTTAGAATGACAGGTACAACCCCCAATTTTTAAAATAGGAAGTATAGGCTTATGATATATCGTTTGAAAGGTCTTTTCATTCTCCATTCAAAAATGTTGTCGCTTTCAAGTTTATTAAGATTAATTAAGATAAAATAAATTAAAATCATGTGGTTACCGAAATTCGCTAAAATATACTCAAAACTTATTTCCCGTTTAGGTCTTGATAATGAGAAAAATCATAGCAATGTGGTTTTTAGATGGTAACCATTAGATTAACGGAAATGCATAAAATAACAGTTTTACAAATGAGTGGTTACGGAGATAACACCCGAACACAACAGGAAGTAACTCGCCTATTTCATGAGAAATTTCCTAATTTACCACCTATATCCCAAGGAACAATAAGTAAAATAGAGACGCAGTTTCCCGAGTTTGGTCATGTAAGGCAGATAAAAAAAGCAGCTGCCAATGCACTGAGTGATGAACTCAAATTAGATGTGTTGCTTGAGTTTCAGGAAAATCCACATACATCGAGTAGGCAGACATCCACTACATTCAATGCTAGCCATACATCGATAGTAAATATATTAAAAGAAAATAAATTGCATCCCTATAACATAGGGGATGGATAACAATATTATCCAATTAGAAGACAAATTAGAAGAAAATTATGTTTTCTGATGAGTGTAATTTTTCACTTAACGGTCATGCTAATCGGCAAAATTGTCACTACTGGGCCACGGAAAATCTTCACTGGATGAGAGAAGAACACACTCAATACCCTCAAAAGGTTAATGTTTGGGCAGGGATTGTAGGAAACAATATCATTGGTCCCTTTTTCATTGAGGGCAACTTGAATGGCAACAATTATTTGGCACTACTTCAAAATGATGTCATTCCAACGTTGGCAAATTTATATCCTGATCCAGGAAACCCTCAAGTTCCTGCGAATACGATATGGTTTCAGCAGGATGGAGCACCACCACATTACCAACATAATGTCCGGCAGTACCTCGATACAATATTTCCCAATCGGTGGATAGGGAGGCGAGGATCGATTGAATGGCCAGCGCGATCACCTGATCTTACATTATTAGATTTCTTTTTATGGGGATATGTGAAGAGCCATGTGTACAAAACTAAACCTTCTGATTTAAATGACTTAAAAGAACGAATAACGCTTGCGATTAGGTCGATCACACCTGTTATGTTGAATAATGTTAGAAGACAGTTTTATTTGAGATTAGGATGTTGCCAAGACGTTCGCGGTGAACATTTTGAACATCTACTTCATTAACATTCATAGTTCTTTTTCGTGTTCTACATTTTATTACGTTTTGCATTACATTTTAGTTTTTGATTGTATTGTAGCGAATTTCGGTAACTACATGATTTTAATTTATTTTATCTTAATTAATCTTAATAAACTTGAAAGCGACAACATTTTTGAATGGAGAATGAAAAGACCTTTCAAACGATATATCACAAGCCTATACTTCCTATTTTAAAAATTGAGGGTTGTACCTGTCATTCTAAGGGAGTTGATGGTAGGGGTTGCATTTTCACGTTAAAGAATGTCAAGTTATAATTTAAATTTGACGTGTTTCGGGATTTTTTATAAATATGTACAGTAACCTAAATAATGAATTTATTCCATTTGGCTTTTACACACTGTATAATGTATTGTGAGTTAAATAAATGAGTTAAATAACTCAGTAGAAATGTCAAAAGGTCAGCGCTTTCGACAAAACGGAACATCGTAAGAGTATTAATATAATTGTTAACTAGTTAACCCATAGTAACAAATCATAAATTATAATACCTGAAAGAAAATCGTGAGATCTACTCGTTTCTTAAACTCTATGACGTATTTACTCTAATATATTAAAGAACAATATGATCAGTTTCCGAATGAAAGTATGATAATAGATAGATAAATACGCCGATATGTCTACATAAAAATTTGTAAAGGTAATTTTAAATTTCACAGAAAATATACGTAAACAATGGACTTATTTTTTATTAGACCAAACGTAATTGTTCGTCTAAAAATAATTACGATATTGTTTTTATAATTGTGTCCCTTGAATAATTTTTAATAACTTTTACTTTTGTTGATTATTTCGATTTTCGCACAGTTAAGCTTACTTCCAGTTTTCGTATATGTATAGTCAACTACACAGTTAATGAAAATTATCATTGTTCCATGTTTTACGTCATAGTTGGCTGGTTTAAAACTTTGAAAATCCTATATCCTGTTTGACGTCACTATATCATTTTTGAGGGTAAGTATAAACTGTTTGGCAGACAATTTACAGCATATCCATAATATATACTATCAATGTATACCTACTACGAATTGTATTAAATACAACCAATCGAAAATCAAATTAATAAATTGATAAGTCAAGATGTCGCTGGTATTGATATCTAATCGATTGAATTTACAAATTTCCTGAGTGCTGTTGTTAACACAAGATACATTCCTGTCTTATCTTCTGAAGAATAAGGTTTAGTCAGCGAGTTAAAAAGAGTTTCGTTGTAGGTTTTATTTTGATGGTCGGCGTCTACCAACTAAAAACCTCTCCTCTGCTACTCCAGACATCAGGATGAAAGAGCGGATAAGGCAAAATATCTCTCCTGATGTCATGTTACCACCCGATTCCCATTCTTTCTTCCACACATTCATCGGGGAAATTAGACGCACACGAACCACTAAAGACTTTTAAACCCCTGCCTTAGCGAGGCTTCGATCTTTCTCACGTCGTATGTCTCTCATTTTCTCCTATTTTGGCCTTTTGACAGTCTGAACTTCTCCAAGATACTACTCACTCGTTTCAGAATTCTGTTGCCTCTCCTGTCCTTCTTTTGAAGAAAGCAGCTTCGGGATTAGTGACAGTTTACTCTGCCACATCACGTGTTGCCTCCTACTTTTCCTGCCACTGGCCGATTGAAACTAATCTGTCCCTTTCACATGTAAAGGAACACAGCAAGACTTCTACCACCTCACTTCAGAATGTTGCCGCGTAGAAGGCCATAGTTTTCACAACACCGTGAAGCATCCTAGTCAAGTACGTCAAGTATCTCCCAGATACTTGACGTACTTGACACAAATACAACACTGTCTCCCTTTCTGTAGCATCTGATTACTACAACCTCCATCTTATCCTCCACGAGAGAAACATTATGTTCGTTCATCCAATCCTCAACGAGACACCCGCATGGGTAATCCAAAGTCGTCAGCGAATGCGAAGGGGGTAACACCCTCCACATATTCGCAGTTTATGGACCAAGGACAGAGCCCTGCGAGATTCTAGCCGTTACATCCACCATCATACTAGTCTCTCAAAGAGCTCATTGTGTGACCCCACTGCAATATATTGCAAGAATTTCGGACGCCAAAGAGAATCAAGATGACCCATTGGTGATCAGACCCTATTTCCCGAAGCACATCGGTCACCGCATCTCCTGTACCTTTGCCCTCCTTACAATAACCTCCTCAATACGTACATGTAGCACTCTCTCATAGAACTCTTCTATGCAAGGAAGAAGGAAAATAGAACGATATTTTTTCTGCATTGACTTTAGGCAGGTGTACGAGCCTCGAGATTTTCCAGGGAAGAGCATTCATGTGCTCAAGCAGCTACGTGGGCTACAAAAGGTCCAGATGTACAACCGCCTCGGGTGGGACACCATCTAGACCAAGAGCCCTGCAAGACTTGAGGGAACCCATCGCCACAGCCACTTCATCTAACGTAAAGGGCATATCACGCTCAGCGTCGACATCTCTCAGCACACCATGCCGCCAGCCATGCACGAGGTTTGCGCCAACTTATATCAGTCCATCGTACACTTGCACGGGAAGTTCTGGAGTAACTGTTACATATGCGGAAGCAGTCACATAATGTACAGATGTATAGTAGATATCAGTGAAACGTATACCATCACAGAGGGTAGTGTACGGGCCGGCACATGCACTGAAGGTTTCAGGGAGGTGTACACGTGCGCAGTAATTATCAATGTAATCTACACCTGCACAGAGGATACACAAGAGGTTTTATCGACTTGTACGCACGCGGAGTTGGTACCATAAATTTTTCTACGACGTGGACTTTTAATGATACCTAATGCAGTGTCGTGTATACAGGTGTATGTTTTACAGGTAAATATTGAGCGTATTTACACCCCACTAAAACATTTTGCGCATGTGTCAGACCCTACGGTACCAAAAAAATCAACCGTTTCTGAGACACAGAGCTTAAAAGTGTCGGTTGAGTGTTCGAACCATTTTAAACTTCTGAATACGAATGACCCATGACGGCTTTAGAGTTTGAGAAGTAAAAGTTTTGTTTTCGCCTAAAAACAGACGTGTCTTTAGTAGTATACCCCTTTATTTCTTACTTGTTCAATAAATAATTTAATTTATTAATTCTATAATAACTTATTAACATTATACCTATGATCCGACTTCTTTAAAATAACTATAAGCCTTGTAAAATTAAGAAAACAGGGGGTTATCTAAAGCCCCTTTCATTAATTGATAAATAAACCTATTCCGTCTGCTCTATTATGCTTAAGTACCTACACAGAGGAGACAATCAAACCATAATGGTACTAAATCAGTTTACTTTTCATACGAATATATTTGAACTGTAAATCTATGATTTTGTACCAAACCAATTGCGATGAGAATTTTTGTAACCCCATGGATCAGTGGGATATCCACAGGTATATCTTACCGAGATATTCTACTCAGGATACTCACCTAATTTTTTTTTGACAGGGGAACTTTATTAATTTTTAGTTAAATTTTAAACTATACATTTTTCATTTGTAAAAAATATTTTACGGTTTTCGTGTTATTATTTTTTGTCTTAGTCATCACCATCATTGGTGCTAAAGCCCTATAAAAGAGTCTCGACCTTCCCAAGTCTATTACGCCAGTCAGTTCTATCCATTGCCAACTGTTGCCAGTTTGCTGCGCCTATTTATCTACCATCCTCATCTACACAATCTCTCCATCTGAGTTTTGGCCTACCCCTACTTCTACTTCGCACAGATTGTGACATAAGAATTCTTGTAGGAGGGTTGTTCTGCTGAGATCTTGTCAGATGTCCTGCCCATCTTAGTCTTCCTATTAGTCATCGAAGAAGAGGAAGACCGAGAAAAAAATTCCTTGATAACATCGATGAAGACATGAGAAATATGGGAATGCGTACTTGGCGAAGGAAGGCGATGGATAGGGATGACTGGAGAGAAATTCTTGAGGAGGCTAGGATCCACACAGGGCTGTAAAGCTAGAATAATGATGATGATGCAAGTAGGATAGTTATGGATTTAATCTATTAGATGTCGATACCAGCGGCGTATTGACTTATTGATTTACTAATTTGATTTTCGATGAATTCCATTAAATAAATTATTTTGAAATATTGTAGAAATAACGTGTACTCTTACAAGTTCCCTTAATTTTATCAACAAATAAGCGATAAAGCATCATTTTTCTAACATAAACTAGAAAATATTTATCATTGGTTTACCTTAATTATAATGCTAAATTTCTTTGTCGTCGACGTATCCACTGGTTTAATTTGATGAACTTGTCCAGTTTCTGAATCAATTCGAAAATAGTTGCTATACGTTTCGGGTACACCGCTGACGAATGAGTATTGAATTGGAGAATTGATTGTATCCATGTCCACCGCTTGAATCTTCTCTGGTGAAATATTAAGTACTCCTTGAAGTATTCCGCTGGATACCTATAGTATAAATCAGTAATTAGTTAAGTAAACGAGAAGATTAAGCAGTATAAATTATTTCGTATCTTTACCAAATAAAATTGTGTTGAAACTATTTTTATTTTGAGACATGTCTGAAGTTATAGTGTATTTTTATGTATGAGAGAGTAATAAAACAATAAATTATGTATGCAAATCCCTAAACTGTTGATACGGGTGACTCAATGAAAAACAGATATTTGTCAACAAGTTTACAGAAGTATATAGGAAAACAATTTTAAATTGAGTATGACCACCAGGTATAAAGGTTGGAGCAGAATCGAATACAATAGTTGTGAGGGTTACTAATCCCTAAATAAGGTTGCCAGTGTCGGAGTGATGGAGGTTAACAGGTACTAATGAATTTGCAAGAAATGTAAGATGTTTATTTTATTGGTTATATATAACCAATAAAAGTTTAATAAGTACCTACCTATTTGCAAAATAAAGTTTAATTCTTTAGATAAAATAAAACGTTTTATTTTATCTGAAATGAGTGCATTCCACGAAGTAAGGGTTTCAACAATCAAACATTTAATTCTTTAATTCCAGGAATCTACGACAGTAATTGACTAGATAATTACCTTCTAAACTTATTCCACAGAAAATGTGATAGTGGGTTTTTCCATTTTGTATATAGGAAGGTCCAAGTGGCGTATTCAAAATTCTTAACAGTTCACTAAAAGTAGGTACTTCAGTTGCAAGGTGCAGTTTATTGTGTATACTAGTGTTATGGAAAATTTGGTGCCGTGTAAACGCCGAAATTGGTCCTCTAACAGTTAATGAAAAAACATTAATATTTAATTGTTTTAAATCATCTACAGACAAACGTTTATGGGAAAGTGTTGATGAGACCGTTGAGTTAGTTAGCAGTACACTTGGTGTTGGGAAATCTACGATTTACAGAGTTATTAAAGAAGAGAAATGTGGTAGTTTTCAAATGCCACGTAATGCTCCAGGGAAACCAAAATTTCAAATAGAATATCATTTTAAAGAAGGACTTCGACGGAAAGTGCATGAATTCTTCTTTAGACAAGAATTTCCAACATTGGATAAAGTTCTTGTCTCAGTTCGAGATGATAAGGATTACCCAGAAATGAGTCGAAATACGTTATGGAAACTTTTAAAAGAAAGAGGCTTCCGCTGGAAAAAGAATCCCAGAAAGTCTATTTTATTAGAAAGAAGCGATATTGTCATATGGAGAAGACATTTTCTAAGAACCATAAAGGACATGAGAAACCAAAAAAGAAAAATATTTTATCTTGATGAAACATGGATCAACGAGGGTCATACACCAAATAAATTTTGGCAGGATGAAACTGTTACAAGTCAAAGGCACGCTTTTGTAAATAACTTATCTACTGGTTTAAACCCACCATCAGGAAAGGGACGCAGGCTGATAATAGTACACATTGGCAGTTCAGACGGTTTTGTTGAAGGTGGTTTATTAACTTTTGAATCAACTCGTACCGGTGACTACCATGAAGACATGAACGCTGATGTCTTTCAAGAATGGTTCGAACAAATGATAGATCTTCTTCCTAAGAACTGTGTAATAGTAATGGATAATGCAAGTTATCACTCCAGACTTATAGAAGGACTGCCCACAACCAAGTGGTTAAAAAAAGACTTGCAGAATTGGCTGAATTCAAAAAATATTACGTACCATCCCGGATCTATAAGAAAGGAACTTTATTCGTTGTGTGCCCTTCATAAAGAAAAATTTAAAAAATACGAAATTGATGAAATTGCCAAAACTCGTGGAATGACAGTACTCAGATCCCCACCATATCATTGTGAATTAAACCCGATTGAACTGGTATGGGCACAGATAAAGAGTGAAGTTTCAAGAAAAAATACCACTTTTAAAATTCATGATGTTAAACAGTTGTTTTTGGAGGCCATAAATAATGTAAAACCTGAAAACTGGGAAAAGGCAGTAAATCACACTATTAAAGAAGAGGAAAAAATGTGGAAGCTGGACAATATTACTGATAAAATGATCGAGCCAGTTATTATAAATCTTGGTTCTGAAAGTTCATCTTCTGAATCTGATTTGGATTTGTAACAAGTAGCTGTAAGTTTTATATTAATATTTTTATTCATCTATTTAACATACCTTAGACGGTTTTAAAAACTCTTTTTCTCTTTTGTAATTTTTAAAAATTAAAAAAAATGTGAATTTTAAAACCCTTTTTAATGTAGGCCAGTCAGTTCTAATATAGTGTGTGATAAAAGAGGTCACTTTTGTTTACATACACATTATAACACTTTATAACACTGAAATAATTCATTTATTTTTTACAATTATTCAAAGTAATTTTTCAATTAATCTTGAGCACGCCCATGGAGTGGTCGGAGCTACCAGTTAAAATTATGCTAATTACTCTCTCGTTCATAAAAATAAACTATAAATATGTATTATGTTTATATAAAAGTAAGCTACCACAATTGATTGTAATAAAAATTACATTTCTAACTAAGCTTGACATTTCAATTGACGCTCCAGAAATCGTATTCAAAAAAAGATTATTTTAAAAATTTCTAAGAAAATGTATAATCATAGACATATAATACAATCAGACTGATTGCTATAATATAGTCGCATTCCCCCAAAGCGACAGAGAAAAATGAAGCAAGCAATCTCTTTTTAATTTGCCAGGTATATCGATCACGTGAACTAAGTGGCCAATGAGAAGGTCACGTGGTCGATAAACCCGGCCCATTAGAAAGAGGAGCAGGGACTGCGTTGCGTCAGTTTTGTGCATATTGGTCATATTCCAAGGCACTTGGAATATTTTCACATTACTCAAAATTTACTAAAAATGGGTTAATAATTTTTCAGCAAAAATTAGAGGTCTTAAATAGCAAGAAATTTCCATTAGGTCCATACTTGATGTAGTTTCAGCTAAAAAGCCTTTTAAAAGCTTTTTGGCTGGTTGTGTGGTGTTTTTACTGGCAGAATAATGTAAAATGTATGCTTTAAAGAACAAAGAAGCAGTTGTAAACCAAAAATATAATTTTTTTGCATAGTAATATTTTACAGATAACTTTAGGAAGCAAACGGCTCATTTTCGGATCTTTTAGATTCAAAATTCGGATTCAAAAATGATTCTGGATAATATATATCCAGAAATGGTAATGTTACTAAGCTAGAGATTATAGTTGGTTCGCTATATTTACGCGGGTTTCGGATTAAAAATTTTATTGTAAGTACCCAGTTTTAATTACCTGCTCTTTGGGGAAATATCAACTGGTCAAATGAAATGAAAAATAATCCATAACTTTTTTTAATTAAATAATAATGGAAAATCTTTTATATAATTGACAGTATAATAAGGAGAATTACTTCATTAATGGAGTCTAATGTGGCTAATATAAACCTAATAATAATTTTATATTACACTTCACACAGAAAATATGGTCTATGTATATTTGTTCCATGGAGAGAATTTCTAATGAAAAATAAAAAAATTTAACTTGCCAACAAAAATGAAAAACAGTCATTATCATCAAAAATATCATAATCGTCATCATCATCACTGTCATCACCATTAATTGTTATTATGATTGGACCTATTTCGTTTATTTTATTTTCACGAGTCCACCAATCTTCTATTAGTTTCTCGCACTTGAATATACAGTTGCACCACACTTCTGGAGTTACAATTGAAAGTGCCTTTCTCCAAGTTTCCCGAACTGCGTCGTCGTTATAACCGTTAGGCCCAATATGGTTGTCATAATATTGTTTTGCTATTCCCCATATATATTCGATGGGATTAAACTGGCAATGATACGGTGGCAGACGTAAAACTTGATGACCGTAACTTTCAATAATCTGATCCACAACAAAGGTTTTTGGTTTTGCGTGGATATTTGCGTAATAATTCTGATTTTAAAATATGTTGTGTAAATGGTATATGTTCCTTTGTCAACCATTCTTTAATTTTATTAACAGTCCAAGAATTCGTTGGACTTTTGTTTAATACTTCAGAATGGTAAGGTGCATTGTCTAAAATAATTACGCTGGGCTCACTTAAACCTGGGAGAAGTTTTTCATGTAACCATTTTACAAACATTTCTGTGTTCATATTATCGTGATAGTCACTTGATTTTGATTTAGATGAAAATATTAAATCAGCACCTTCTAAAAAACCCGATTTCCCTCCTGCATGTAAAATTATGTGTCGCTTCCCTTCTCCATCAGTATGTTTGATAGACTTTACGTTATCATCTTGCCATATTCTCTTGGTTGCACCACTAGAAAATATCCATGTTTCGTCTAAATATATAAAATTTGCCCTTTCTTCTTTTAATTTAGAATATTTTCTTAGAAAGTTAATTCTTTTATGCACAACAGAACTTCTTTCACAAAGGGCTTTTCTGTCATCCTCCTTTTGAAATTTGAAACCCAAATTATGTATCACTTGCCATAGACTTGTTCTGCCAATTTCGTCAAATTTTCTATCTTTTAATTTCGAGAGAATTGTATTTAAGGTCACATGTTCCTTGTTGGCTCGCATTCGATAAATGGTATCACGAATTTTAAATTTTTTTCCATCTGGAATATCTTTCGTTTTCAATGATAGGCGAGTTTTTCGGTGATCTTCTTTCGGCCGTTCATTATTGCGATTTTGTAATACTCCTCTTAGTTTGGTTTCACTAATTCCTAGAGCATCACATACGCGTTGTTGAACAGACATTACCGATTTTAAAGGACCGCCATTTTCTTTTTCATCCGTAAAATACTTATGTACACTACAAATTAGACTATCTACATCTAACACACGTCTAGGCATTTTTACATATTTCTACCAAACATACAATGTCAACACTGGCAAAGAATCAATTCAACTGCAATATTGTAACAAATTTATACCTACCCTAATGTTATTTTAATGTATTTTAAAATATGACCATTAATGCACTTTTTACCTAATTTTCTGGGAAGTCGTTTACTGCAACTGGTTATCAATGAGTCATTAGCATAATTTTGTTAATCCGAAACCCGCGTAAATATAGCGAACCCACTATAAGTTAGAAATTTATTAATTTAAGTTTTATGGTTGAGAAAGTCCGTTGGATGGGGGTAGATTTTAAACGCACACTTTACCTGATATTCCCTTGCACTATAAGTGAAATAAAGACCCATTAAAATTTTAATCCTCTAATACGTTCATAAAAGCATAAAAGCATAAAGGTCTGTTTCAGGTGTTTTTTGTTTATTTCTCTGTCACGTTAAGTCAGTTTTATAGCGACAAGACATAAAATCTTTCCAAAGATAAATGACCGGTGAAGGTTGCCAATCGATAAAAATTATTTAATAATGAAAGCTGTATAAACGTCTGAGAGTTTTTCTAAGATACCTGTGGATAAGTGATGTTCAATTATTTTAGAGTTTACAGTCTTAATAATAAATCACGGATAACGATACTGTCAAACAAATTAAAGACGTTCGAAAGATGTGACGTAACATATGGATGTAATCCAAGAAAGGATTCATTATAAAAATACATCGTCGTTGAAGTTCAATTATATAATGTCTCTAATGTATATACATTTACCAATAAAACACCGAAAACCTTGTTTTCTTCAGAAATATAACTGGACTGTTAGCCGTAAACAAAATGCAGTAAACCACATAAATAAGTGGAAGAAAGATTGTGGACTCTTGATAATAACTAAAGCTCGGATTTATAGGCAACAAAAATTGAAGAAAAAGGCGCCTATATAGGCAAATATTTTTATTAAAAAAGGCAGGAATATTAACATTTAGGCAAAATATAGGCAATAAATGGATATAACTTATTATTTATTGTACAAAGTGAATTAACGTAATATTAACTTAAGGCAGGTATATTTACACATCATAATCATAACATTAGTATAAATAAACTAGTAACTAAATAACTGTAAATTAATAATTAAACATTGTAACCACTTAAAATTTTATCATTAATAGAAACAACTAAATGTTTTTCAATATTTTCGGTCTTAAAACTATGTCTTCGATCACTTAAAATTAATTTGTACATCGAAAACGAACATTCGACATCGACAGATGTAATTGGAGCATATTTCAGAGCGGATAATAAATCTGGCATAATTTGAAATTCCTCGGAAAATGTCCCATTCAAAACTTTAGCAACATTAGATAAAAACGAAAAACTTCATTCTTGTCGAAAACATATTTCATTTTTTTTTTAAATTAATTGACCGTTACTTCCAGGTGCCGATTTAATTTTCGTCTTTAAATTATCTATTAATTTTACCGACTCACATAAATTTATCTCTTGTTTTTCTAATAAGGTAATTGTGGTAACTATTAATTTATAATTGTCATTGATATAAGCGAGTTCCTGTTTCAATTTGGGATTTTTTAATATTTTTTTTGATTCTCGAATGGCTTCGGAAATATCATCATCAAATTCTGACATAACTAATTCTATTTCATTGCAGTGTTCAAAGTAAAAAAAACTGCTTCGAGCCAGGTTCCACACCTTGTAATTACTGGTTTATGTGGCAAAGGGACACCCGGAAGTCTTTGTTTATATATTTGCACCCTCAACGGAGCCTTTACAAAAACTTTTTTCATAAAATTTATAAAATTATTTACCAACGGAAACAGATTTCTTATTGCTTCAGCAATTCTATTTACCCCGTGGGCTACACAAGTGCAATGAATTAAATTAGGATAAAAAATCTTTTAATTAACAGCAGCCTTTAACATATATGCCGTAGCATCTGAAAGCATTAAAACTATTTTATTCACTAGTATAGCGTTGGGTAAAAAGAGGTTTGTTAAACTATCTTGTATAAATCGACTTATTGTTAGATTGTTTGTTTTTTCCAATTCTCTAACGGCAACTAAATAAGGTTTTCTCGCGAAGTTTTCGTTCAAAATTCCAATCATTAAATTAGCTATATACCTGCCGCATACATCTGTCGTTTCATCCACGATAATATACAAAAAATTGCCCTCTAACTCCCGCTTAATTTATGAAATACATTCCACATAACATTTTTCTACAGTATGTTTTCTCAATGTACTCTCGTCCGGTAAGGATTTATTAAGATATTTTTCGAAAAAGCATTTAAAAGTAGGGTTATTAACTTTATATAGAGGAATGTTGGATGCAATCATCATCTGGCATAAATCAAATTTAAATGCGTCTTCCTCCTTTTTTTTTGAACTTCTTAAACTATCCCGCAGAGATATTTGGGCTAACTTAGAGGAATTTAATTTTTCCAAATTACGTTTATGAAGTGGGGTTCCACAATGCTGGTCAATAAAGTATTTTTTTCTACTTGAAATCTGAGAATTAAAAAAAAATAATTAGAATTCTAAAACCGCTTTAGAATTTAGTTATGTTGTGGGACGAGAAAAAAAGAGAAAAAATAAAACTTACCGATTTGCCGCATGGTTTACAAAATGCTCTATCTCCTTCTAGAGAAAAATTCCGAATAAGGTGCGATCCATAGCCTTAATTTAGATGTCATCTTTTCACAAAAATGTCTAAAACGTTTTAAAACGTGTTCTTTGCTTTTCGGTATACGCAACAAAACTAAACTAGGATATAGCAATTTGTGACTAAACTCTGATACAGTAACCGACTGTACAACTGATAATAAACTAATAAAGCTTTAGGGATTTCCAAATAGTTAACCCTCAAGTCTCGATCAGGTACATTTTCCTAGAAATCTGTTATATAAACAAACCATTGATATTTTATTATTGACCCAAAATTTTATTATAGAATTAGAATGGTTTAGGAATAGAATAATATCATGGGTAGTACCATGAAATTTTAAAAAAGGCACAAATAGGCGGAATTTACGAAAAAAGGCAAAAAGTGCAAAAAACAATTATAATAGGCAAAATAGACAAAAAAGGCATTTTGCCTATAATCCGAGCTTTAATAATAACATTGAAGAACTTTGTCAATATATAATTATTCCTATCGGGCCGGACAAAGAAACTGACACAGAAGAAGAGTTGAAAATCAATAATTCATAAGTCAACGAGTAAGTTTTTAATTTATGCACATTACGTAAGTGTTAGATATCAATACGATTTATTTGCTTTAATATTATTTTATTTTTACATATAAATCTGCCCCTTTTTGATTCTCTAACACTGATCCTGTTAGGTATATAATCCATGGGTTTATGGATGGGTTCACCCTATGTATCCAAACCAAATTTGTTCATCAAATCTGTTGGTATTTCAGTCGTCGAGCCTTGATAAATTATGAAATCGTAAAGCATTCCATTGGCTCCGCACATAGCAAAAATTTTAATACCTCATGGGCGTGGCTTATTCTTCACGTATTGTTTGAAATTTAGTCTTCCAGTAAATGGTACTACCTGTTCATCAACACTGAAATATTTACCTTTTGCCAGATCAAGACATCTGTTGCGGAGTGCATCAAAAAACGGTCTAACTTTAAATAGTTTATCATTTGAATTGGCTGGTTTTTCTAAATTGTTTACTATATGGATATTTTTTCGTAATAAGAAGAATCTATCTCTACTCATATTGTTTAAAAATAAACCAATATTGTACGTACTATCCCAATATATTCTAATTCGAAGCACATACAATTGATAATGATGTGGAGTCCAACAAAAGTGGTAATTTCATTTTTATCGGTTGGTCTACATGTTTCGTCACTGTGTAAAGCGTATATATTGGTCATTTCAGCAACTTTTTCAAAAAATAATAGTGAAAGGTACTGTAAAAAGTAATCTACAGCAGACTTCTCTTCATTTGATGTATCGTGTTGTATATTATGAGTCTTATATTACTAGTCCATTTCCATCATATTGATAGCACATTATGTATGCAAATCCCTAAACTGTTGATACGGGTGACTCAATGAAAAGTAGATATTAGTCAACAAGTTTACAGAAGTATATAGGAAAACAATTTTAAATTGAGTATGACCACCAGGTATAAAGGTTGAAGCAGAATAGAATACAATAGTTTTGAGAGTTACTAATCCCTAAATAAAGTTGCCAGTGTCGGAGTGATGGAGATTAACAGGTACTAATGAATTTGCAAGAAATGTAAGATGTTTATTTTATTGGTTATATATAAAATAATTTGTGGCCGTAACAGGGGCCGATTTGTAAAAAAATGAATATTATTTTAATCAAATTCCATTTCAGATTCACTGCTTTCTTCAGAATCTAAGGAATCTTCAACTCCAATGTTAATTATTACCGGTTCCAGCATTGCATCAGTCATATTATCCAAATTCCACATTTTATTTTCTTCCTTGTGAGCATGACTAACAGCATTTTTCCAATTTTCTGGAGTTACTTTTGATAAGGAATGTTCAAATAATTGTTGTAAGTCTTCTAATTTAAAAGTTTTGTTGTTGCGTCTGACTTCACCCTTTACTTGAGACCATATATTTTCTATCGGATTCAGATCACAGTGGTATGGGGGTAAACGTAAAATAATTACATCACGGTTTAATGCCATTTCATCAATTATATATTTTTTATAAGCTGCTTTATGTTGCCTTACAATAGGTTATAATTCCTTTTTTGTCGAATTCTCCTCGTACTCAATTGCGTGTTTATCCAACCATTCGATTATCTCTCCTTTTTTCCATGCCGTTGTTGGCAATTTTTCTGCTAGTCTTGAATGGTAACTAGCATTATCCATGACTATGACAGAATTTTTTGGAATAAAATCCAACATTTGCTCAAAATATTCTTCAAAAACGTCAGCAGTCATTTCCTCGTGGTAATCTTTGGTTGATTTTGAGGCAAAACTTAATAATCCACCATTGACAAAACCGTATTCGTTTCCAATATGGGTTATTATGAGTCTGCGTCCTTTTCCAACGGGAATATTGTTTATTCCAGTAGATACACCTTCGATGAATGTCTGGCGGGAACTTTTCACATTTGTATCAACCCATAGATATGGTACAGTATGACCTTCATTTAGCCAAGTCTCGTCCAAATAAAAAATTGTTTTCCCTTCTTCTCGGTACTTTTTCATAGTTCTTAGATAATCTTGTCTCCAACATACAATGTAATCTTTTTCAATTAAAACGGATTTTCTTCTATTCTTTTGCCAACGAAATCCCATCTCTCTCATAGTCCCCATAATTTCTTGTTGCTTATGATTGTTAACTCTTCGTTTTCTCTAATTAATGTTTGGATTTTGTCCAATGTTGGAAATTCTTTGTTAAAAAAAAATGAGTGGACGCTGCGTCTTATCATGTTTTTATGTATTTCTTCAATTTCCAAGGGTTTACTCCCTCCACTCTTCTTGGGAGATGAAATATTTCCTCCTTTTCTTTCTTTTAGGAATCTATAAATTGTTGCTTCTCCAACCGCTGTCATATTTGAACACATGTTAACGATTTCACGAACATTACTTAAAGGGCGTTGATGTACAAGTGCATCGTGTACATTTAATATTATATTTTTCTCTCTTAGACTGAAGGCACCTTTAAAACTACACTTAACCGGGATAAAACCTGTTGTCGACGTCATTTTTAAATGCAAATAACAAAATATCGACACCAAAAACGTAGGTAGGTAAGACATGAACAATGTACATCTACAAACTAAATGGAAGATGCAAACAATTTCTAATTTATGTTATTGGCATAAGCTGTAATGTGGCATAAAAACTACTTAAACTATCATTAGTGAAGTCTTATCAGTAATTCCAGGTAATCGTTCAAAGAAGGTATTCTTTTTGTGTCAGGCGATAACTTGAATAGAAAACAATAATCACCTTTAAATTACTGTTTACATTAATTTATTTCGTGAAATATTGAATTCTCTCGTTAATCACCCGTGTATAATTAACAATAATCGTGTGGCATATATACCGACGTTTTTTACGCACAAAAAAGGTATAGTGAGATTAGTGGACACTTATTTTACAGAAGATTTTTTAAAAGATAATGAATTGTTGACGGCATCTTAAAATATTAATTTTTTTTATTTATTTCAAAACAAGTATAGGGTGACGCCTATGGTTTTTTGACCTGTTGAGGATTTGCATACATAATGTGCTATCAATATGATGGAAAAGGACTATACTTGGTTTTATTTTTCTGGGTTTTTTATTTTTTCCATTTTGATAAAAAAATTCCTAAAAAAAATTGTTATATATTTAATACGCAAAAAAAATTTTTCCCGCTCCAATCTGATTTCCTGCGATATCCGGAGCATTTTTATAATTTGTCTTTGTGTCTATTTCTTCATCACTAGATTCAATATCTGAATGATTCTCCAAATATTGCAACATATTTTCACATTCAAGTTCTAATTGGTCATCACTCATCACCTAATAGCTCCAATAAAACCTCACGATCCCGTGAATCTTCTGGATTAAAACCCGAAATAATTAGAATTAAAGACTGATGCACATTACAATGTACAATAAAAATGAAAGCTTATGTTTTAACAAAATATAAAAGAAAATATATATTTTATATAATATTTTGATTCTGACATTTTATAAAACGTTTGATATACATATTTTATTAGTTTGTAAAAACTGCTATAAATAAAATAATTTTTTACTTACCTCGTTTACGACTACTTGACGCCGCCATGACTAATAATTTTCAAAGTCACACAATACGTTTAAACCGATAGCTAAAGAGCAGCAAGATTTATTTATGTCTACCAGAAATTGCTTAAATTAGCAAATATGCTGATTTATACAATTTTTAATACATTATCTTAGTGGATAGGATTACCTAAACTCAATGTATATTGCAATGTACACCAGGTCTGAAACAGTTGTTACAGTCGGTTCGCTATATTTACGCGGGTTTCGGATTAACAAAATTATGCTAGAGACTCATTGATAACCAGTTGCAGTAAACGACTTCCTAGAAAATTAGGTAAAAACTGCATTAATGGTCATATTTTAAAATACATTAAAATAACATTAGGGTAGGTATAAATTTGTTACAATATTGCAGTTGAATTGATTCTTTGCCAGTGTTAACATTGTATGTTTGGTGGAAATATTTAAAAATGCCTAGACGTGTGTTAGATGTAGATAGTCTAATTTGTAGTGTACATAAGTATTTTACGGATGAAAAAGAAAATGGCGGTCCTTTAAAATCGGTAATGTCTGTTCAACAACGCGTATGTGATGTTCTAGGAATTAGTGAAACCAAACTAAAAGGAGTATTACAAAATCGCAATAATGAACGGCCGAAAGAAGATCACCGAAAAACTCGCCTATCATTGAAAACGAAAGATATTCCAGATGGAAAAAAATTTGAAATTCGTGATACCATTTATCGAATGCGAGCCAACAAGGAACATGTGACCTTAAATACAATTCTCTCGGAATAAAAAGATAGAAAATTTGACGAAATTGGCAGAACAAGTTTATGGCAAGTGATACATAATTTGGGTTTCAAATTTCAAAAGGAGGATAACAGAAAAGCCCTTTGTGAAAGAAGTTCTGTTGTGCATAAAAGAATTAACTTTCTAAGAAAATATTCTAAATTAAAAAAAGAAAGGTCAAATTTTATATATTTAGACAAAACATGGATATTTTCTAGGGGTGCAACCAAGAGAATATGGCAAGATGATAACGTAAAGTCTATCAAACATACTGATGGAGAAGGGAAGCGACACATAATTTTACATGTAGGAGGGAAATCGGGGTTTATAGAAGGTGCTGATTTAATATTTTCATCTAAATCAAAATCAAGTGACTATCACGATAATATGAACACAGAAATGTTTGTAAAATGGTTACATGAAAAACTTCTCCCAGGTTTAAGTGAGCCCAGCGTAATTATTTTAGACAATGCACCTTACCATTCTGAAGTATTAAACAAAAGTCCAACGAATTCTTGGACTGTTAATAAAATTAAAGAATATTTGACAAAGGAACATATACAATTTACACAACATATTTTAAAATCAGAATTATTACGCTTGGCAAATATCCACGCAAAACCAAAAACCTTTGTTGTGGATCAGATTATTGAAAGTTACGGTAATCAAGTTTTACGTCTGCCGCCGTATCATTGCCAGTTTAATCCCATCGAATATATATGGGGAATAGCAAAACAATATTATGACAACCATATTGGGCCTAACGGTTATAGCGACGACGCAGTTCGGAAAACTTGGCGAAAGGTACTTTCAATTGTAACTCCAGAAGTGTGGTGCAACTGTATATTTAAGTGCGAGAAACTAATAGAAGATTTGTGGACTCGTGAAAATAAAATAAACGAAATAAGTCCAATCATAATAACAATTAATGGTGATGACAGTGATGATGAAGACGATTATGATATTTTTGATGATAATGACTGATTTTCATTTTTGTTGGCAAGTTAAATTTTTTTATTTTTCATTAGAAATTCTCTCCATGGAACAAATATACATAGACCATATTTTCTGTGTGAAGTGTAATATAAAATTATTATTAGGTTTATATTAGCCACATTAGACTCCATTAATGAAGTAATTCTCCTTATTATACTGTCAATTATATAAAAGATTTTCCATTATTATTTAATTAAAAAAAGTTATGGATTATTTTTCATTTCATTTGACCAGTTGATATTTCCCCAAAGAGCAGGTAATTAAAACTGGGTACTTACAATAAAATTTTTAATCCGAAACCCGCGTAAATATAGCGAACCGACTATACATGTTTTTTTACAGATTAGTGAAGATTTGCATTTGTAAGAAGCTGCCAATTGCAACCAAATAAAGTATAATAAAGACAAAACATTTAGGGCTAAACGCCTTTTATTGATTTGCACCGCCTACATAGTTAATAGATACATGTATTTAATCCATAAACGATACCTTTATTCAAAAACCATCGTAAGAATCGTGAGAATTCTCATTAAAACCAGCCCCGTAAATAAATCTGTCAAATAAGATACCTCCAGTTATAGAGAATTTATCATCGGTTGCAGAATTCCAATGTGCATTCATCTGAACAAATCGTCCATCTCTGAGAATGCGGCTATGAACATTTTTATCGTCACTTCTGAATGCTACTGGCTCCGGTCAATATGTACTATATATCATCCTTATACCGATAAGGGTTTTATAAGTTAACAAATAATAGAGCAGGTAGATTTTAAAGAATGTTAAGCGGTTTTTTCGAGAATGCACAACATTAACAATCAAACGATAACAATAATAATTTCAATTATGAGTAGTGTGTTGGTTTCGCGGATGAAACAAAATGTTTTCTTATATTTCCGGGTATTTATCGGTTCAGAAGTGGTTTTCCTTTTAATAGGAAATGTTAATAAACGTGTCGACATAATGTCATTCATTATTTCCTGTTTTAATTTACGTAAACACTGTTTTTACTATAATACTACTACTGTTCACACATGTTGCAGGTAGTATGCGAAATATACTGCAACGTACTCAAATTAAAAATTATCTTGCTTGGTGATTTTAGATATTTATGACATACAACGAAAATAGTTACTTACCGAGGCTGTATATTCAGGATTGATGCAAGTACCATCAAGAAGCATGCAGTTTTTGTAAATAAATGATGGTGGAAGATCATCGTCGTCTTTGATATTCACTGTTAACGTGGTAGTAGCAGAGAGTCTTTGAGAAGGATCACGAGCTCGGTCCTGAAACAAATAAAATATTTATTTTAAAAATAAAATATATTTTTTCGTGTGCTTATTATAAAAACTGGCCAAAAAAAAAACTAAATTTAAATTGATTTGAATTGAAGTGTTTTCATCTCTGCTGTTTCTAACATCCTTTTTGCCCTCTCTGTGTCAGGTCTTGTTTCTGCCGCGTATGTCATTATTGGTCTGATGACTGTTTTGTAAATTCTGCCTTTCGGTTCTTTCTCGATATTTTTATTTCTCCATATTGTTTCATTTAGACAGCCTTGGGGCTCTGTTTGCTCTATTCACTTGATCCTCCACTTCGGTTTCGAGCTTTCCGTAGCTAGATAATGTGATGCCTAGATATTTAAACTCCATCACTCGCATTTTGTCTTTTTTGGGTAAATTAACATGTTAAATTTTCTGGTGGTTATATTAAATTGGTTGTTGTAAATCATCTTCACTTTGTGAGAGTAGTATTGCGTCGTCTGCATAGCAGATTATTTTTTTTTCTCCCATTTGGTATCCTTTTTTAGTTCTTACTTTTTTTATTATTTCGTCCATAATCAAGTTGAACAATAGAGGACTCAGGGAATATCCCTGTCTTATCCCATTGCCAGCTTCAATAGGGTCGGTTAGTTCTTCTTCTACTTTTACTTTTATTGTGTTGTTTTGGTAGATATTTTCGATGGTTTTAAATATTTTTAGAGGTATCTCTCTTGCATGTAGTAAGTGGATAACGTCTTTTAATTTGACCCGGGACCGTACAAATGCCTTTGTAAGGTCCACGAAACTTAGATATGCCGGCTTGTTGTATTCTAATGATTTCTCTTGCATATGCCTCATTATAAATATAGCGTCGGTGCATGATCTTCCCGACCTAAAACCTTGTTGTTCTTCTGCTAGTGGTATAATTTTATTCAGTTTATTTGTTATCACTTTTTTGTTGTTCATTTTTCATGACTTTACGATATAGAAAAGTAACACTTTAATAGAAAACTAATTACCGGATTAGCAATCGTTATTATTAACAGTAACATATAATTTGAAATAGCCATATTTTCCAATTCTATTTTTGATATATAACCTGAAATGTGTAATTTCTTGTAGAAGTCTTATCCGTTAATCTATAAATATTAACCTACACAATTGTCACTTTAAAATTACACAAATTACTTTCCAATTGTAAAAGGTTGGTAGCAATGACATTGAATCAATAATGATCTTATACTTAGGCGCCGACAATAGTGTGGGTGTAGTCAATTAGATATCGATAAAGTCTAAAATGGTACTTTGTTATTTTTAATAAACTATAAAGGAACTAAATGTCACGCCCAATTAGTAATTATTACAAGGTTGTATTTGTTATACTTGATAGAATAGGTTACAGCAGGCGTCAAGCTGTCAGAAGTTTTTTGTCGATTTCCTATGTTATAGCTGCTAGTTCATTTTAAACTGATGTTTAAATATATTTTTTAATATTTTAAACACATCTGTGATTTATAATGGCAGTAAAAGTTGGATATTTAAGAAAAAAGAAAAACAACGAGTTGTTGCAGAATCACTATTGCGAATCCAACTAATATTACCACAGGAAACGGTGTCAAAAAGCAATTGAAAAATTAAAAAATTACTGAGTGTTATTTTTCAATTGGAATATCAGGAGGAAGTAAATAGAAAAGACGTATCCACCTATCCAATAAAAATAGCCATTATGATTGCCAACCTCCGTAGGAAGACGGCACTCTGAGAAGAGAAGATCCACTTCGCGTGGAGGGCTGGCCATTCTTTGTGTGAATTTGCATCTTCCCGGAACTCTGACGAGGCAGGGTTATACTGAAATAACGTTAAGATCCTATTGATACCGATTCATATACGGAATGTTTGACGAATTGTGCTCTTGCGCCATATATATGACTTTTGAATTGATCAAAGCGATAGCCAAAACTATCGTTTTCATAGCTTTCATCGTTTCTTTACTTGGTAAGGCGAAACGCGTGCGTCGTTCGCTCACTAGGCGGCGACTATCACGGAATTCTTGAGCCAAGGATACCAAGTGACGTTTCGTTGCGTTGTGCCGTTCGTCTGTTTCGTGGTTTCGATAAGGCTCGCCTTTCGGTTACCCGGCTAGCGTTCATGTGCTTCGTTTCGAGAGTCAACTTACCTCTAGCCTGAATCGATTCGTAGACAGGACACTGCCAGGCAGGCAGTTTGACTGGGGCGGTACATCTGTCAAAGAATAACGCAGCTGTCCTAAGGCCAGCTCAGCGAGGACAGAAACCTCGCGTAGAGAAAAAGGGCAAAAGCTGGCTTGATCCTGATGTTCAGTATGCATAGAGACTGTGAAAGCACGACCTATCGATCCTTTTGGCTTGAAGAGTTTTGAGGAAGAGAACGCCAAGCGTTGGATTGTTCATCCATAGACAGGAAACGTGAGCTGGGATTAGACCGTCGTAAGACAAGTTAGTTTTACCGTACTGATGACTCGTTGTTGCGGTAATAATCCTGCTCAGTATGAGAGGAACCGCAGGTTCGGACATTTGGTTGACGCACTTACTCGAGCGGGTAATGGTGCGAAGCTACCATCTGTGATATTATGCCTGAACGCTTCTAAGGCCGTATCCTTTCTAGTCAAAGGTGGCATCGATATCTCTTGGAGTTCCGAGAGTCGAAAGGCTCAAAACAATGTGACTTTACTAGGCAATCGTAGTTCGCTTGAGATCCTTATTTCCGTTGAGATTATTGGTTTACGGGATCTATCCTTGCCAGTAGACCAGATCTTTAGACGGACGAACATGGGTATTATAATCTTTTCGATATTGAAACTAGGATTGTCTGTAAAAGTCGATTCTTCTTCTTCTAGTTCCATGACCGGTACTATCGTGACTTTATTGACAGCAGCTCTAAATAACCATGTAGTTGATTTTCCATACCATTGCCTTCGATTTTTCAGCCATGATGTTCTTCTTCTACCAGGACCACGATTACCTTGGATCTTTCCCTGAATGATCAGATGTAAAAGATCCTATTTTTCAGGGTGTCTCATAATGTGACCGAAGTATTCCAGCTTGCGTTTCTTTATTATATTGACCAGTTGTGTTGTTTGGTTCAGCCGTCTAAGGACCTCCTAATTTCTAACTCCGTCGACCTAGCTTATTTTCAGTAGTCGTCTGTATACCCACATCTCAAAGGCTGTCAAGCGTTTAAGGATAGCCTCAGTTAGAGTCCACGCTTCCACTCCATACAGGACAGGAAAGATGTAGCAAGATGTCACTCGAAATCTAAGGTCAATGCTAAGATCGTGATTGCAAAGTACGTTTCTCATTTTAACAAAGGCAGCTCGGGCTTGTTCTATTCGGCTTTTAATTTCTGCGGTTGGATCCCAGCTCTCATTGATATTACTGCCGGGATACACGAGTTTCTCTACTCTGTCCAGTGTGGCATCTCCGACTTTTATACCGTCATCCTGTATATAAACTATTGTTTGCTTTGTTCTCTAAAATTTAATTTTCTTATCAATCTAACGTTGGGCCAATTGATATGGGAAGAAAAAAATTATGTTTAATTGACAGAAAGGTATGTAGCAAATCGTATAAATGTTTATCTTAATAATTAAACTGCTTATCATTTTTCCGCTATCCCTCATATTGGCTGTCGTTCTCTAACCGTTCATATAAGCGTGTATTTATTTGCATGTATTGATTGTTCTCAACATAATAAATAACAGGACAGCAAATAACAGTATATTGAGTATTGCTTAATCTCCATAAAGTATACTCACCTGTTCGATCTATGACATACCTCATAAATTCTAAAAATATATAATGGCACATTTGCGTAATTGAATTATTTTAAACAAATAGGTCACGTAGGTTAGTCTTTAATTCCATCATCCCACTGAAGTGTCGTGGAGAAAGTTTAAAAATTGACATAAATTTAGCCCACGCACAATGATTTTGATTTTTTCACAAAATCCGATAGGTTGAAGCCTACACAGTTTGCTATCAAAAGTTCAATCTTATTTTTTAAAACTGTAACAGGTTGGTAACACTGACATTGAATCAATAATGATCAGATCCTTGGGCGTCGAGAGTTGTGTAGGCGTTAATAGAAGTAAAGAAAGAATCTTTTTCAGTGAATCCTTAAGTAGATAAGTAGAAGATATATTTTTTCGTGGTTTGTTAACAATTCTTTTTGCTAAATTTTAATCTGATGTAAAACTTACATTTTTCAACATTTCTTTATTTTGTTTCACTTTTTATTTTGCTGTTATGCTCATTATACACAACTGTGTTCCAGGTACTGGTGCCACCCTGATAGGTTTTGTATTTTTGAAATTACCGCGTTAATTATTGGAATCAAATGTCATGTCACTTGTTGGTTTCATAAAAGTGGAAAGTTTTTTGGCTTCCTAAATATATTATATCTTTAATGTCTGCCTCAATTTTTCTTATTTACTCTTGGTCTTCATTCAACAATTCGCTTCATCTAACGACTGTCCTCCATTCTTCCTATGTGTCCTACCCATTTTAACAAAGCAATTTTTTGGATTATATCAGTTACTTTGGATCGTCTTTTTATTTCTTCATTGGATATGCGATCGCTGAGCTTAAGGTCAAGCATTTCTTGGTGCCTTTCTCTGAGTCACTTGAAGTTTGTGGATTATGTAGTTGCTAGCAAAGCTAATATTTGCAATATTGGTCGAAAGCTTTTGCCTGTACAGTATTTGGTATAAATTTGATTAAAGACTGTTTGTTATCTTCCAAATGCTGCTCATGCTAAGGATCAACTTCTATTTAAATCAGCCTTTGGGTTAAGGTTTGACAATTCCATTTTGAAGTGAATACTACTTATCTTATTATTTTTGCACGGGACCGAAATAATATTTAGTATGACGCGAAATATCAAGACGCGCGCAATAACCTTGCGTATACATGATATATTGTTATAATTCAGAATTATACATGGGTTTTTAGAATACAGACAAAAGGAAAATTGACAAAGTTAAGATTGTAATATATAATAGATTTAAAATATTAGGTAGAATTATTAAATGTTGTATGAATATAAAGTGTTTCGTTTCAAAAGAAAATGTTTAGGTTTTACCTAAACTTTTTAAACAAACCAATTTATTTCAATTCTTTTCTTAAATTTCATTTCATTTTCATTTTCATTTTAATCAACAAATGATATAAGTTAATTACTATTTAAATGGGAATAAGCCACAAATAAAGGTTAAAATACGTTTGTTGACGTTTCAATTTCCGCGTGTTTAAAAAAAAAAGAAAAAAAAAAAACAAAAAAAAAACAAAATTTGTTTAATTTACTAATGTTTGTATTTTGAGAACGATTTCCGAAGTGGAAATTGAAACGTCAATAAACGTATTTTAACCTTTAATTGTGGCTTATTCCCATTTAAATAGTAATTAATTTAAAATGCCACAAGAAAATAGCTTCAGAACAAATGATATAAGTACGTAATCTCTACTGGTACAAAATATTTATAATTTCCAAAAAGGAGAGGGTCAATTTGTAAGCCTCCAACTTTCTTAGAAAGGATTAAAGTTTCCAAACGGCAGAACGTGTTTTGCAGATTGTAAATGATTTTAGTTTAGATAAACAGGTTGTGTTTGTAAAGTCCTGTGATTATAAGACACAGAATTGTTAGTTCTATAATAAAAAGCGTTATTAATAATTGATTAATAATTGAATTGAATCAATTGAAAATTGATATTAATTTTCCACAATTTCCATAAATGATTTATTTTATAAGAATCTATTTATTATAATAGAAAATTTGCGATCATAGAGAAAGAAGAAATTATTTGTTAGAGCAGGCAATATTTAAGGAAAATTCGAAAATTGAGGAGAGAAGGTAGAAACATTTTTTTTAGATAAAAACTGGATAAATGAAGGGCATTTTGTTAAAAAAGTTTAGCAAGATAAACTGGTTACAACTGCTCGTCAGGAATTTATAGGTTTGTCTACGGACTTAAAATTTTCAAATGGTAAAGGTCGCCGTTTAATTATCACTCATATTGGAGCAGATAAAAAATTTGTTAAAGGAGGCTTGCTAGATAATATTTCAAATTCTACAAACGACTACCATGAAGAAATGACTGCTGATGTTTTTGTGGAATGTTTCAGTTATCTAACACTAAACGGAGAAAACACACAAATCAGACTCCCAGGGTACAGGAGACCCTATACGGGAGCTGAAACCACACTGGCCGTGAATTATCGCATTGTCTCGATGATCTTTCTTTGTGGTTGGATGTTCTCTCGTTTGTGATTTGTTGTCCTAGGGTTTTCACCTCTTCAGGACGTGGTTTGTTTTTCTTTGGTGGGTTGGCTTTTTGTTCGTTTTGTAAGTTCCACTGATGGATGGCTTCGTGGTGTGTTGGCGGAGGAGGATCCTAGACAATTAGAGGTGAAAGGGTTGTTGAGCTAAAACGGTCCTTTTCAGAATTTTATTAATAAACATATGTTTATAAATTGACTGAGTTTATTATGTATACAATTTAATTTAATTAGTAAATGTATATTGCGACTCGCGTGAGAGCAGCTGTGGCTGTATTCTCTGCAATAGACAGGTATCATAGTGCAATGGAATCGAGAAACCACAGAAAAACGATCCCTCCCTGTCTAGGCAAGCTCGAAGTGAGCATTTATTGGTTGTTTTAGCGGTAAAAAAGAGGAGTTGCCTCCAGAATGTCAATGTATTTATCAGGGAGTTCGTTGCTGACAAGGACCAGAAATTTAGTGGGTAGGAAAGGGAGTTTGGGTTTAGGTCGTCTTTTCAATACATTGCCGATGGATGAGCAGTTAGTTTTCAAGATATTTTGGGCTCTGAAGTTTTGGCCAGGGATGGTTTTGATTATGTAACTTCTGCTCAGAGAGGAGAGCTTCTCATTAATGGGCTGGATATTCGACAGTTAATGAATAAGGTCGGAGGGATAGTCGCGTTGTTTGTTGTTTACTCTACGTAGGATTCGTTCCAATCCCAGCAGTCTTTGTGTGAGGTAACGGTGGATCGAAATATAGAGGTTAGATCTATACCAATCACAGGCCTGGTGAATGTTTTGTAAGTATGCATGAGTGTGCGTGGGTGTGTCCTTCCGAACTTACCACAGAGAGCATTGAGAAGACCGACTCTGCCCCTAGCCTTGTTACAGGCTATGTTCAGACCGGGCCTCCAGTTTGTGTTTGTGTAAACACCACACCGAGATACTCAATCCGGTCGCGGAGTTGGAGTTGGTTGCCCCTGACTTTAAGGTTGTATTTTCCGACTATGTTGTATGAGGTGAATCTGCTGAGACTGGGGTGTCTAAAGAGAATCATCTGAGTTTAATTTGGGTTAGGTGTTACTCTCCCTCTCCTACATCATCTGTCGACCAGGTCAAGATGATTTTGAGCAAACCTAAGTACTGAATTTACGTCTAGTGCTGTTGTTACGAGAGCGGTATCGTCTGCGTAGAGCAAAGTGAGCGTGTTGGTGTATCATGGGTTTGGGAAGTCGCTGTTGTATATAGTGTATAATATGGGTGCCAACACTAAACCTTGTAAAATTCCTGCTGTAGGAGTAAATGAGTCGGAGAAATGACCTCGCATTTTTACCGTGATTTGACGTTGAAAGATATGAGTGGATAAGTCTAACGAAAGAGAAGGGCAGGCCGATGTTCAACAGTTTTCTGGCCAGTCCAGCATGCCAAACTTGGTAAAAGGTTTTAGGCCGTGAATTGGAAATGTCCCATATTTATATGTTTCTATATGGCATTTTCAGATCAGTCGGTCAATAGCAAAAATTGTAGATGTTTTGAGGCGGGGCGATGCACAATGAAGTACGTATTAGTCCACGACTAAGGCCCCCGGTGACACTACATACAATACTAATGCGTATTTTTGAACAAAGAATTACAAAATGTTTTAAGAAACAAACCAAATACAAAACGGTATTTCATATATGACATATCCCCTGTACTACTTCCTTAACCTACTGGCTTTTTACTCTATAATTACTAAAAAATAAAAGGAAATAGCGTAATTGCGTGGATTATTCAGGTATCCACGCAACAAATCGAGCTGATTGATTAGTTGATATCAGACAGTCGGTTTCAAGGAGAATTTATTAGTTTACTTCTTGTATAAAATGTCTCACAAGTTGGTCACGTATAAAGCAAAAGGTCAGAGAAACGAATATACAATCTTTTAAACACAGAACTAGGTAGGTATGTTGTTATCATGGCGGCATTACGTGACTGTTATTTATTTATACATAATTCAATATTTATACACAACCATAACTTATATAATTATAATTGTAGTTACTCAGAGAAGTAAACTTTCATGAAGTGCAAAATGCGGAATAACTATTTTCAAACTAATAACTGTGAACGACAATCTTCTTGAACATTTTGTCTACTATAAAAACACTTGAATAAGTTTTTAAATAAATGTTTAGTACTGTCGGTCTTTCTATTATCATGAAAACAAAAAAAAATTTCCATACTATGCACATAAATAATGAGAACTAAAAAGAACTGTAGCAAAAAGTATAGTTTTTAAAAATCGAGTTGGCTTGGGTCAAATGATAGTGAGTTCGTTGCATTTTCCTATCAGGAAACTAGTTTATTAGATGACATGATTAAATGATGGCCCCATTAACGGATGTAACGTTATAAACGTCACATCTTTATTAATTTATATTTAAATAATTATTTTATTTTAATTTCTTTATTAATTTATTATTTCATTTACCTCCAGCTTCGTTTTTACTACTTTTTCTTCAAAAAGTAGTTGGCGCCTTCTATCTTTCTTTTCTCTCTCTTTCTGTCCCGTAGAATAAATATTCGCCCTCTCTCTTTCTGTCCGGTAGACTAAATATTCTGTTCTGTGTTGACACAAGAGCTAATGGACCGTCGAAGTGATGATGTAGATTTCATTGACATCTGTCAGTTTCACGTTTCACTTTCCAAACAAACCTTGTTTAGTGTGGATAATTTGTAGGTTTCGTTATATTTTCATTTTTTTTTACAGAATCTTTCCGCTTTTTGCAATATCTAAGTATTCTAATAGTTACTACAACAATTTTACAAGGTTGTGTAAATAATAAAGCATGTTGTTTTATAAAAATAGCAATAAAATGCATGTCTCAATAAAGTAGGGTTAGAATGTCTGTAATTTAAACTTTTAAACTATATTTCATAGAAATAGAACACTGAATTATGATGGTATTATCGTAAAAAACACTATACTTAAAAGAAAAAGCAGCAGAGGAAGCATAATGTTAACTTTATAGAAATTAAAAAGTCTTGAGATTGTGCATTTCATCTTTTGGTTGGAAAGTAATTGACAGTTGTGACGTCACACTCCCACTGTCCATTCCATCGTAGGCATACGTCCTATGTCATCAGTACTAACTTCATTGCAGTCCCTTCCTACTTTCTGTCAATCCCCTTTAATGGTGGGATTATTTTTTGTTTATAATTGAAATTTATAAAATAAGGTAGGAATTATTATAAGTCAAAACTTAAAAGTAAAAAGTAAGCTTACACCTTACCTTTTTACCTTTCAAATATAAGCGCCAGCAAAGTATGTGTATTCAGCATGAGTGTGAGAGTGTGCTCGGCAGCGTGTTATCATTGATGAATACTCGCTTGATTAAAAATTAAAAAACTAAGGTTTAAATTAATATTATGAACTAAAATACTTCAAGATTTTGTTAATGGATATTCGAAGAATATTTGTAACCTTAGACAACATCAAAATTGTCCTTTTTTCATATTGTTTTTCGGCCATTTTTGGCGTTTTCAAGAACTTAAATCGTTTATAACTAGAAAACCGCACATCATAGAGAAAAGTAACTTCTTCTTGTTCTTAAAGTGCCCTGTCCGTTGCGAACGTTGGCTATTAACATGGCAATTCTGATCTTGTTTGCGGCGCTTCCGAATAGTTCGACCGATGTGAGCCCGAACCACTTCCTCAGATTTTGGAGCCACGAGTGTCTTCTCCTGCCTGGACCTCGCTTACTGTCTATTTTTCCCTGGACAATCAATTGCAGTAGACGGTACTTATCGTGTCTAAATATGTGGCCTAGATAGGTATCTAGGCCACATATTGTAACTAGGTAGGTCACAAAAGTAACTAGGTATCTTTTTTTTAGGAATGATACAAGAAATCCAAAAAACAACTAAAACAATGCTTTAGCTGCAATGTTTTAGCCCCGGACAACAACTTGTTCGGGGCTAAAACACCGATTTTTGCAATTTGTTAAAAAATCAATTTTTGGCGCACTTTTGGACCTGAGATGCTACTTACCAAAACAGTATTCTAAACTACTAGAATCATATATATCCGACAGTCTTTCGAGTTAAATATGAGGAAGCATATTCAGAATTAAGAGAAGTTAAAGCAGGAGTTCCACAAGGAGGTATCCTGAGGCCAGTGCTATACTTGCTCTATACCAGCGATATTCCATCATTAGAACCTAACACAATTGCCACATTTGCAGACGACACATGCATTCTAGCAGCCGGACAAAACCAAGAGGATGCAACAACCATGCTACGGAACTCTGTTGTTCAAATTAACATCTGGACCAGGCGATGGCGTATCAAAGTTAATGAAACAAAAGCTGTTCATGTCAATTTTACTAACAAAAGAGAACAACATATCCCAGTTAGTATAAATAGAAACCAAATACCTTTCAGAAAGATTTTTGAAAGAAATTTCAGAAAGATGTACTGGTTGATAGGAAAAAAATCCACTCTGTCTACTTATAACAAACTGTTATTGTATAAGCAAGTCCTTAAACCGATATGGGCATATGGGATACAGCTATGGGGCTGTACAAAAGAAAGTAACATCCAAATTATACAACGATATCAGAATAAATTATTAAGGAACATCGTTAACGTTCCATGGTACTTCAGAAACTGTGATCTTCATCGAGACCTCCAGATGGATACGGTTATCCAGACAATAAGTAAGTTTGCCGAGAGCCATGAGCAAAGGCAACGCCAACCAGATAAGAAGACTTAAGAGAACGAAGCCGTTTGAGTTAGTGCTATTCGCTCCGTGCGTGACCATGGTAGGGGTACCTTGAAACGATGCCAGCGTGCGTAGCGGCGAAATATGACACAATTGGAATCATGGAAATCATGGAATCTTTTTACGCATAAATTTTATCAAAAATGTGTGCAAATACATGTTGCGTATTTAATTGTGCTAATAATAGCAAAAATAGTAAGTGTAGTTTTTATAGGTTCCCAAAGATTACATATAAATTAGAGAAAAGAAAAAGATGGATCCGTGCTATTAATGTGAAAAAGTAAATATCACATAACCTCATTTTTATGCAATTGAAATAGGAAATATTTAAATAATTTACCTTAAATGATATTTTATAAGGCTTCAAGCTAACTGCCTGATGACTTTAGCTTTTATATCATAATATTACTGTTTTTAATTACATGCTCTTTCACGTGAAAAACTTGATTTGGCAGTACTAGATTTTTCCCTTTCTTTTCCGTTTGGGGTTAAAAAGATATATTATGATGAATTTTGAGAAACCCAGTTTTTAATACTACATTTATTTTGTATATAAACTGAAAAAATATAATTAAAAAGTTAATTATTAATAATTGTCAATTTCGCCTGTATTTAACAATGTCAAACATATGTCATATGATTAACCTGAAAATTGGTAGGTCCAAAACAGTCAGATGAAGGCGGTAGGTGTCGCGTCAATCACGCACGGAGCGAATAAGTGAGTGAAAGTGAAAAAGCAGAGCAAAAGTGCGGATAAAGTGTACACGTTAGCTAGTTGTACTATAATGTATTAGAGCCTAAGGAATATTGCTGAATGTAACTTTAGATTAAGTTTTTTGTAATATTTTGTATGTAGAACTAACTTGCTTATTGATCATAGTGAATGATCAGACAGCAATAATCATAATATTGTGCAAAAAAGCTGAATCAGAATATTTTTTCTAGCGGATGCGCAGTGGTTTCCTCGACTATGATTGACTGTTAAATATGTATAATATTGTACTATGTTTTTTTACATATACTCCCAATTGAAGGATGAAAAATTAATACGGTATTAACTAGACGAAACATATTTGATTACTTAGTAAAAATTAAAATAAAATTAAAAGCAGATATCAATAAATATGTAGTAATCTTAGAAAATATCGTACATTTATAGTAATCATTGTAATAAAAGCGACAAAATTGATGTAAAAAAGTACGTTATTTAAATAGCGGTACATAGATCTTTGAATCTGTCCATTAATGACATGAAAGAATGTTTGCTTATTACTGTAACCACTATATAAATCATTATTTCCGTAATCAAGCAGAATGGATGAAAACATTATTTGGTATGATGAAGTAATGTTTTTAATGACTTAATTTTTGAATGTATTACACAATTGTAAAATAAATAAATATAGTACTTACGGTGGCTACAATTGTGACATAATACCGTTGAGTCTTTTCAAAATCCAAAGTCCTGTTCACAGTAACCTGACCTTGGTGTGGCAAGTTGATGGAGAAATACCCATAACCATCTTCACTGTGAATACGCCCTTTACCAATTCCATCATCGGGCGGTACGTAATCGGCTGAAAAAAAAAATGTTAATGATTTTTACATAAAAAAATATTACAAGAAAATTAATTTATTTAGAGTCTAATAAAACTAAAAGTTGATGGATAAAGTGATATAGACATCCGAATAACCAATAAAAATTATTATATTTTGAAAATATTTTCTACAATTATACAAGGTAGCCCAAATAAATCATCCCAAATTTTGGCATATGCAGATGATGTTGATCTAGTTGCCCGCACAACACGCAAGCTAGAAGAAATGTATACCACCTTGTCACACGCCTCAAAAAATATGGGCCTGCAAGTAAATGAAAATAAAACTAAGATAATGGCATCAACACCCAACAATAGAGCCAGAAACATCGGCCACCAACTCACGGTTGATAATTCTACCTTTGAAGTGGTGGACAAATTCACATACTTAGGCTCCCTGATCACCAAGGAGAACGTCATGACGGAAGAAATCAAGCGAAGAATAATCCTAGCAAACAAATGCTATTTTGGACTGGGTAGACATATGAGAAGCAGAAACTTAAGCCAAAAAACAAAAATAACCATATACAAAACCCTTATACAACCAGTGTTGACATATGGGTCAGAGGCATGGACCATTTCCAAGGCAGATGAAAATCTCCTGCTTATATTTGAACGAAGTATCCTGAGAAGAATATTTGGCGGCATCTGTGAAAATGGTGTTTTGAGAAGGAGGTACAACTACGAGATATATCACAAATATAAACATATATTTGGTGGTAAAGACGTAGTATCCTTTATAAAAATAGGAAGACTAAGATGGGCAGGACATCTGGCAAGATCACAGCAGAACAACCCTCCTAGAAGAATCCTTATGTCACAACCTGTGGGAAGTAGAAAAAGGGGTAGACCAAAACTCAGATGGAGGGATGGTGTAGATGAGGATGGTAGACAAATAGGCGCAGCAAACTGGCAACAGTTAGCAATGGATAGAACTGACTGGCGTAATAGACTTGGGAAGGTCGAGGCTCTTTTATAGGGCTGTAGCACCAATGATGATGATACAAGGTAGCCAAATAAACAAACAATTAAAATTACTGGGTAAATCAATTCATAATGATGCACCTCGGTGGAAAACACACCATTGGATACACCTGGGCTTGTCTCTGATTAGGTGATCAATATCGGCCTGGGGTATCTCATTCCATGTCCTAATTAAATCTCCTGAAGCGCTCCCAAAGTTTTGGATGGTCTAAATTAAGAAGTCTACGACCCATTAACTCCCGTACGTGTTCAATTGGCAATCAATTTGGCCTCTAGGGGGCCAGGGCAAAAGATTAAACACCAGGCTATCCAAAGAAGTCCAGGAGGACTAAGTCACAGGACTATGGAACTATTGTAAAACGCTGAAGATCAAGAGAAAGATTTCTAACATGATGGGACTGAAAGACTCAAAAGACCAAATAAAGGGCCCAAGGAATGAGGAGAAGAAGTTTAATCTCCCTGCAGTGATAAATATTCGCAATTTAGAAAATAATTAATTTATTTTATACTTTATGGACACTATGTGTATAATATATACCTTGTGGTTTATCTAACAAATAACATAAATTTATAAACTTATAGCTTATATGTCTAACTGGCCTTCTCCAGCTGATTCTCCAAGGGAAAGTAAATGGTAAGAGAGGACCGGGAAGAAGACGCATTTCCTGGCTTCAAAATTTGCGAAAGTGGTATAACACGACTACCACTGAACTGTTCCGCGCTGCAATAAGCAAAGTGAAGATAGCCGTGATGATCGCCAACGTCCGGAACGGATAGGCACTTTAAGAAGAAGAATAGCTTATATGTTTATAAACTTTATGATTGAAGCCTTACCTTTAACTATAGAGTACTCTATAAGTCCGTTGACTCCTGTATCTTTGTCTTTAGCTACGATGTTTTGGAAAATCGTTGTTCCTACAGGTGTCAGCTGAAAATAAAAATAAATATGAAGTAATTATATGCAAATTGCACCATTTTTTTTTAAATATATGACATACATTTTACTTCTTTGTTGACACTTTTAATACCTTTATCATAATAAAATTAAAAAGTATAGGGCGTAATAAATTTGGATGTATACATGATCTTAAAGTACGAAAACCTTGTTGTTAATTTGTTTTTAATTTCTTTTCTTCTTGTAAAATTTTAGTTGTACCTTTTATGGTGGCATTTATCAAATTGAGACTTTTGGCAGAATGGCAGAATTTACAAAACAGTCATCAGACCAATAATGACATACGCGGCAGAAACAAGACTTGACACAGAGAGGACAAAAGGGATGTTAGAAACAGCAGAAAAAAAAACACTTGGAAAAATTGATGGTAAGACACTATGGCACAGAGCTAGAAGTATAGATAAACGACGCAGATGCAAGGTGAAGAACATCAAGAACTGGGTAAGAAATAGAAGAGTAGAATGGGACGATCATATAAGCCGAATAACAACAAATAGAGTAGTAAAGACGACAAGAGATAGTTCCTCAATACTCAACTTACTGGAGGCACATTGAAAAACAGACAGAGTCATATCTACATAAAAAGAAAAAGAATAAGAAGAAGAAGAGAGAGATTACTTTCTTTGTTTGAATAGTAAAATTAGTTCGCTAGTTCTCCATTCTTCTGGTATTTTGTTATATTTGTAGTTCAGCAATTCATTTGGTATCCCAGTATTTACCTATTTCTATTAGTAGCAGTATTTTTATTCCTTAGCTTTTTAAGTATTTTGTGAAAGTGCTGTGTGTTTATATTAACTCTTTCGTTCGTTGTTGCTTCTGATGTTTCTGCTTATATCATTTATTTCTCCTTTGCATAGTTTAATCTCTTCTAAAACGTCATACATCCTTTTTAATTCCATAGATATCATGTGTTTCGTTTCTTTGTTTTGTAACTGTCGTCAGTTTGTTGTGTCTTTATTTACATATGCTTCGGCATTTAAGTATGTGTGTATGTATAGTGTTAACAGGCCTTTTAGGTTCGTTGTTGGATGGATAATTTCCATCGTTTTCTGTTCTTAGCTGTCAGCTTCCAATCTATGATTCCTATCTCTCTGACATCTTCCATCACTACATCTCTCCATTCTTTTCTTGGTCTTCCTCTCTTTTTTTGCCCTCAGGTACTCTCCAAACAATATTCTTGACTAGTCTAGACCTTGTATTCTTTCTAGATGTCCGAGCCATTCTAGTCTACGTTTTTTTACCACTTTTGTTATTGTAGGGTTAGCATACAAATGGTACACTTCTGCATTAGTTCGTGTTCTCCATTCTCCCTCTACTACTTTTCCACTAAACATTCTGCAAAGTATCTTTCTTTCCCATACCTCCAATCTGTTCTGTATGGTTTTGTTCATAGTCTATGTCTCGGCAGCGTATAGCATTGTGGGTCTAATTATAGTTTTTGTATATTCTTATTTTTGTGTTACGAGATATATCTTTGGCCTTAATTATTTTACTCACGACTCCAGGACACTTGTTGCTCTTGGTCAGTCTCAGATTGATTTCAGTTTCTTCTTTACATGTCTGATCAATAAGAGTACCTAAGTATATATATTCATCCACCTTCTCGAATTTTGTAACTGATCCATCCTCCCCCTCCAATTTAAAGGAGCCCCTGGTGTTGATTCCTTTTTTGCTCCAGATTTCCATGTTCTTGGATTTATTACTATTACCTTTCAGTCCCATTTTAGAGGTTTCCCGAATCAGTCTTTTTGCTATACTTGTCAGTTCTTTTCTTGCATTGAGAACCACATCATCAGCGTATGCTAAGCATTGGTGCTCTTTATATAAAATAGTGCTATGATCTAAATGTATCTGTATAAATAGTGACCTATTTATCTCACTAACCCTTACAATTTTTTCTAGAACTATATTGAATAGCAAGGTAGAAAACGGGTCTCCTTGGCGAACACCTTTTTTTACTTCGAATTCTTCTGAGACTGTACAAACGGTTTGTCTAATTGTCATTTTTACCGATCTTACTATTTTTTCTGGCACTTGAAATTCTTTTAGCGTTGCTATTAATTTGTTTCTGTCTATTGTGTCGTAGGCGGCTTTGGAATCAATGAAAAGAACTTGTGCTGAAATGTTGTATTTATAGCATATGATCAGGATTTGTTTTAGCATAAAAATTTGATCGGTTGTTGTCTTCTCTTGCGAAATTCTCCCTGGTATTCTCCTCTCAGGACTTAAGTACTTATAAATATATGGCAGCTATTCTACATCAATAGAACAATAAGCTAACCTTATAAGAAATTAATAAACCACATGTCGAAAATAAAACGGCAGAGGTCGCTTCTTTACATCATTTTATAAGCCCGGTCTTAACACTACATGGCTCTGATGTTTACTCGAAAAAATTATAACGTAAATAACTTAATGAAAAACATTGACGGCACAATTAATTAATTTTAAAATCCGTAAACTAATTTTCGAAAAAAAATTCACAACTTTGCTTTAATCTGTGCCTTCTAAGAATTGCAAGGCAAAACAGACGTTGATAAAGATGTTATTAGAGACATGGGGAATCTAAAAATTACATTCCACAACATATCTCCTCAACTAAGCAAAATTCTTAGCGAATTGGTTTCTAGTACTCGTACAGAGTATACCGGAATAAAAAGAAAAAGACAGTTAAGAATTGATTTCACGTACTACAGGGCGCCTGTGCATCAGCTTATACGTATTTCGGCCTAATAGGTCTCTTCAGAACTGCTTTCACAGTCGCTCTGAACGTGAAACTAAATATTTTCTGTCTTAGAAAGCAACTCTAACATGGCTTCGTATAGACGCAACTAGCGACATCTACGTGAAATCAAAGCTTAACTGTCTTTTTCTTTTTAATTAATTTTATTTTAAAGGTCTAACTCAGCGTATTAAATATGATGAAGGGGAGTCCATTCAAACGTCTATCGATCTTTCCTGTCAGAAGGAAAATATCTTATACCTACTTTTTAATAATTCTATAATCCACGACATCTACACTTCATTCAAATTCGACGTGCATTAAAAGTAAACAAAACCAGGCTATGATACGTAAGACTCCATAGGCGTGCGGTTTTGCTTTCATATGTCCTATTTCCTATCAAATTAATAAAACAGTATGTACAATTAAAGATTTGTTTACTATGAACAACGAAGATAAAATATACAATGTTAGTATTATTTTCAAGGAAATTCAAAATTAGCTTCCCTACTGTAAAATAAAAAGAAACTTATGGTTTGACAAAAATAATAAAGCAGTAATTGCAACGTTGTTTTGACACTTAAGCGATCGAAATCGAAACATCAAATACACTTATTTTTTAAAGTAAATTGTGTGTTAGTTCGCATCAAAAGTAGTAACTTATTATTATGTTTTTAGTTTTTATTTGAAAAACAATAAAACTCACGTGATCCAGATTACAAATGTTACCAGAAATTGAAATCCCATTTTACATAAATTTCGTAAATTTGAATACAGATATACCTTAACTTAAAATGTTTTCAAAAACGAAAATTTTGTATTAAAAAAATAAGGTATTGCACTTGGAGAAGTGCCGCCAGAAGCGGCACTTCTGTTTTAATAATTTAATACGAAAGCAAAACCGTATGCCAAATTTTGATTTATTGACTAAGAAGGCTTCTGGCTGAGTACAAAATAATCAACTGATCAAATCCTATCACGCGATATAGAAAATGAAAGGGAAGTATATAACGAATATATTAAGATAGAAAATCAATTATATTACAAGATATAACGAATCTTGATAGATTCGTTATATCGTCCCTTTTCATTTGCTATGTCGCATGTTAGGATTCGATCAGTTGTTTATTTTCACTCAGCCAGAGGCCTTCTTTAAGTCAATAAATCAAAATTTGTCTTACGGTAAATTTTTTTTAAACGATACGTCCATTAATAACAAAGATGCCGTGTAGTGCCCTTTTGGTAGTCGCCTTGTTTGTTTTTTCTATCTAAATATAACCGTTATCTCTCCCCTTTAATGTTCTATGCGCATGTGAGAATTCGATCAGTTGTTTATTTTGTAGTCAACCCGAGGCCTTCTTGAAGTCAATAAATCAAAATTTGTCTTATAGTAAATTTATTTTCATCCATAGTGCCCTTTGATATCTTGTATGTAACTATACGTCCATTAATAACGAAAATGCTGTGTAGTGCCATTTTGGTAGTCATCTTGTTTGTTTTGTCTATCTTAATATAATCGTTATCCGCTCCCCTTTCATTTTCTATGTCGCACGTTAGGATTCAATCAGTTGTTTATTCTGAACTCAACCAGAGGCCTTCCTTGAGTCAATAATCAAAATTTGTTTTATAGTATATCTATTTTCATCCATAGCGTCTTATGATATCTCGTATGTAACTATACGTCCATTAATAACGAAGATGCTGTGTAGTGCCGTTGTGGTAGTCGTCTTGTTTGTTTTGTCTATCTTTATCCCATCCCCTTTCATTTTCTATGTCGCATGTTAGGATTCGATCAGTTGTTTATTTTGAACTCAGCCAGAGGCCTTCCTTAAGTCAATAAATCAAAATTTTGGTGGGAAACCGCCATTAGATATTACATTTAATTTTAATTCAATTTTTACATATTTAATTTAATTTTATTAATTCAATGCATTACAATAACGAATTCACATATTATGTTGTTGGAAAACCTCATTCTAACATTTATTAATTTAATTTTATCTTTGTTATTCTTCTGATCATAAAGTATAAATGATAACATTTATTATAAATATAAATGAATAAATTCAAGCACTATAATTCCCTGACGCACGCCCTGGCTAAAATATTATCACTAGAACAACAGTGGTCCAACTAAGTTATAGCAATTCTTCCGTGTACAAGGACTACTAAATGATATGGTATGCTGTTAATACTTGAGTTTCGTATACGAAAATATTACGAGTGCTCCTCGTAATATTCATAATATTGATAACGTGTCTTGGTTTGTTTATTGCTACTGCATCTTTAAGTTAAATTTGGTTTAATGTTAAAGTTTTCCAGTCACAAAAATTATTACCTATTACTATGATGGTATTGTAGCGTTTTTAAATAAAACGAGCGGTTCGAATTTATATACATATATTTATTTATAACTTTACAGTTCGGTACTCTCTTATCGACTAACCTACTTCTAACACTGTTACCTATATATACTACAGTTACTGTATCGAGAATATTCTGGCGTTGTCCCACCTCTAATTCACCTACGTGACCGGTTATTCTCTCTCGCACTCGATACGCCGCGAACTTTCGAGAGTATTAGAGATGCAATGCAACCGTTACCTGGGCCATGCCAAAAGTATGTTCGTAACACTGCTCCCCTCTTAAATCTGATCGTCCCGATCAGCAACTCCGGTAGGCACAGCATGGCGGAATCTACAGGACTCTCCAGCTCTGCATGAACCCTTTAGAAAGAAATAACAGTCTACTGACTTTGAACGATACGATCCCATCGGGTTAATGCAACACACAGTAATTCGTACGCCGGTGTCTCGGAAGATCACTTCAAGCATGCTTCTGACAATCTTCCAGTCCAGATTATCTAGTGCATGGCCTATCTTGGGTAAGGCCAAATTCTTGATGTCGTAATTGCACACAATTTTCTTCAAATTAGTTAGAGCACGCCATATATCCTCGTAGCTTGCCCTGTCTGTATAAGACTTCCTGGTCACCATATACAGCAAAGATCGGGAACCATCTTCTAATCTCAGTACTCTTCCAACTTTAGGCTGCTGGTTTTTTAACTCGTCCAAACGACCGAATTTCTTATAAAATACGGATGAGATTCCTTTAGTCATCTCAAGATCTTGGGCAACACAGTGGGCTAGAGAGACGTTATGCGGAACACTAAAAAGATCCTGCTGAACTTCTGTGGTCACGCCGAATCTAGCACTCTTTCTCTCTGCGTAATTTGACATAAATTCATTAAAGCTTGGTCGCCGGTCATCTTTGCTCTCATGTTGAAGGGTTCGTGCTTCTTCTGTTTCATTTGAGCCAGCATATGGTGCAAGACGATTTATGTGAACTACTTTTGGTTTACCTTTCGGCAACTTCTTAATTCGGTATATTACGTCATTTATTTTCTTTTTAATTTCATATGGACCTTCCCATTGTCTTTGCAGTTTGGGAGACAAGCCTCGACGACGTTGTGGATTATAAAGCCAAACAAGATCACCTACTTCATAGCTTTCACTCTTGCATCGAGAATCATATTGATCTTTCATTCTGTCACTGGCTATCTGGATGTGTTGTCGGGCAAGTTCATGAATGTTGTTCATTCTTAACTTCAGGCGGTCGACATAATCTTCGCTTGCAACATGTTCTTCGGAAGGTCTGCAGCCAAACTCTAGGTCGCAGGGTAAACGAACTTCACGACCTAACATCAGACAGGTTGGAGTCTGGCCTGTAGTTTCATTCACGGCCGAGCGGTAGGCCATTAGGAATAAATGAATGTGCTGGTCCCAATCTCTTTGATGTTCTGATACAACTTTGGACAGGTGTTTACCCATTGTTCGGTTCATTCTCTCGACCATTCCATCTGATTGAGGATGCAGGGGTGTCGTTCTGGTCTTATTGACACCAATCAATTTACAAACGTTTTGGAATAGGGTTGACTCAAAGTTTCGCCCTTGGTCGGAGTGGATCTCCAAAGGAACACCAAATCGGCTAAAGAATTCTTTAACAAGTACCTCTGCAACGGTAGCAGCTTCTTGATTTGGTATCGCATAGGCCTCAGTCCATTTCGTAAAATAATCCATGGCTACCAGGATATATTTATTTCCATCATTTGTCTCTGGAAGTGGACCTGCAATGTCGATTGCTACTCTTTCCATAGGACTACCAACATTGTACTGTCTCATGGGTGCCCTCTTTTTACCAGCTGGCCCATTACTGGTTGCACACAGTTCACATTTCCGGCACCATCTTCTTACATCATCTTTACAGTTCACCCAATAGAACCGTTCTCGAACCTTTTGCAGAGTCTTCGTGATACCAAAGTGTCCACCTGATGCACCGTCATGCAACTGACGCAATACTTCTGACACTTTACTTTTAGGTACAATCAACTGAAGCTTAGTTTCTGTACCATCATCGTTCTCAAAGGTTCTATACAGAAGATCATCTTTCAGCACTAGACAATTCCATTGGCTCCAGTAACACTTGACTTCTGGACTACATGCACTAATGTCTTGCCAAGAAGGTCTTTCACTTCGACGCATCCAATCCAATACTCTTTTTATACATGGATCATCTGCTTGAGCGTCTTGTAGCTGTTGAGGCTGCCATTGATCATTAATGACGGTGGTTCGTCTCACGGGGCAAAGTCGTTCTTCTAATTTAAAACAGTGATTACAGTTTGCACTGCACGGCCGTCTCGAAAGGGCATCAGCATTTGAATGAACTCTGCCAGCCCTGTGTTCGATCTCGTAATCATATTCTTGCAATCGTTCTAACCATCTTGCCATCTGGCCCTCTGGATTACGGAATTGTAGAAGCCATTTTAGAGCAGCGTGATCCGTGCGAAGAAGAAACTTTCTGCCATACAAGTATTTATGGAAATGCTCGCAAGCCTTTACTACGCCTAGCAATTCTCTCCTAGTAACGCAATAGTTTCTTTCTGGTTTTGACAAGACTTTGCTAAAGTAAGCGATGACTTTCTCCTGTCCATCTTGGATTTGTGAGAGAACAGCTCCTATTGCACTGTTGCTTGCATCGGTGTCCAACACAAATTTTCCTGCCTGTCTAGGGTAGCTTAAAATCGGTGCGCTGGTTAGAGCCATTTGTAAGTTTTCGAAAGCTCTTTGACACTCTTCGCTCCATGTATATTCTTTGCCTTCTTCTGTCAACTTTGTTAATGGCTTGGAGATGTTGGCAAATCCTTTAACAAAACGTCGGTAATATGTACATAGGCCAAGAAAACTTCTAATTTCGTGTTTATCTCTTGGTACAGGCCAATCCTTAATTGCTGAAAGTTTTTCAGGATCAGCTGTTACACCATTACTTGCTACAATATGTCCCAAGTACTTCACTTCTCGTCGAAACAAGTGACATTTCTTTGGACTTAACTTTAAATTCGCTGCCCTCAATCGTTGAAAGACTTCTGTCAGATTATTGGCATGTTCATCGAAGGATCTTCCAACCACAATTACATCATCCAAATAAACCAGGCATGTTTTCCATGTTAGACCTCTTAAAACTGCCTCCATTAATCTTTCAAATGTGGCCGGGGCATTACATAAACCAAAGGGCATAACTGTAAACTGCCAAAGCCCTGATCCTATCGAGAATGCGGTTTTTTCACGATCAGCTGGCTCCATGTCTACTTGCCAATATCCACTTTTCAGATCGAGTGTGGAGAACCAACGAGAACCAGAAAGTGTATCCAAAGTATCGTCTATTCGGGGCAAAGGATAACTATCTTTTTTAGTTACTGCATTGAGCTGTCGGTAGTCAATACAAAAACGTGTTGAACCATCTTTCTTCTTTACTAGCACTACTGGTGATGTCCATGGACTATTTGATGGTTCAATTACCCCTTGTTTGTTCATATCTTTGATGATGTCTTCGGCTTCATCTCTTTTCGCAAATGGAAGTCGTCTAGGTTGTTGTCTGATTGGCTGAGCGTCTCCGGTATTAATTTTATGCTTTACTATGCTTGTTTTGCCATTATCCTTCTTATCCATGGCAAAAACATCTTGAAATTCTATCAGCATAGACTTCACTTTTTTTGTTCGTTCATCATCAAGGTCTTGGCACGTTTTAATCATCGTCTCAACAAGCTCCTTTGGATACTTAGATTTCGACGGTTTCTCATTAGTATTCATGGAACAAATCGAAGCCACGGGAACACACTGTCCGATCAAAGTTCTTTTACTTAACTTAATAGCATTTCCCTTTAAATTCATAACTCTTACAGGGACGACATCTCGAATTCTCACCAAAGCTTTTGCCGTTAGGAACTCGGCATTATTCACATCTTCGACCATCCTTAAACTTCCCTCTCGGCAGTTACCATCAGGTCTGGTCATCAAAATTTTCTCACTATTACCGGGTATTGTTACGTCACAAGTAGTTATTAAGCTGATAACGTCTTCTTTGTCTTCATGAAACGGCAACTCTTCACCACTGATCTCGAGAACTCCATCTTTGACATTCAATACAGCCCCAACTTTCCTTAGTAAATCCATCCCCAATATGAACTCATCGGAGATCTCTGCAATTAATACTGTATGTTTCACTGTGGTCTGGCCAATGGATACTGACATATTAGCCTCGCCATATGTATTAATTATCTCACCAGTTGCTGTTCTAAGCTTTACTGTTGCAGGCAATAATTTAAGATGGCCTCGTACTACTTCTGGCCGTGCAATAGTTCTCGTTGCACCTGTATCTACCAAAAACGATCTACATTTATTATTGATACGACCCTCTATGTACAAGCTATGAATTCCACCTGAGGACGTAATGTTCACAGTTACTATGGGGGCTGTGTTTCTCGAGGTCGGCAGTTGCCCCTTGTTGTCGACCCGTTCTAGTTTTCCGACTGTTGTATCATTTTCTTGCAATTACGGCGAATATGACCTACGTCACCGCAATTCCAACATCTGGGCTCGCGTCTCTTCGGCATCGTGTTACGAACTACTTTTCGTACCATTTCTTCCAGACGTTCATCGTTTGGTTCGTCGCCTTCTTCAATGGTTCTTACTCGATGATTCCGTGAAGTTTGACTGGCTGTTTCATGTTCCAAGGCAATAGCGAGCGCTTCATCTAGAACTTTTGGTCTTGCTAGTCGTAAAGCTTTCTGTAATTCACTTTCTTTTAACCCATTGACGAAGGTATCTACAGCAATTTCTTCTAAAATGTTGTCTGGTACCTCCGGATAAGCCAACCGCACTATACGAGCAACATCTGCTTCAAACTCTTGCAAATTTTCACTTGCTCGTTGAATTCTACTTCTTAGTTGCGCCTTGTAGACTTGTTGTAGATGGGCATCTCCGTAACGTTTGTCTAGTCGAGTGAACAAGGTCTGGTAACATTTTTCTTGACCCTTAGGAATCGATCTTAGGATATCTGCAGCATCACCTCGTAAAGCAGCAGTCAAGGAAACAGCTTTTTCTTGTTCTGTCCAATGATTGGCTGTCGCAATAGCTTCAAATTGTCTAAGGTATATGGACCAAGAAGACTTTCCATCAAATGGTGGCAATTTGAATCTCATATTATGTGTCGTTTCGTCTCTAGGTGATTCTTCTTTCACTACCGGATCTAAGGCTATTGTATTAACTGGTGGTAGCACTTTTGTATTAGTTATCATGCTCTCTAACTGTTTGATCTTCTCTTCTACTTTATCAAATGTTTTAGAAACTTCTTCAAATTTTTCATTGTTCTTTTTAGAAGTTTCTTCCATTATTTGAGAAACATTTTCAAATTTCTCGTCGAATCTTCGAGATACATTTTCGAATTTCTCATCGAATCTTTTGGAAACGTTCTCTAATTTATCATCATTTTTTTTAGAAGATTCTTCTATCATTTGAGACGTTTCATTGAATCTTTCGTCATTCTTTCGAGAAGATTCTTCTATCATTTGAGACGTTTCATCGAATCTTTTGGAAACAGTCTCGAATTTTCCATCAATTATTTTAGTTAAAACGGCTTCGTCTGCTGACTGGAACTGGAATGTCTCTGGGTCTTCTCCATTCTTGTTGAGAACAGTCTTCAGTCGTTCTTGGAGTATCTTCTTGGACCCGCTGCAGTCTTCATCGCGTTCTTCCAGTTGCTCACGCAACTGTTTTACCGAAAGTTCTACTAGCAGCATCTTTGGTCAGGCACACACGTACTTTTTTAAATGTTCTTTCGTACAAAGGTCACTACCGAACTACGCGAATTTTCCCGACGAACAATACTTTTCAAAAGTTCAAAAGTCTTTTTCAAAAATCACTGCTGAATTTATTTGCAAATCTCACACCGGACACCAACTGTAGCGTTTTTAAATAAAACGAGCGGTTCGAATTTATATACATATATTTATTTATAACTTTACAGTTCGGTACTCTCTTATCGACTAACCTACTTCTAACACTGTTACCTATATATACTACAGTTACTGTATCGAGAATATTCTGGCGTTGTCCCACCTCTAATTCACCTACGTGACCGGTTATTCTCTCTCGCACTCGATACGCCGCGAACTTTCGAGAGTATTAGAGATGCAATGCAACCGTTACCTGGGCCATGCCAAAAGTATGTTCGTAACAGTATGATGGTAGTGTACAAGTGTACTTACCTCTGAAATGCTGGTTTCATATGGCGTATTAATAAACTGAGGTGCATTATCATTAATATCAGTCAGTCTTACAATTACAGGGATAGTCCTCTTTTTGTGGGTAGATTTAACTGTACATATTAGCTGAAACAAAATAAAAAATCTAAAATACATTCTTCAAAAACGTACGGTTCAGATAATGTAAATTTTTTCAAATATGTATGATATACCAAATAATTTATCGAAAACAATAGTTATTTATGTACCAAGTCGGTAAAGTAACTCTTTATCTGAAGAGTCTGATATTACGAACAGAGCGAGCGAAGATAAAGTTTTACTGACGTAGTGCATACAAAATTTTATCGCCAACCATAAAAATCATTAACAAATCTTACTGCACAAACATACAATAAATATATAGGTAGTCATAAATACAACAGTTATATTTATGTTATGTTATATTGAATACTACTAAACAATTTGATTCCTGAAGAAAAAGGCGCTTGAATCCAAATATAGTCATTCTTCCCGCTGATAAAGGCGATGCCACCGTCACCCTAAATATTTCTTATATGAATAAGAATAAACTCTTTATAAAGAAAAACTCTTTTAATAAAACTAAAATCGTTACTTGCATGTCAACTCTCATTATCCCCCTTCACATATTAATTCAGTCATTAATACGTTTGTTTCCAGATCAATACGCCTTTGCGATGATGCAAGTAGACCCGCTGAGATCTCTAGTTTAAAATAAGCCCTTATCCAAAACGGTTACCACGAAAATCACATCAATAGGAGTATCCACAGACATCAATCTCCCACTCAATCTCAACCCTCATCAAGACTCAGACTCAGACCCTCATCATACGAAAACTTTTCTTCCCACAAAATTCTAAAATCAAGAGGAATGAAGACAATATTTATCCCTCAACAAAAACTTTTATCACTTTTATCAATCAAGACCACATTCCAAATGAACAACACGAAGTTTATGAAATTCCTTGTGCAGACTGCCACCGATCCTATATAGGCCAAACCAATCATAGAATCCAAAATAGGATTCATGAACATTCCATTTCTGTTCGTAATTCCGACTCAATTGTAGCTCTGGGTCAACACCATCTTCATACAGTTCACGAAATTGCTGTTGAAAACTCCAGAACCCCCATCCGCTTCTACAGGGTGTGTCAATAAAAGGTAATCCCGTCTCTAGGGTAGGTAAAAAACTGAAAAATAATTGGGGTTTGGTTAGTAAAAATTTTTTGTAACGTCATCCGTTTTTAAGATACAGGGAGTCATTCGGAAAATGATTACTCAACCAATTACGACACCGTCTATCAAAGTGTGGTGGAGCTCCATCGTGCATAAAAAATAAAGATCTTCGCTCGTTTAGCGTTAAATCTTCTAATATCTCGAATAAGGAATTTTTAAAAAAAATCAAGATACATATCACCATTTAAATTTCCAGGTAGAATATGATAACCTATTAATTTGTTACCTAAAGTTGTTGCCCAAACATTAACTTTAAATGAGTGTTGGTAATGTGATACCCTTTTGACTCGTGGATTCTCATCACACCAGTAGTGTGCTTTATGGGAGTTAAACATACCTTGTCGCGTAAAGGTGGCCTCGTCCGTAAAAAGAATGCATTTTAAAAAATTTGGATTGTGGGCTGTCCTCTGTTGCAATGTTTCACAAAAATCCACTCTAACTGGTAGATCATCTGGCAAGAGCTCTTGGACTTGTCTGTAATGATAAGGATGTAATTGCTGTTCTTTCAGTATCCGCCAAGTACTTGAAGAAGAGTATTTATTTGTCTTGCTATATTCCTTACGCTAACTGTTGGATCTCGATCAAGTAAATTTAAAATATTATTTTCTTTATTAATTGTTCTTGTTGTTCTTGGTCTACCAGAATTTATTTTATTTGGTCTCACATTCCCAGTTTCTCGACAACGTCGTTTAACGGCTCTAAATGTTTTTTTTTTACTTGGTAAGTTTCTTCTAGGAAACTTTTCTGCATAACGTGTCACAGCTGCACTAGAACATCCTAAACATTCGCCTAAGGTTAATAACATGTCAGTGTATTCAACATTTGAGTACATTTTGATTTGATTTTACAAATAACAAGGTTTCAAAACTCTAATTATTGTTGATTTATCGTCATAACAATCGATAAATGTCAGATTTCCATGGCACACTTGGAGAAAATAGAGGTATACCTATTAGAACTTTATCATTACTACCAGCATCAATTATTACTTCATAATTTTCAAATCAAAATATTCCGAAAACGGTACACAGTATCGAGTTTTACCAAAAGTACCTTTTTCGTGTAAAATTGAATTATGTTTAAGTTTACTTGAAATTTTGATTAATAATTATACTCTTAAAAAAGTTATATTGACTAATACTTAGTACGATCCGTGTAACTAGCGCCCTCTATGAAAATCAGATATAAAAACAAATTCATGGGATGTATCAGCTTCCAAAACATATTCGTATAAAATTTCATTACAATGTTGCCAGTAGTTTCTGCAAAATCGTAAAAAATGCGTAAAATTTTTTTTTCTTCAACGCCCTGTATCTTGAAAACGGATGGCGTTACAACAATTTTTTACTAAACAAACCCCAATTATTTTTCAGTTTTTTACCTACCCTAGAGACGGGGTTACCTTTTTTTGAAACACCCTGTATAAACCAAGAATTATCCGAGAAGTAATAGAAATTGAAAAAAGGCCAAATCGTCTCAATAAAAGAGAAGAAAGCATACGGTTACCTTCGTCCACGCCAACCTAACTAAATCACGTCACCATCGACGTTATAAATCACCCGTCCTTTATTCCCAGCACCAGTAATGCATTGATTAGTGATCAGTGTGGTAGTGTCTCGGGGTTCGGGAGACTGAGACCTCGGAAGCTCTGAAGAAGACATCGAAGTGGATGTCGAAAGCTCGGCGCAATGATAATCGCCGCGGTTCAACCCGGAAGACAGTTGAGTTTAACATTAAGTCCTGTAATAGTATTATTCTTAGCTCTAGGTTTAATTGTACTAACCGCGGAAACCTTTCGGAACATATTAAATAATTTTCTAATCATTTTTGTTATTATATCGTAGTGTTCCATATTTCTAGTTAGTAAATATTCAAATTTGACCCAAGGCAATGTTATTTCATATTTGGAACTGAATAATAGAACCGGTCAAATTTAAATAGATTCTTCGTGATTCAGACACTCTCTTCGGTAAGTGGAGATCATCTGAACTTGTGAACCCATTAATGGCCGGATATATTCTGCGGACCATTATTTATGTAAGTGAAATCTGATAGTTGATGCACGAAAATGAATTGAAGAAGAAGATGCTGTAGGAGTAGCTAACGACGCAACAATATTAGACATTAAATATGATATATTCTACTATTGCATATAAATTTGCATAATAAAGTTTTTGTTCACATACGAGGGTATACCAAATAGTAATAAGACAAATATACTAATTTCAAATAATTAAAAATAGGTTTAAAATATATATGTTCATCCACATACTTTATGCGCTAAAAATATAAACTTATATATTAAAGCTTTCTTCTTAATATTATTCATCTTCTTCTTACTTCACGTTTATCTCTGGCACTTGGCCATAAGATCTTTGTACCTTACCTAACAGTTTCCTCATTGGTACTTTTAGAATCGCTTATGGTTCAATCCTTGGTTGATGAATGAATTCCAGCATTATTTTACTTAGTATATTGCAATGGCTTAGGGTGTTTATTGCAATCTCTTCCTCCATTTCGCATTTTCTGCACAATGGTTCATTCACCTTACCTATTTTGTATAGGTGATTTCTCGACAATGTTTAGTCACCATTTAGGTGACAGTGTTATCCACTCGTTTATTTAAGGTTCATCAAATTCATTGTCTGATAGTTTCTTATCAATATTCTTGATTAGCTTCTTAATCTGGATTTGTTCTTGCGTGGTTCTCCATTTATTTTGAAGATCCCTCATCAATTACTTCTGAACCTAGTTTCTTGTAGTATCTTTGGTGATGCCACACAATTGCTCTGATTCTACAAAGGTTTAGCTCAAGCCTTGTTATGCCAACAAATCTGCTCGTTTATTCCCATGAATCCCTTCTTGACCCAGCACCAAGTTTAAAGACATTTTATTGTGTTTTGCTAGGTTATTAAGTAGATATTTGTAGGTTCTCACCAATTTGTCATTTAGTACGTGGGTTTTCTATAGCCAGAATAGCCATTTGGCTATCTGTATAAATGTTGATTATCTGTGTTTTGGGGTCTCGATCCATAATTTCGTCAATGCAGGTCACCAAAACAAAAACTTCAGTTTGGAACACAGTTTTATAATGACATTAGCTGTAATATTTGTTTTAATTACATGTTTGCCTAAGGACTCCTGATTTAATACCATGGGCTGTTTTAAATCCATCAGCGAACCATATTGAGTCCCCATTAATGTTTGGGGGGTTTTTCCCCAGATGTTCCAGTAGGCGCCAAGTTACGAAGATCCAGCTCAAATCCCTATTTTCGAATCCTTACCTAATTCCTTAGAGCCTTATTTACATATTTATCCACGCTGTCAGTAGCGCAGCAGTAACTATTTGATGCCGTTAATTAAATAAAAAGCATAATCACATCACTGTCCATCTCTTCGGATACAGTTGGCATATGCCACATGCGCGAGGTTGGATCTTCCTATATGGCGCTTACAGTATAATTGTGTTAATCTTTTTAGTGAATGTTGTTTGGAAGCTATTTTCTTGGGTAATTTTAATGGAATTTACTATTTTTATTGGTAGTAAGCACAATTTTACTTTTAAATAAGTTTGATTTGACGTTTCGATTTCAACTTCGAAAGATTGCTTCTTAGTAAAGATTCGTTCTGGTGTCATCAAATCTGAGTTCATCTGAAAAATAGATTCTTCAACTGCAGTCTCAGTAGTATGACTATTCAATACATAACTCGTCCTACATTGGTATTGTTTGCTTTAAGTTTGAGCTTTCTTCTTTGCCACCCCGTTGTAGTTGAAGTTTTGGGTATAAAAACCTTACTTTTGGTCCAAAACGTTACTACTTCGCGATATGATATCTGATTCTCTCTACTCTACTCGCTTTTTGCAATGAGCACTTATTCAGCTTTTAAAGGTTCGATGGTTTTTGGCTAGGTCAATGTACCAGCAATCATCCTGACGGTTTTCTGTCAGAAACACTTTCCTACTGCCTCATCAGCTCTAGTGCAACATTTTGTTAGGAACGATCCTGACAACGGTTTGTTAGGAAGTGATTCTCTCTTATCTGCTCGCTCTCTGCAGTGAGCACTCACTCAGTTTTTAAATCTCGTTGGTTTTCCGCTAGACAAATGCGTCAGCAACCATCCTCGTTTATTTTCAAGGCTTTGGCTAAGACAGTTTGACATAATGTTCGTTTGACAAAGGAGAACCTTCCATTATTACGGTGCTAGGCCTAAAATGGGACTCTACACTAAAATACTGACATTGTTCTGAAGCCATTTTCTTGTGGCATTTTAAAGTAATTACTATTTAAATGGGAATAAGCCACAATTAAAGGTTAAAGTACGTTTATTGACGTTTCAATTACCACTTCGGAAATCGTTCTCAAAATACAAACATTGACAAATTAAACAAATTTTGTTGTTTTGTTACTTAGGGAAAAATTCTTCTAATAATTTAATTTTATCTGACTCATCTATATTGACAATTCAGACATACATTATACATTTTAAAGTAGACGACTTTAAAATGATATTGTCAATATTGTTGAGTTGCGCTCCTGGGACGACTTTGTAATAAGATAGTTAATTCGATTACATGACATCAACTTTAACTTGGGAATATCCGTCAGAAAAGATCATAGCATGTAATTCGTCTTTAAAAAGACAAATACATGCCATGATGACAGTAAAATTCTCCTGTTAGTGATTCCATATTAAATTATGAGGCAAAAACCAGGAAAAAAACCTCATAATACTATCCTGACATGGTAAGTGTTTGGTCGTGCATTTAGTTTACCTTCAATAAACACCAAATTCTGATTTTATATGTTTGTTATTTAAAAAACTTAAATGATGTATCCTCTATATGTTACTGACTTACCAATACTGGTATTTTCCTTTTAATAACTTCCTATTTCAATATGGGTAACCAGATCCTACTACATTTTGCCGAGGAATTCGCGGTACACTTGGTCTCATTTAGCATAATTAGAGCCGCTTTTTTGATTTTTCTCTTTTTAGCATCCGTTTCTTTTAGGACTATTTGAATCATTCCATTGAACCCTATGTTCATTATCCCATGCGTGTTTACATATTTGAGATCTATCAAATTCTCTATTTTTAATATAGGATTGATGTTTACTTATTCTAACATTTAATGGCTTTGATGTTTCACCTAAATAAAACTGATCGCATTCACAAGGAATTTTATAAATGCAATTCTTTGTCCTTTCTTGTTCATTGTTTGGTTTTGGACAAAATAGATCTCAACGTGTTTGTTGTTTTGAATTTTGTTGAAATGTTGAATTTATTTCCTATCCTTTTAAGTTTTTCCGATAATCCTCTTATTTAAAAGGATAAGAAATAAATTCAACATTTCAACAACATTCAAAACAACAAACACGTTGAGTTCTATTGTGTCCAAAACCAAACCTAACAATTAACAAGAAAGGACAAAGAATTACATTTATAAAATACCTTGTGAATGCGATCAGTTTTATTTGGGTGAAACACCAAGGCCATTAAATTATATTAAAAATACTGACGTCTTTTTTTTTCTTCTCGTCCCTTTGACAACACTTATACAAAGTGAGTTATTCATTTAGAAATCAGTCATATATGCAAACGTATTTTGTTATTATTCTAATCAGTAAACCGACATATAGTAAATAGTATGATCTTGAATTTAATATTAACAATAAACAGTATATTAGAATGTAAGTATAAATGTTAAATATTCTTAATTATTAAAAAGCTCACTTTATAACTTGGGGCTTATTCCAACGATTGTAAACAAACATAGTCACGTATAATACGATATTGCCTTAACAATTCTTGGGATAACAGATGTCGGATATAATATCTATTTTAGGTTAACTTTAATTTAAGCATGCGATACGTTAGAAAGTAAACTTACCTGGAACACAATATGTGAAAGATTGTTCTCATCTCTATCTAAAGGAGATAATAGTTGCAGTTTCTTTCCGTTAAGGAAAAACATCGGTATTCCTTTTGGAAAAGACAAATCCAGGAATATGTCTACATTTGGTTCTCCTGTTATTGGTAACTCTGCAGGAACGGTCTCTTGACTAACAGCTGTAACAAAAAATATATATTGTAATGAACATGCTTATTTCGATGTACCCCATATTTATAATGGTTGCATCTCGAGACGATGATCTGTGTTCGAGAATGTTCATGATCTATCGACCGGCGGACATATCGAGGTGCTGATACTAATACAAGCGAAAATAGAGGTGGACTATTCCAGATTATTCTAGTACATCCTCCTCCTCCTCCAGAGTGCCTTCTCTGTTGAGGTTGGCGATCAATATGACAAATTTCTCTCTGTCCTGAGCTTGATGAATTAATTCATTTCCTCTTGTGTGGGTCCAATCTCAAAAAAGCCAATGCAAAGCACCATAGCCTTAATGAGTCATGTCTTGAAATTGTTTTTAAAAGTAATTCACAATAGAATACATAAGAAATTAGATGAATGAATAAGTAATACACAAATGGGATTTAGGAAAGGACTGGGAACACGAGATGCACTGTTTGCAGTAAGTATTCTTTCGCAGAAATGCTTATATCGCTTCCTGATATAAATCAGGAAGTATATGAATGTTTCATTGATTTTAAGAAGGCATTTGACAGAGTGCAGCATAATCGGCTTAAAGAAATTTTATTAAATAAAAACATAGACAGTAGAGACATTAGAATCATATGTAACCTCTATTGGAACCAAACAGCAAAAGTGAAAGTTGAAAATGAACTGACCGAGGATATCCAGATTCGCCGTGGGGTCCGTCAAGGGTGTATTTTATCACCCTTGTTATTTAATTTATACAGTGAAGCCATCTCAGAATTAGCGCTTGCCGAGGTCAGTGAGTGGCGCCTGTACAGGAGCCATAGGTAAATATGTTATTTATAGTAGTTTAACTAAAGAGTTTTTTCACTGATATTACTATAATTGATCTCTGTGTATTGATGGCCAGGTAGTTTATGGAAGTAGCTCACGGAAGGCTATGACAGAGAGGCGCTAGGTCCACGTAGTCCTTGTCTCTCTTACGTTTTGTTATGATTGGTAATCGAGTTTCTCTTCAGCTGAATATGGAGCCATCCATAAACTACAAAAAACTTTTAAAAGTCAGGTGTCTATTTGTCCCAAAAGAAAAATGTTTGATCCTAAATGATGATGACTAAATTGATTTAATCTAATGGCGAGTCTATCTTTCTCAGAGATCCTTCTTATAGGCTCTTATATAGCCTGTTCAAGGAATGGAATCCTCTTTTGGATTTGAGTGGATACTGATTTATCGGAAATGTCGGACGGAGAATATGGCAAGCGCAGAGGAGAAGGAGGCTGTTTGTCGATTCCTGGTGGAGGGCATCGTCTTGGTCGATAGGCGGCCAGTCGATACAAATACCTTGATTGCATATCACAGTCTTTTCAGAATTGTTTTTGCTTTATATAGTAAAAGTGGAGGTTAGCTATGGCTAGATTCCGCGCCTAGACAGGAAACACTCAGTCAACAAAAGCTTCAAATATTCAATTGGGAGTGACAGAGGAGAAAGATACTGATCCATATTGTAAATAAAAGAATTAAGGTGCAATTTTAATGGATACCAAGTTAGAACAATTCGATTCATAGAACCAATCTACAACAAGATCGACCTATGACTTAAAATAGGGATATAAAAAACTGAATGAGAGAGGCCTGTCATAGCAATAGCTGTTTAACAATAAATGTGCGCGGGTATTATAATGATAAAATTTAAATTTAATTAAATAAACATACAAACAAAAGCCAGCCGGAAAATATTTGCTTAGAAACTTACAAAAATATGAAATAATAGCTGACCATCTACATATCAAAGCATGCCCCAAGGTTAGAAATAATATAAGCATATCAGCAATTTTATTTACAAAAATTAACAGTTTCCACAGAACAGTACCATTTTTCTTTAAATAATAACATCAACATTTTAACGACATAAGGACATTCCCAATAATTAGTAAAAAATGTTGGCAATACATATTCGGAGGTTCTCATGGGTGCGGTTTGATGTGAAAGACTTGAAGTAGTGAATACGAGACAAAGGCTTCGTATTTCGTATCGCTTATGATATGATATATTATAGGCATATATAAAGTTTCAATGCCATCTGATATATGAACTACATATGTCGATTTTTTATGCCGTATTTCCTAACATATGATTAGCAACAAATTATAAAATAATTAGTCATTTAAAAATATTTAATTGAAAAATTTATACTTCAAGTAACTATTTGTATTTTCTTGTTTAAAACCTTTTTTTTTTCTACGGCGTATATATGCTTGGTAAATTGATGTTTTTCGTTCTACGAACTGGGGGTTTTAAAGGAAAACCTGGGGATAGGAGCAGGGCCGCATTTACGCCAATTGACGCCATAGGCAAAGATCTAGTAGATGCCCTTCAAACATGTACCATTTTGTCGAAAAAAAAAAAATTGCAAACAGAATTTTTTATTTAAATAAGAATACATTAAAAATGAATTTAAACTACTATGTTTATATACATATAACAGAAAAAATTCTTCCTTGATTTTTCTTTGGCAAAATCATCTATAATGTCATAAATTATGGCCTTTGTTACGTCACTTTGTATGGACAAAATCGACAAATTTTTAAGACGTTCTTGCATCATAATTTATCGGAAATTATTTTTAATTCTTGACATTTTCGATAATGTTCTTTCAGCGGACACGTGTGACAGGGAAAATATCTTTCAATCCACTCTTCTTTGAATATTTATATATCGAATTTTTCTTTTTCTCTTTCTTATTTCTTTATATGTTTTATTTGGGCACAATTTTTTGGCTTCCTCTTCATAAATGGCAAAATTATTTTTTATTGAGATAAAGTAATTTGAAAGAGATATATTTTAATATTTAGATATATAAATGGTGATTTTATTGTGGTTTCCAAATGACCCTTTAAATGAATGTATAAATGATGTATCTGGTAGTTTTTATAAATTTGTATCAGATTTTCAGCTTCTTTAATAATTTCTTTGTTATTTAATTTTGGCAAATTTGTTATAACACGAAAACGTTGATAATAAGTCGAGAAGATTCCAGACGTCTATTCAGGTCTCTTATTAGAGTGTCGATTATAATACAGAATATGTGGATTTTCATTTCATTACTAGCTGAAAAGTTTAGTTTTTAGTTCATCATCGGCTCCCTCGCCAAATCGAATTTTTCTTTTTCTCTTTCTTATTTCTTTATATGTTTTATTTGGGCACAATTTTTTGGCTTCCTCTTCATAAATTGCAAAATTATTTTTGATTGAGATAAAGTAATTTGAAAGAGATATATTTGAATATTTAGATATATAAATGGTGATTTTATTGTGGTTTCCAAATGACCCTTTAAATGAATGTATAAATGATGTATCTGGTAGTTTTTACAAATTTGTATCAGACTTTTAGCTTCTTTAATGATTTCTTTGTTATTTAATTTTGGCAAATTTGTTATAACACGAAAACGTTGATAATAAGTCGAGAAGATTCCAGACGTCTATTCAGGTCTCTTATTAGAGTGTCGATTATAATATAGAATGTGTGGATTTTCATCTCATCACTAGCTGAAAAGTTTAGTTTTTAGTTCATCATCGGCTCCCTCGCCAAATCGAATTTTTCTTTTTCTCTTTCTTATTTCTTTATAATATGTTTTATTTGGGCACAATTTTTTGGCTTCCTCTTTATAAATGGCAAAATTATTTCTGATTGAGGTAAAGTAATTTGAAAGAGATATATTTCATACTCTTTAACGACAGAACCCAGATCCATTGCAGGACTCTGGACATACTTATTGGATAGGTTCAATCTTTCTAAAATATTGTTGGCAAACGAAAGCTAATGCAGCCATTTCAAAAGTGTCCATTTTTTCAAATATAGAAAGTATGCACAAAAAGATCAAAGAATTAACAACTAAAAGAAAACCAATAATCCCCACCCGACACTAATAGATGCAGACGGTAACCTCATATCAGACGACTTGAAGCTCATTGATACATGGAAAGATTACGTAGAACGACTTTTTAACGATAAACGCAGAGCGACAGTGGACCAAGATGACGACATGACTGGACCCGAAATACTAAGGTCTGAAGTGGAAAAAGCCATTTCATCGCTAAAAAACGACAAAACACCAGGTCCCGACAACATACAGGGCGAGATCATAAAACTCCTATGAGAAACGGATGACCACTTCCTCGATTTTCTGACAGGCCTTTTTAACACCTTTTACGACAAAGGGGAGATTCCGGAGGAATGGCTTCTATCGACCTTTGTAGCCATACCTAAAACACCAAGTGCAAAACACTGTGATAAACACCGCTTAATAAACTTGATAAATCACATTACCAAAGTTTTCACCAAAATCATACACAATAGAATATATAACAAATGCGAAGCAAATATATCGGAGTCACAGTTCGGATTCCGAAGCGCATTGGGTACAAGAGAGGCGGTCTTCAGTCTGCAAGTTTTAATTCAAAGATGCAGAGACATGCACAAGGACGTCCACTTGTGCTTCATCGACTTCTCCAAGGCGTTTGACAAGGTCAAACATAATAAACTCATGGAAATGCTCAGGAAGATGCATATTGATGGCAAGGATCTGCGCATAATAACCAGTCTCTATTGGAACCAAAGTGCTGAGATAAAGATGGGCAACTTACACAGTGGGAAGATAGATATTAAAAAGGGTGTACGACAGGGATGCGTCCTCTCGCCGCTCCTGTTCAATATATACTCTGAACAAATCTTCAGAGAAGCACTGTGAGAAGTTTCGGAGGGTATCAAAGTAAACGGAGAGGTAATCAATAATATTAGATATGCTGACGACACAGTTATTATCGCAAATGACTGCAACGAGCTTCAAAGACTCATGCAAAGCATACACACAGCAAGTCAAGAATATGGTTTAGAACTCAACACAACCAAAACTAAATGCATGCTCATCAGCAGAACACAACAACCTCCGACGCAATTGACATTAAACAACCGAAAAATAGAACAAGTGGAGACATACACATACCTTGGAACCACAGTCAACACAAAATGGGACCAGTCAACAGAAATAAGATCACGAATTGAAAAAGCGCGAAACGCGTTCAACAATATGAAAAAGTGGTTCACAAGCAATATCTCAATGGAACTAAAATTAAGACTGGTCAAGTGTTATGTCTTCCCGGTCTTGTTCTGTGGAGCAGAGGCATGGACCACAACGGAAGCCACCCTGAAGAAACTAGAATCCTTTGAGCTATGGATATATCGCCGTATTCTTCGGATATCCTGGACAGACCACATCACTAACGTGGAAGTAATGCAGAGAATAGGCAAAAGCAAAGAAATAATCTTCACCGTAAAGAAACGGAAGCTTGAGTACTTCGGACATGTCATGAGGCATACTAAGTACCGGTTGCTACAGTTAATAGTCCAAGGAAGAATCGACAGCAGGAGGGGACCGGGAAGAAGACGACACTCATGGATGCATAACCGGCGACAATGGTTCGGACTAACATCGACCGAACTGTTCAGAGGTGCCGTAAACAAAGTCAAAATAGCCTTGTTAATAGCCAACGTCTGAAACGGATAGGGCAAAGGAAGAAGAAGAAAGTATAGAAAGTGCTCGATGTTTCACAGCTGTAGTTTGACATTGTTCGTTAGAGATATTATTATTATTTGTCAATTATTATTAAATCCGCAATTCTAAAAAAAAAATTTTATGCAATTTTTTATAAATATACAATATATGCATTTTGTATATTTGCTAAGTCTAATAATAATAATTAAATGAGTTCCCTAAATTAAAATATATTTTTTCAACATTCTTCCAACCAAAGTATAGAGATAAATACCAACTACTTTATTTATTGAGGATTTTTATAAGATATAAAATGTTAAATCGTTTTATGCAAAATATGTTATAAAATAATACATAGTATTAGAGTAAATTAATATAACTCGTCCCTATTGTTTTTACTTAAACAATAAAGAAAATAATGCGAAAATTGTGAACACAATTTTCTTCTAATCTTTAGTATATCATAAAAATTAGTATTAAATATAAATATAATATCTGATTGTTATAAAATTGTTTCCTGCCTGGTTGTAGCAATTAATATAATCTGATTTTAGCATTGTCTGTAGTAATCGTTTCAGTTTCTTTTAGTTAACATTTAAGAAGGCTCTGGTTCAAAGTGATTATTATTATGATAAATAATAATGATTCAATAGCCACTTAGTAGTGAAACTAGACTGCAATAATATTAAATAAATGGAACTAAACAATAAGGGAAAAAATATATTTTGAATTAAATCTCTACCGCATACGAAACCTTTTATGGTTTCAAAAAAAAAATATATATAACATCAACATAAAGTGTTGTAGTTTGCATAATATCCACCACCGATCGAAAATTCTGACTATATTATACCATCGCATTATACTATGCATCTGTATGTTTGGTTGCCTACCAGTCAAGAAAAAGATCGTTTTAACTCCATTCGTTTGTATAAACTCCAATTTGAAGCAATATTTTTATCGAAATAGTGAATTTATTTGTTGGAAAATTTTTTTTGGAGAAAGTAAGTATTATTTTTTATTGTATAAATATTTTTCTACATCGAATTTCATATTATTATCTAGCTTTATGATGTAATTTATTACCAAACCATATAGGGTTTTGTATGCATTCTAACTATTAATAACTATTATTTCATGTTTGCAATAATTCACGCAGTCGAAAGTTAAGAAAATAACTATATCTCTCAACCAACTTTAGAATCGTAAAAGTCTTCGCCTAAAAACAGGCAGCAAATTTCAATACAATATTAAGCTTGAGAACGTTTTAGCTTTAGAGTCTTTTAAGCTTCAAAATCATGTCAAATATCTAGGCCGTATTTTGGATAAGAAGTTAACGTGGAGACAACACATAGAGTACATACTTGATAGATGTAACAAAGGCAGCAATTTCCTCAGAGTGACAACTAAAACGTGGTGGGGTTGCGATGTAGAAACATCCTTGTTGTTCTATTCTAGATTACGGTGCTACTCCTTATGGTTCCGCCTCCAAGAACCTTTTAAGAAAAATCGACACGTTTCAAAATTATATTATGAGGGTATATTTGGGTGCTATGAGATCAACCCCTATACAACCCTTATATGTTGAAGCCGCTGAGCTACCCCTTGAAAATAGAAGAAACTTTTTAAGTGAAAATGCCTTAAAATTCTATTAACTAACTCACAGTTATTTTCAAGCGTCCGTCAACTTAACGAGTCAGATCTTACAAACAAATATTGGGAGAAAAAACCCTCCCCGCCTTTATGCATGGCATTACAGAATAATCCTATTTTTTTCAAGAAATTGCACACGGTTGATAGAAGCTTAGACTACTTCTCTTTATTCCACAGAACTGAGGTTATAATACCCACTTATAGTGAGAACACCATTATGAGTAGCAATCTTCTAAGATCTCTACTGCAGGGTTATAGGGAAGCCACAGTAATATACACGGACGCATCACAACAATAGAAGGGACTGGATGCGCATACTTTTTACCTGCTACAAACGTAGAATTCAAGTATAAACTACCAAATGAATTTTCAATCTTTTCAGCGGAATCAATAGCTATACTTGAAGCTCTAAGATATGTTAAAAACACTTGTAATAGACATATTTTAATTCTGTCAGTTTGATTTTTAGTTTTGCAGAGCATAAAAAACATTGAATTGCCCTCAACATTTAGCAACCCCTACATATTTGAAATAAAAGATCGATTGTATCATTTATCATCGACTGGAGTCAACATAAAATTTATTTGGGTCAAAGTACATATTGGTCTCAAACATAATGAATATGTAGATCATTTAGCTAAAATGAGTGTAACAAATGGATCTACTTTGATATATATGCTTAATACATTAGATGTTACTACGATTTAAAAAAAAATCAGCAATTTAGATGGAAAGAGCAATGGAAACATTACTGTTTTACAAACCATAAAAGGTATGCCTCTTTATAGCCACTTATACCTCAAACAACCTGGTTTCAGAATTTCAAAGCTCCTCGTAAATATATTACTACTATAAATCGAATACGCTTTGGACATGCATGCTACCCATGCCATTTATTTAAAATAAAAATCATCGATGATGATAGTTGCAAACATTGCGGTAAGCTAGGTGACCTCGATCACATCTTCTTTGAATGTCCTAAATTTATTCAGCATTCAAACTCTCTGTATACAAAATTAACTAAATACAATACATACGCTCCATATAATATACAGTCCTTGTTAGCCATAGGTTCTGTAACAATATATAATTTAATTATAGTATTTTTGTCAGACACATGCATAGCTTTATAAATCTGGTACTCACTCATGAAAATTTTCATGAGCGTGTATAGGGTTAGACTTGTACTCTTTGTTTATCCTATATGTAACAATACCTTATCCGTGCTCCAGTATTGTTTGTCTGTTAAAATAAATGTCTTGACGGACCCCTAGACGAGAAGCGAGTGTCCTTGTATTTTCCTTCGACGTGTTCTTCTATTAATTATTCGTCTATTTCGTTTTAGGGATATCGCTGTGCATTTGTCTGAGAGAAATAATCAGTACTTATGTGTATATACTTTCTTAAGGAATAGATTATAACCTTTCGACACTGGCTGAATGACAAAAGTCTATGCCACAAAAAAAAAAGAGTATGGGTAATATTTTTGTTTAATAATCGAACACAAATAATAAAGAAGCCCTCTATTAATTTATTTTAACTACATGCATTATATCGCTGACCTGGTTTTCGTATAATTGTTGCCATTATTAGTTATCGGTAAAACACGCAGTATACGCTTTACAGTCGTAATGATTAATCATTGGAAACAAAAAGTGATATACTTACATGTTCCTCTACTTTCTTCTGTATCTAGAATTATATTAGATGCCCCCTTTTCCACCTCACATAGTCCTGAAAACGAAAGCAGAAATTACTCTCTTGATCATTTGAAAGTTTTACTATTAGCGAATCACGAAAATTATCAGAACATGTTATTAGCTAAATAAATGGTTTCTAGTAAACTGAACGCATAATTTAATAGCAAAGTTTAATATGTGTCAAGTGATGGCGTTAAGTTTGATGTTAAATATTTCTGAAGCAATAATCAAGACTGAACTTCTATAAAAATAAATCGTTCCCAAGGCGAAGAACTCCATGAAAAACACAAGAGGCATACCATAATTACAAGACAATTAGAAACGAAACACATCCACTTGTAAGGAAAATAAAAAACGATCACTGTAAATGCTTTTCGAAAGAAATGGAACATGATTTTTACGGTCTGCAAAGGAAATATAGCGCTTCATAAGAGATCAAAGAACGGAAATAAAGGAACTAATAGAGCCAAAACATATAGAAAAGGATACGTTGATTGACTTCCTAAAAAAGCTCTATGCAAAGGCAGGACAAACACGGGAACATCAGAAGTTACCTTACTTTACTAAACCGAACGAAACGAAACCGAAGACTCTGATACTAGTGATAACGAAAGTACAATATTTGAAAATAATAAGAGCAATGCGTCCACAAAAAAAAAACAGTTTGTAACTGAAGGAATGAAGAAACAAAGGCTATTGTGGACCAAAAAATACTCTAATTGGACTGTAGATGACTGGAGAAAAGTCCTATTTACAGATAAAACTCACTTTATAGTTCAGGGAGCGAATCGAAATTCGTCCAAATGAATTCTGGCAATGAAAACAACCTTACACCATCTCATATTGATCAAACCGTAAAACATCCAGTCAAAAAAATGTTTTGGGATGTTTTTCATACATGGGTGTTGGATCTTTGGTATTAATCGAAGGCATGTTGAACAGACAAAAATACAAATCTATGTTGGAACAACGTTTGGACACAAAACTAAAAAATGTCAGCCCCAAGGAAGAGCGATTCTTCAACAGGAATCTGCTCCCTGTCACAAGTCAATGGAATTTTTAAAAATAAGAAGATTAATGTTGTAGATTGTCCGGTAGTTCGCCAGATCTCAACCCCATTGAAAATGAATCGGCCATTTGCAAAACTGGGCTGCGCAAAATCGACTGTACTACAAAAATAAAAGTAATAGAAGCGGTCATTTGGGTTTGGTTTTGAGATGAAAGGATATCTGGGAAGTGTCAGAAGCTCGTAGAATCTATGCCAAAACGGATAATAGCAGTAATTGCAGCCAAAGGGGGACATTTTTTCTAGTTAACGATGTAAGTTTACCTTTATAGTTTTGTTAAAATATATTTTTCTTCTAAATAAACTGTTTTTTCACTAAAACAACCTACGATTCCATTAATTCGCACAGTACTGTACTACTTAAATAAATTATTTTTCAAACTCTTTCAAACTAGTTTGAATTGTCAAACCTATAACCATTGTCCAGTTTGATTTATCTTAAATTATTCGTCAGAAGGATTGACTTAAGTTTGACTTAATTTCAAGTCAATTTCAAAGTCAAACTTAAGTCAATTTCAAACATTCAAGTCAAATATTTATGCAACTCTAGTTGGTATATTGTTGACGACAAAAAAATATAATAAATCTGTCAATCTGTGATTATCAGAGGATCAGTAGATTGGGTCTCCATTTTAAGTAGATTTATATCATTAGTTGTTATATTTCTAGACCTACAAAATTGGTATGCTTAGCGCTCCAATTTCATCCAGCAAAAACTTGTGTCCCCTTGAGTTAAAGAGTTCTTCTTCATAAGTTTAACCCTTAAGTACTATGGCGGGGTCAAAATTGACCCCCGCGTTTTTAATGCCAAGTTTCGCTACCGAAACATAGATTGAGCATTGCGTGCTTTCTGCTAATCTTCGACCGGTAGGTGATTTATCGATCTACGAAAATTCCGTTAGTTTATCTGTTACTACTGCAGAGTTAGGCACGCATAGGGTCAATTTTGACCCGCTTATAGTATAAGTGTTTCTAGTGCAATTAACGAGTAATTTAAAATGGCGGGGTGTAGTCGCAATAAACGTCCTCTGACACAGAAAGAACTTGAAGAGGAGGGACAAAAAATTATGGACAATGGACTAGATAGTGACAGTGAGCTTTTAGACCAGGCTAGTGAACACAGTGATCACGAAACAGACAGTGAAGGGGAATGAGACGATGATGACGAAAAAAATTGGCAAATTAATAATTCCGAAACTGGTAGTGAATATTCGGGTGAAGAAAGTGATATAGCTGACTCAAGGGATGTGTTTTATGGCAAAAATAGGTACAAGTGGTCTAAAACTTCTCCCACCTTTTCTCGTACACGTAAGCATAATTTAATTAGTCATTTACCTGGTGTTATTGGAAAAGCTCGAGCTAGTATGCCAGAGAAACCAGTTGATGCTTGGAAAAATGTATTATTAGCCACGATATATTGCAAGAAATTCTTGAGAAAACCAATAAACGAATAACTAATATGGCTTCTAAATATAATTTACACAATTTATCATGTCAATATACCAATCATCTTGACATAATTGAATTAAAGGCCTTCTTAGGCTTATTATATTCTGGGGTATTTAAATCCAATAATGAAGATTTAAGGTCTTTATTTGCTACGAATGGTACTGGCCGTGATATTATTCGAGCAACCATGTCACTAAACCGATTTTATTTTTTGCGTGGAAGCCTTTGTTTTGACGACCCAGCTACTAGACAAGAACGTATTGCGCACGGAGATAAACTGGCAGCTATATCCAATATTTTTAATATGTTTATAATTAATTGCCAGTCCAATTATAGCTGTCGTGAATATCTCACAATAGATGAAATGCTTATTGCATTTAGATTAAGGTGCCAATTCAGGATGTATCTCAAAAAGAAGCCAGACAAATACGGTCTGAAAATGCAGTGTTTAGTAGACTCTAAGACACATTATTTGCTAAATGGTTTTATATATACTGGAAAAGATACACGCAGAGCAAATCCAAAAAGTTATCCATCCCCACTCTAGATGTTTTGACACTTATTCCACCAATTTCTGGTACAAATAGAAACATAATAGCAGATAATTGGTTTTCGTCCATTGAGCTCATAAAAGAACTGAGAAGCCATAAAATTTCATATGTTGGAACTCTAAAAAGAAATAAAAGAGAGGTTCAGGCCACCCAAAAAAAACAGGCCACCTAATTCTGCCTTATTTGGTTTTACAGGAAGCGAGAGCCTTGTATCTTTTGTTTCTAAGAAAAATCGTGCAGTGTTGTTAGTGTCAACTATGCATCATTCCAATACAATGGTTAATGGAAAGCCAGAGATTATAAATTTTTACAGCGAGACAAAAGGTGGGGTGGATTCATTGGATAAGAAATGTGCATGCTATAAAACTGGCAGAAGAACTCGTAGATGGCCTCAAGTAATATGGTTTCGCATTTTGGATATTGCAGGATTAAATGCTAACGTAATTTTTAATGTTGTTTAGCAAAATCAAATAATGGAAAGAAGATTGTTTCTAACCACTTTAGGTCAAGACCTTATTAAGGCCCATTTAACTCGTAGAGCTCAGCAAACTTGTTTACCGAGAGAAATTCGTAGTGCCATTTTTAAAGTTTCCGGACTTCAGGAACCAATGCCTGCCGCAAATCCAGAGCCACAATGACGAAAAAAGAGGGGAAGGTGTAAAATATTCCATATTCCAAAAACTAAAAGAAAGAAAGCTCATCGTGCGATAAATGTCGAGATTTTATTTGCAAAAATCATTCCCGCATACAGACGTTATGCATAAGCTGTGTTGAAAATTAAGGTAAAATCATGCTTGTCATTTTTGAGATACGAAATCAAAATCGATTTTTTTATTTTAAGTAGGACCTATGATACCTAGATTTCACCATTGGATATAAAAAAACTGCACATTGTTATTATTTTTCTTATAATTCGAGAAAGTGCATAGCTATGTTAATTTGACTGAATACAAAAGTTTTTTTTAAATAAAGTCTAATATCTCATTAACCAAATTCGTTTATTTTTATATCAATGTAAAAGTAGCTGTAAACAAAATAATTTAAAATAAAACAAGTTAAAAAAAGAATATTTTTTGATACAAAAAACAATGGGGGGTCAAATTTGACCCTGCCATGGTACAAATGTTACTATTTTGGCCATGGTAGTTAAGGGTTAAGTAAATAATGTAATTAAAAATAAGTATTAAAAGAAGATATGTTTGTTAAAGCAGTTAGGCATATAACCTTTTACCCTAATTTTTTTAATGAAAAAATACCTGAACATAATTATACCCTTTGACTTTGAAAAATGTTTATTGCAATTACTTCTCGTCACGTTTTAATTAAAAAGTAACAGTAGTTGTTATTTTATCTGTGACCGTGAATAGTTAAATAGTTTGTAAATACCGTGTCCTCTTTACTTTGTTTTGATATATTTCGTAATAATTGTTGTCACTTAGTTCATAAGCACAAACTGTTAATTCGACTGAATAAAATAATTGCTTTATAATTTTTAGTAATTAATTACCTGGATGTACAGTAAATAGTGTTTTTTAAACACTTAATACTAAATATGCAGCAACACAGAAAGCGCATCTAAAATATTGATTCTTGGTTTTTATTTATTTATTGACCGGGTAATCCCATTTTATAAAAATATATAAGATTACAAGACTGCAAAAGCATTTAAATGACAAATGTAATTATAAAAACATTTCATATTAAAATCAGATACACATTATTTGAGTATGAAATGGCCAAAAACTCAAAATTAACAATTTTGTTTCAGAACAGTTGGCCAACCTAAACATATGTACGTGACAGATGAAAAGGTAAATGAAACAGTGGAAAAAGTTTCGGATCTGGTATTCCTATACCATATACCATGTGGAAACATGGGAGACGTAGACCAATTTCTGCACGCAGACCAAGGAGACAGTCAACTGCATTAGTAAGATATTTTTCTTCTTCTACCAGTACCATCTCCGCATTGGTAATCATCATAGCAACTTGGACTTTAGAGCTGGCTGCTCTGACAAGTTTATTTGATGTATATCTGTATCATTCTCCCAGGTTGCGCAGCCATGATACTACACGTCTTCCTATGATTCTCTTTCCTTGGATCTTTCCCTGCATAATCAGCTGGATAAAGTTGTATCTCTTTCCACGTGTAATATATCCAAGATATTCCAACTTTCTTGTTTTGATTGTATTAAGGATTTCTATTTCTTTATTCATCCTTTTCAGAACCTCTTTGGTTGTGACGTGTTCTCTCCACGATATTCAGAATTCTTCTAGATACCCACAACTCGAATGATTCCAGTTTTTTCATTGATGTCGCATTCAAGGTCCAAGCTTCCATTTCATAAAACAAAATTAAGAAAACGTAGCACCTAGCCAGCCTAACAATTAGCTCCAACTTTAAATCTCTTGTGAGAAGCCCTCTTCTCATTTTGTTGAAATTTGCTTTATTGTATTCTATTCTGATTTTGATTTCCTCGAAGTAATCATTTTATGGATTTAATCATTGTTCCAAGATGTACAAATTTGTCCACTAGTTCGACATTGGTTCCGTTTGTTAGAAGATGTTTGTTATATCATTTAGTTTTTGATATTCTCATAAATTTTGTTTTCCATTATTAAACCATATTCTTTTCCATACTCTGCTATTCTGGTCACCAATCTCTGAAGATCTTCAATATTTTCGGTATTTTTCAAGATAACGGTGTCATCCGCATATCTAATGTTGATGGAAACTCCATTTATTTCAGCTGTTTCGCCTTAAAGAGCTTTTATCAGTATCTCTCCGAGTAGACATTAAAAATAATTGGCGACAATATGCATCCACCCCAAGTCTAATTTCAATTTTCTCTGACACGTACTTTTGATTATGGAACATCAAGCTAAGTTAATTGCCGCCTTCTTTTGCGTTTTTTTTTTTGGGGAGACAAATAAAGCTCGACGTTAATCAGTCTTTGGGTAATAATAATAAGGAAATTCTAAGAATCGGAAACAGTGTCTTCTTCTAATGATCCCTGCATCGGTTTTTATATCCATTGCATCATATTTTCGTATTGTGAGATTCTCACTTTTCTTAGTATTAACTCCCAGGCCATATTTTGAGTACTCTTTGTCTTTTTGAGTTTTCAATTTGAAATGTCCTCATATTCAGCAATAACAACCTGGTCGTCTGCAAATAAAAGAGTGTAGATTTCATTGATTTCCAATTCGAACTCCTAAAGGATTGCATTTCATTTTCCATTGCTTCAGTGTAGCACTAACATATATTTTGAAAAGAATCGGTGACATGCATCAGCCTTTTCGTATCCCTTTAACTGAAAACATTTCTGAGCAGCCGTTTTTGAACCACTCTGCTCTTCAACATCTGTTATTTCTTCTTCTAGTTGATTTTTTAAAAAGTTTCCATACAGTCTAGAAATAGCTAACGTCACACTCAATCCTGTATAATCTTCGTATTTTTTCTTCTCAAACTTTTTATATTTCGAAGTTATATATATATATATATATATATATATATATATATATATATATACTATGCTCCAATCTAATATAACTGATAATGAAGGAGGTTAAAACATAAAAAATCATTAAAATCTACAACGTCAACTACCAGTGAAGACCCAACAAGAGAAGAAGTGTCAAATGCCATCTTAAACTCAAAGACAATAAAGCCTCAGAAATAGATGAAATCTGTTCGGAAATGTATGTTCAACTTTTTGCAGCGATCCATGAACTAATAGTACTTATATGGCAGAATGAATGAGTACCAGAAGAGTGGCTAAAGGGAATAATATGTCCGTTGCATAAAAAGGGTGTACAACTGGAGTGTAAGAACTATAGAAGCATTACTCTGTTAGCATCTACGTATAAAATCTACGACATCGTATTGTTTGAAAGACAAACATGGTACAAAGGATATTGTAGGTCAATATCAATGCAGATTTATTGCTGGAAAGTCAACTATACATCAAATTAAATCACATAGACAGATTCTAGAAAAGTCAGTAGAATATAACATAGATACACACCATCTCTTCGTCGACTTCAAAGCTGCCTATGATAGTGTGAAAAGAACTGTATTATATAATGCAATGATAGACTTTGGGATCCCACCTAAGTTAATTAAGCTGACCCAGCTAACAATGCAAAACGTACGCTCATGCGTTAGAATTGAAGGAGAAAACTCTACGTAATAATGGTCTAAGACAGGAGGATGCGCTGGCGTGTCTTCTCTTTAATATTGCCTTGGAAAAGGCAATCAGGCCATACCTTTGAGCAAGTCAAAGAATTCACATGTCTTGGATAGCTAGTAAATGTAACAAAAGACGCATAGCAATATCAAACAGAACTGTTCATGGTCTCCAGAAACAGTTAAAAAATAATAATATAAAACGTGCAGTAAAGTTCAATATATACAAGACCTTAATATGACCGGTTTTGATATATGGGGCTGAAACGTGGACCTTATCTCAAAATGATAAAAGACTTCTTGGTATTTTTAAGAGAAAAATTTTTAGAAAGATTTTTGGGGCAGTAAATAAAAAAGGGCTATGGCGTCGAAGATTCAACTTTAAACTATATCAGTTATACACCGGTCAAGATATTGTGAAATTAGTTAAAGTTTAGAGACTTAGATGGGCTGGACACATTACTGGACGAAGAGATTAACATTTTCAAAACCAGAGGACACAAAAGAAGAGGACGACCACGAAGAAGATGGATTGATGATATGGAAGAAGACCTACGTATTCTACGGATCAGAAGATGGAGGGAAGTTGTGCGGATTCGACAGTGGCGACTTATCTACATACATATGCTTATATCTATCTTATGCTACAATCTTACGGAATCTTTTCTCCGTTAAAGCAACCGTTAAATATATATATCACCATTGTTATATGCTATACTACTGCAACCGTTGTGTCGCTTTCATATCTTATATCAAGAAAAATCACCCTATTATCAGTAAGATAGACTTATTCTTTACCTTATTAGACTTATTCCACATGTATTGTCACACAGAAATTATCGATTATTCTTGCGATTCAGCTCATCGCCAGTTTTGAACCTCATCTAAAACCTTGTCGGCGATTCTGGTCACAGATCTTTACTGCATTCAAAATGGAATTGTTAACATCTACCCAAGTACAACGAAAAACGCTTGGTTATTGAAAGGTATTGATTGGAACAATTACTAACAAATATATCCATAACATTTTTATTGTTTTTGTCAATGTATAGTTTTTAAATCAAAAATTCATACATTCATACATCAATACAAACTATGTATTAATGTATTCAACAATATTCATTCGATATAAGCATTATGTGTTGCAGTATTAGTAAATTACGACGTTAGCTTTGCTGGTTTTTAGTACAGTTATCTAAATAGGTATATATTTTACTACATACCGAAGAAACCATAAATAATTTAGTCTCAATTACATCTGGGAATTTATTATCGACAACTCAACTACAAAGTACCAATCTCAGCTTATAGCGCGACGATATAAATTTAAGATGGAGGAGAGATTCGCGAAGAGATTTTTAATGTCGCGAAAACTTATGTAGGCCGACGCAGTCAAACCAGAAAAGCAACTTTATCTAAAACTCTAGAAAGAGATTGCTTATTAATGTATCGACAACTAGTAGGAAATACCGGTGACTTTTTGCCGACGCCGTAAATATATTGTTACGGTTGGTGATACCAATGTGGTTGTGTTGTGATTCTGTTTAATGAAAGAAGGAATCGGCTGTTGCAAGTTGAATGAGTCTCGTCTGTAATAAAAACTTGTAGCATACTTAGCGGAGACTAGTTGTTTCCTGTTTGTACAGATGTTTTTGTTTCTTTTAACGAACTAATGTTTAAAACAATTGATTATGCAATGGACTAAACAAGCGCAGTATTTTGTTTTACAAACGCTAATTGTTAGGATAAAAAGTAAACAGAAGTATGTACGTGCAAAATTGAAATTATGAATGACTGCATATCGAACAAAAAAAAAAATGAAACGAGTAGATTATCACAATGGAGCATAATAGAACGAATTAAATTTCCGATAGACTTTATATTCACGTACATATTGAGTAATACCAACAATTAACGGCAACTAGTATACCAAATAACACGCTATTTTTATAATAGAGGAAAATCGCCTAAAAATTCAATTTTTTTTGTGTCAAAAACACATTTAAAATAATTTTCCTGTACTTAAAATGTGCTATAATCTTAATAAAAATAACTTATGCATACAAAAACATTTATATTATCATTAAACATTGTAAGTATTAGGTAAAAGGGCATAAGTAAAAAATGACACTTTTTCAAATAAAAAAAAGCTTCCTTAGATTGGATCATCATCATCATCATCCAGCCTCAAAAGTCCACTGCTGAACATAGGCCTCTTCCTCGTGTTTCCAACCCCGTCTATCTTGCGCCGCTCTTATCCAGTTTTTATTGAGTCTTCTTAAATCGCCAGTCCATCTTGTAGGTGGTCGACCGACGCTTCTCTTGTCTTCCCTTGGCCTCCATTCCAATAACCTCTTTGTCCATCGCCCATCTGTCATTCTGGCTATGTGTCCTGCCCATCTCCATTTTAGTCTGGCTATCTTCTCGATGATGTCCTTAGATTGGATACCCTATCCAAAATAACTCTATCCAGAATCTTGAAGCAACTTGAACAGTGTATCTACTTTTCTCCATGTTGGTCCTTTGAATAATTTTCAGTGCAGAAAATACACTCTGCATCACTTTCTTGATCGGTATCCATATCTGAATCATCATCATAAGGAACATTTGAGGAATCTGAGGATTCACTTTCTTGTTTTACTTTCTCTACCTTTTTATTTTTGACCATGGCCTTCTTTTTACTTTTCTTTAAAACCTTTATTTTGACAATCTTTTTTGGAGGTGAGAATCTTTAAAGGACCTCTGGGAAGGTATTCCAGGTGTGTTGGATTCGGACGACTACGTCTCAAAGTAGCTAAAATTACCATCTGACCCGTCAGCTTTACTTATAACTCCCATCTGTCGCTTTCCGTCTGCGCTCCGTGATTGGCATAGCATCTCAGTCGCTCCACATCACCCACGTCTGCACCGTACTTGGTTTGTAAGGCAACCATCCTTGTGCAGAGCGATAGGCAGGAAAGAGCGACCCCGCCGTTATTTCAACCATCTTGAACTTAACGAGAAAGATCAGACAACGGGTACAAGTAACTCCAAACATTCATATTTTACCCCCGGGGGGTGGACCATTCATATTTCCATCTACACCAGCCTATTACTTAGTAATAGGCTGGTGTAGATGGAGGAGTAACAGTCCCAGGTTTCTGGCCAGAATAATGAGCATATTTTAAAGAGTCCTACCTTTCGACAAGTATTATTCTTTAACTTCTTCTTTTTCTTCCTTCTTGTATGTAGGTTTTAAAGCCTGTTCTTCTTAAATATTAGCATCCTAAATTGTTTAAATTATGTTTGTTAATCGAGACCTTCTCTGGATCTGAGGATATGAGCCTTAAGATGCTACGCGTTCTCGACTTTGTTGTATGCAATGGAAAATTGGACACTAAAAGTGGATAATATAAAGAAGTTGGAGTCATTTGAGATGTGGTCCTATAGAATGATTTTGAAAATACCATGGACCCAACGAGTTACAAATGCAGAAGTGTTAAGAAGGCTACAAAAGGATTACTAGGTCATAATGCACATCAAAACAAGAAAGATGGAATATTTAGCCACATTACCAGAGATCCGAAATATGAGATATTAAGGATCATAATGCAAGGTAAAATCAAGGGTAAAAGATCCATAGGAAGACGAAGAATTTCCTGGCTGAGAAACCTAAGAGAGTGGTGTAGTTGCAGCTCAGCAGATCTTTTCAGAGCTGCCGCCAATGAGGTACGGATAGCTGTGATGATAGCCAACCTCCGATAAAAGAAGGGACTACAAGAAGAAGAAGGAGATGGATTAAATCTGAAAGGCGTTACAGTACTTGAATAGAGAGAGAAATGAACAAATAAGACAAAAATGAAATATCTATTTCGTCGATGAGAAAATAAAAGGTCAAGCAAACGAAAAGAGACGAAGAAGTAAAAAATTATGGAAAAAGGAAAAGATAACACTTCTGCATAGAATGACTAACCTTTTAGACCCTAAACTCTAATTTCACTATTTGGGAGAGTGAGTCATCGTTTGAAGGCGTAGAAGTGGGGAAAGACGTATGAAAATCCAGTGGCGTTCACTCACTTTTATTTCAACGTTAATTATATTATATTGTTTAAATATTATATTGTTCAAAATAGGCCACAATATATTTATCTGGTTTTTACTGAAGTTTCAATCTCTATATCCAAAGACCGTTTTCAAAGATATAAATTATAGTTATATTTATTTTATTTGTTTATTATTATATATTTATATATTCTTATATTATTTTCTTTTTTTTTTCTTAACTTTAAAAACGGTCTCTGTAATAGAGATCGAAACGTCAGTAAAATAAACATGTAAATAGATGTATTGTGGCTTATTTCCAACATTCTCCCTAAAAATACGGAATGCCACAAGCAAAAAGCCACAAAAAAAATAAATATTGCTATCATTTGTATATTTGAAAACGATCTCTTTATATAGAGATCGAAACGTCAGTAAATTAAACCTATAAATAAATATTTTGTGGCTTATTCCCTACTGTCTCCTAAAAATACAGATACAGATTCATCCACAACATATTTAAGATATTCACTTTTTCTTAACCGTGCAATGTCAAGTAGTTGAATTTTGAGCATTGATTCTTCGTATGCAATCTCCTTTTCTGTAAACCATTCTTGAATTCTCCCTTTCCGCCATGCCGTCGTCGGTAATTGTTCTAGTCTGTGGCTATGATATGGCGCATTGTCCATAACAACCACAGACCCAGATTCCAATTTTGGTAAGATTCTCTTAAACCAGCGCTCAAATACTTCAGAAGTCATTTCTTCATGATAATCACCTGTTTTTTTCGACTCAAATTGAAGCAAACCATCATCAAGGAACCCTGTATCACTACCTATATGGGTGATGATTAAACGCCGTCCCTTTCCTGATGGAGCCTTTAATCCTGTAGACCAGCCTTCTATAAATGCTTCGCGTTTACTTTTTACATTTAAATCTTGCCAAACTTTTCCAACTGTATGACCTTCGTTAATCCAGGTTTCATCCAAATAATATATTTTGCATCCAGTGCTGCGAATTTTTCGTATTTCTTCTAAATATTTTCTTCTCCACAGAATAATTTCATTTTTTTCTAATAGCATACTTTTTCTGTTGCGTTTTATGTATCGAAAGTTCATTTCGTGCATGGTCCTGATTAAGACCCTACGAGATATCTTGGGTAAAGAGTCATTATTTTCGAGCTCTTGAGAAATTTTTTTCAGTGTTGGAATTTCACTCCGAAAATAAAATGAATGAATTTTTCGACATATAATATTCCTTGTCTCGTCATCCAAAACAATGCTTTTCCTACCTCTAGTTTTACCTTTTTCTTGCTTTTTATTTTCCGATGTATTTTTAAGTACACGATAAATACAGCTAACGGATACTTTTGTTAAACTGCTACAAATGTCGACCGCTTGGCTAACGTTTAATGCCATTTTTCTGCCGACAATTCCTTCATAAACGTTTCGTATCATTACCTTCTCTTCGGACGTTAACATTTTCCGTCTCTTTTGCGGCTTTTCATTCTTGGAATCAACATCAGAATTTTGCTGTCTTCTCTTGGAACTACTCGGTTTTTCGTCCATTGTATTTCAATAATCTGGATATATACTATATATACAATAATTTCAAAGAATATAACTAAATATTTACTATAAAACGACAAACTATAACACTCTTATTATCAATAACACGTTTTATCAATACTACAATACAGTATTGATAAAACAGTATTGACAACAATAAGTTTACAAACTTATCACATGAAATATACTCACAAAAACATATGCACTATTTACCCATAGAAACACCAATGTTTTCTTCGTTCATTTCTTAGGCAAAAAATAATAAAAACTAGTTTTACTGCATGTCTGGATCCGAATTGTAAAACCGAGTTCCCTCGCTAATTCCTCGCTAAATAATGTTTTAAAATATCGATTTTTATTTTATAAATTTAAATACGTAACGAAACGGAACATATAAATAAAATTTATTTTCCGAGTTCCCTCGCTAATTCCTCGCTAAATAATGTTTTAAAATATCGATTTTTATTTTATAAATTTAAATACGTAACGAAACGGAACATATAAATAAAATTTATTTTATTACAATTTTGTACTTAATTTTTACTATTGAAAAAATCATGTTTTTTGGTATTTTTATGACGGTAATAATCGCTGCGTGGAAGAATACAGGTTTTGTATGACCATAATTACTACTTGTGAACAAGATTTGGCTACACTGTACGACAACTTCTGGTCAAGTCTACTATAGAGAAGCACAAATAAATATACTACTTTATATATTCTGTAATTTCTTATGAGGAAACGCAAATTGCAATCGAGAAAACAGGCAGTTTTCGAGGGCCGCTGTGTACATTTAAATTTGAGGATATTCGGCGTTTAAACTATGAAATCACTCTTTTGAATTTAGGGTTTCTACTATACATAGATTTTGTTTGAAATATTAATCTAAAAGTTTCATATGAACTAAATGCTATTTTATATGTTTAAATGTTACAATATTCACACTTTTCATATTTTTCTTTGTATAATTAAACTCTAAAGGTGACCTTACTAATAAAAACATTACGAAGAAAACTTTGGAACTATAAAGACAAGATATAAAGGGTCGATACAGAAAATTCGGCATTGAACGAAAAAACTGTCCGTTTTTTCTCCAATTCCGTAAATGTAAAATTTAAATTAAAAATGTAATACAATAATTTGAATAATGTGCATTAAATACAGTTGAAAACTAATTAGCGTAGAAGGATTACAAAAATTTTATACAAAAAACACTTACCTTGAGCTTCAATCTTTGGTAGATAAAGTAATAAACAAATCGAATATGCTATCCTTAGAACGGACGCCATTCGAAGGATCTGCAATAATAAAAAACTTGATTAGCATCAACAGTTAAATTTTAAACATAGTAATAATTTATTAATTATAAAAATAATCTACTGTCTAACCACTAAACTACTTATAATAATGGATACATAATATATATATTTTTATACTCTCATACTTTAATATAGCAATTAAAATTTAATGTATAATAATGGGCTTACAGATTTTTAACCAATAGAAGCGCGAGATAACATTTTGTATCGAAGGTGGCACATACACAATGAGCAATGTCAAGTCAAATGCATACGCTTTGACATTTCACAATATTTATACCAACTGACAAAAAATTTCATTATTAAATCTTTTTAAGAAAATGTCTGGAATCAGCACAATCAAAAACACTGGAAACGAATTCACTCAAATACAATATTGATACATTGCAAAATGACTCAACATCATTTTTATATAAGGCTTAGCCAAAAAGTAACAGATCTGATCTACTCGTCAGCCCAGAATGCCTACCAAAAAATAATAAATAAAGTCTATGAAGCACTCGATACGATACAAAGGAACAAAAAAGATATTGTGATGAACAAATGTTATTTCTAATGCAGTACACAACAAGAAACAAGCATATCAAAAGTGCCTGCAAACAAATGAGGCAGATTATAGACAAACATACGCCAGATCGAACAGGGAAGTAAAAAATCTAGTAACTAAAGCAAAAAATGTTTCCTGGGAAAGTAAATGCGTTGGGGTCAACAAATATATAGGGTCAACAAGATCAATAGAAGCATGGAAAACGGTAAAAAAAAATCGGTTGCCTGTAAAGTCGGTTTTACGGGCGAAGATTTTACGTGACAACGTCTTTTTCTCGGTAGAATATTTATTGATATGAATATTATTAAATTGCACAATAGGAACAAGGAATTGCCGCTATAAACTCAGTTTCTCAACTTTTGTGTCAATCTAACAATTAATCAATCAATCATAGTTTACGATAATGAAATATTAGTGTACAATTATTTACCTTTATTGTTGTAGTTGTTGTAAATGACGAATCTACTCACGAATTGAAGACAAATCTCACGATCTCACGATTAAGGTCTTACATCTTACGATTTTTAAATTTTTTTTAAATTTCAAGTGTTTCTAATAAAATGCATGGGAGGAAATCAGCTTTTTTTAGATTGTCACCTTGAAATATCCATAAATTGACTGTATTTTTGTATCAAAGTGGGCTACTCCAATTAACTCAATTAATATACACAAAATAATATAAACAAAGCTTAAAAGGTTCTTTATGCTTTGAAAGTGGTTTATAAACAACTGAATTGTAATGTATATTTTACCGCCTTTAATAAATATGAAGTATAGACTAAATTTTGTGTAAAGAACAAACATTCAACAGACCTAATAGTAAAAACATATTGATTTAAGTGTGAATTTGAGATAATGTGCTGACAAAATGTTAAATCCTAAGAAAACAAAATTATGTTTTTATGTATATTCATTATACTTAATACTCTTGGGTAAAATACCTCATATCATATATGTCTTTAGACACAGTTAATAATTTTCATTGAAGTTTAAACTATAAAGAATGTTTACAATCATTGCTCAATATTAAATGGATAAATCCATAGCAATATTATAAAAGAATATAGGTCCCTAGGTAATTTCCTAAAATTATATCTGATACTGGTGGTTCCCCCTAAAATAGGACACTGTAAGCACTCCACATTTTCACTACAGACACAGCTGACGATACTTTCAACGATTTTCAACTTTAGCGATTCAACGCGCCTAATTCTCTAGTGCCGCGCGCAGCGGACCGATCATGTTTGAGTGGGAGAGAGACGCAAGGCATTCGCCGGTCCGGCGGGCCTCTCTCCCGTTCGGTGACTCACTGTAACAGACGTGAGCGGGCGTTACACTTTTTCTTAAATGACTCCGAGCCACAACCTAATTTAAGACGTTGTCACGTCAAAACCTGAGAACCTGAGAACAGACAGAAAAGAAGTCAGTAGTATAGATATAATTGACGAAAGATCTTGGATCGAACATTACTCACAACTTCTGTTTGAAACAAGACTGCAGTTCACGAACACCATTACAACAACATATGAAGTGGAATAGTAAACTACACAGCTAACAAAAAAGCGTGGATGACTTCTGCTATTTTTGAAGAAGAATTGAGAAAGTGGGACAAGGAACTCTCTTCAAAAAAAAAAATTCTTCTTTTATTTGACAACTGTGCAGTCCATCCCAAGCTTAATTTGACTAATATCAACCTAGTTTTCTTACCAGCCAACTGAACGAGTGTCTTGCAGCCTATAGACCAAGGAATCATAAGAAGTTTAAAGTGCCATTATCGAAAACAACTTTTAAAAAGGATGATTTTTTGTATGGGCAATGGGGAAACCATTGTCCGTGAACATTACCATCTTTGATGTAGTTCAAGATGGCGTAGAATGTCATAGCTGCGCAACCTGAGAGAGTGGTACGGATGTACATCAAATGAACTTTTCGGAGCATCCGTCTCAAAAGTCCGAATAGCTATGATGATTGCCGACCTCCGCCGCGGAGATGGCACTTAAAGAAGAAGATGCAGTTCAGTCTTTAGACAATACGTGGAGTGCGGTTACGTCAGTGACAATTTGTAAGTGCTTTCGTCAAGCTAAATTGACTGTAGTTTCTCCCGATGTTCAGGATGTTAACGAGGATGACTCAATGCCTTTGTCAGAGTGGATACAAAAATTTAATATAAACCAGAGAGAGTTTGGAATTGATGTTGACTCCTACATTTCAGTAGACGATCAGGTAGAAACATGTTAAGTTTTAAGTACTAAAGAAATGGTGGAACAAGTGCCAAATGTGGAAATGGATGTTAATGAAGATAATGAAGAAAAAGAAGACGGCGTTGCTTGTGCTAGAATCCAAAAAGCAATGAGAGCTGCTGAGACCATATCTAGGTTTTACCAGTTCAGGGAGGCATCCAAAACTACCAAAGAAGCAGCTCAGATTATTTAAGACACTACATAAAAACGTTATTTTTCGAAAAAGGTTGTACAGAAGAAAATATTTGACTTTTTCAGCATTAGAGAACTTTTTCATAAAAATTGTAAGTTTCATATACAGGATATGTTTTATTTCTTAATTTTTTTTTATCCTAAATGCAGTTGTAATAATAAATATTGCTGAGATAAAATTTTGCCTCATTAAAATTTCAGTTTTTTTTACCTCTTTTATAAAGTAACTCTGATATAGCGTCATTTTTTTACTGGACCCTTCAATGACGCTATAACCAAGTTCTACTGTACTTTGATGATTTTTTTGAAAGCTATTGTATATCTATATAAATGAATGTCTTATCTTAAATAAAAAACATCTTATATAAAGGGTATATATTCGCTCATGCACATTTCAACCAACACCCAAGGCAGGTGCACACGTGAACTGAATGTTATAAAAAGAAGAATTTATTTCATTCTTGCATCATATAATTTTTAATCACTCGATATCTTAATAAATATTTCCTACGTAACGGCTCATTGAACACTCCTTATGTTAATCGGATCGAGACAGTTTATGTAATATAAAAATAACGCTTTCGATATAAAGATGAGTTCAGTTCGTCTCCGAGCAGTAGTAGAAAACTTATCTGATTAAAATGTAGAAAAGTTCGGAATAGATGAGCTGTTGAGCCTTTAAGCTGTTTTAATTATTATATATAAATTTTTAAAGGTGGTATATTACAAGATATCCACAAATTCTTCTTCACCAAACAGTACAAGTAGCCTTTTTATTCAAAAAACATTCTGATAGGATTTAAATATTCTCAAGAAGCACTTTGCTCGGATAAACTCTCTGAATAACTTAATTAATCCCTCTATTTATTTCTGTATCTTCAGATGTCTTTTGTTCTATCTCTTATACTGCTATTTAACTACTATAGGAGGATAGATTGATATTAAACTAGCCTTTGATATATGGCGCTACTATATACCGAATTGGTTTCGGTGTTGACATTTGCCATTCATGACCTGACGTCTGTCAAAATTTTAAGTTTTTTTTTTATTTATTTACGCTGCAACCACAAGGGTTATTAGCGACCTAAAAAATATAATACAGGTAAAGGTAGAAAAAATTACAATAATTGATACAGTTCTGAGTCTTTAAGATAACTTATTGTGTTTTTTAATATTCATGTTTTTTCCTAAGACTTGTGATGGAACAGACATGAAGTCAACAGTGATATTATTATTCTTTAGAGGAATTATTTACCGATGAGTCGGAATCTTCTTCCGATAATGAAATTTTCACTGTAGAGAGTAAACCTATGTGTTTGCCAAGTTTTCGTATTAATTTGGTGCTTATGGTTTTCATTCTTTTGTCGATGTAGTATGAATGTAATTCCGTTAGAAACTTTATAAGTACATAAGAGTCTTCTGAGTACAATTTTGTTACGCTGATTATGTCTTTTGATCCTTGTATATTTTCGAATAGATCCACTACTTGATCGAAGCTTAACAATTGCTTTTCCCTTTCTACATATTCTCTAACTGGTTCCAATAATGTTTGGAGATTTGGTATATCATTTCTTAAGTTTTTGTCATCAGTTTTGGTTTTTTTTTAATTGAAGCTTAGGTTTTTCAAAGTTTTCTTCGGAGGGTGGCGTGATTGCATCTTCTAGGGTTCTTTTTCCGGTTGCTTTGTTCGAAGTTACTTGGGGTTCGTAAGAATTCAAATGTGTATTTTTATTTGGAGGTAAGTGTTGACTTGTTTCGGGTAAGGTTGATTTATGTTTTTGGGTATTAGAGGATGACTCAGACGATGTAGGTGTTGCGATTGTAGTGTTAACTGAAGAAGTGGTCAAATATATGGATGTATTTTGTAGTGAGCACTGTTGGGTTTGGTTTATTGATAAATTTGGGACTACTACTCTTTGTAATGTGGTTTGAGAAGACGTAGTAAGTGTGGAGGGAGTGGTATTTGAGATTGCGGGAGTATTTTGTAGATTATCTTGTTGAGTATGATTCATTGATGAATTTTGTCTTATTTCTATTTGCATTGCACTATCATTGTGAGGATGGTTAGAAGGTGAAATATTTGGACAATTAGCTGCCTGGTGTCCAGTTAATTTGCATTTGAAAAAATTTTCGTTTTGGGCTATAAATATGCGGTATGATGTTTGTTCCAACTCGATAATAAAAGATTCAGGTAGTACAAAGTTGTCTGGAAAAGGTGAAACGAAAATTTGTCTTCGGAAGCTTAGAATATGACTAAAGGCAGGATTGGTTGCTCCTATCCGTAGATATGATATGTCTGAGTTCGTATGAGATATGTCGATGATATTAGTTCGTCCATTATTATGTTAGAAGGTATGCTTGGACATACATTGGACAGAATTAAGCGGACTGATGAAGTTATTAATCTTCTCGCTTCTAGTATATTTCCATTTACTATTATTTTCTTTGTTTCTGCTATGAATTTATCTACTAGGTTTTTGGATGATAGATATATGCATATTCTACCGTTTGATATACGGGATGCGAAAATTATATTTTTCGGTTCTCTATGCTGACTCAAACCTTCAAGATAGTCATTAATTGTACAATTCTCTAGAGTGTTAAACAAAATAGCTTGATCTCTGCTTGGGATTAATATACTACGTGGTTGACTAACTGCTTTTGAGTATGATGCATTTTGTGGTAAATTTTTTTTTAAGTTTAAAAAACAATTAGTTCGGTTTTTCCAGCCGTCAAAACCAAGCAAATTTTGTGTTTTCGGAGAAATGGAAAAAGTCGAGTATCGTTCGGTGATTAAGTTCCTCCACAAAAAGGGTAAAACGAATGTGCAAATCAAAGCCGACGTGGACGAAGTTTATGTGAGGTTGCACCTTCGTTAGCAACAGTAAAATTTTGGAAAGCTGAATTTGTTCGTGGTCGTACGAGTGTTTAATGTTTTTTGTTTCCTCCGTACGAGGAAGGGTTTTGGGGGAAGCCCGGGGGTAAAACTCAAACTTTTTGCATCTGTCTTGGGGTTACAAGATTGACATTCTCAGCAAAAATCAGCTTGTTCGTCTCGTTTTTCAAGATCAAATCTCTGACTACTGGAGTAAATAATGTAGTTTGCCAATTTAAAGAGAATAAACTGGGATGAAAGTACTTTTCTATATTTTTATTTATATATAAGTTGTTCTATAAAAATAAATCGATAAAAATCATTGTTTCCTATTTTTAAAGTCAACTTTCCGTATAAATACACATTCGTTCTAATAACAAAAAATATTATTACTATAATTATTGATTCTCTTAGCACTAATGTAATCTAATATTACATAAAACTGGTTAAAAGGAAATTGGATTTCCATTATTCATGCGTTTTAGGGATTCAATATCCGTATTCCATATTTATAATTATTTCTTGCTTGAAGAAAAATAGTCGCCTTAACGGGAAATATAGATGATTGGAAAATGAAGTGTTGAAACATTTCCTGAGATGCGGGTATTTAATAAAAGACTGCAGTAAACGGAGTATAATTATATCTGTACTTTTAATAAATCTTACATCTTCGATTAAGGATATTCCGCCAAGTTTAAGTACTTTTTATTTTTCATTCTTTTTTTATAGTCACTCTCCCTCTTCTCTCTTCAGCTTAAGTAATCCAAGTTTAGACATAGGCCTCCCCCAAATCAATCCAGTGGTTTCTATTTTGCGCCACTTGCTTCCAGTTGCGTCCTCTGATCTTCTTAATGTCATCAGATCACCTCATTTGTGGTCTTCCTCTGCTTCTCTCTCCTAACCATGGTCCTCGTCATTTTTCTTGCATTAACATGTATTTCTTTATCTGCCCAGTTAATGTCGTTGAACACGTCTTCCAGTCCAAGTGTGAATAGCTTTGGTGAAATAACATCTCCCTGGCGAACTCCTTTGTTGATTGGTATAGCTTTGGTTTTCGCATTTATTTGTATTTTCATTGTAGCTTTCTTGTAAATATTATGTACGAGCATTCTATATCGGGAGTCTAGCCTACAGTTGTTCATAGCTCTCTATGGCTCTCTAATTTCTATGGAGTCGAATGCCTTCTCATAGTCAACGAAGCCAATGTATAAGTTCAAGTGATATTCATTGGCTTTCTTTATTAGCGTTCTATAACCTTTTCGGAATCCTATCTGCTCTACCGGTTGATAGCTATTTGGCTTTTACGTTAACCTGTTAGTAATTACTATCATCTCATCAGTTATTACTCTCATGAGAGTAATACCTTTATAGGCACAGTGACTATTTATTCTTCGCTCTTAACAGTCGCACTAGACTGACTTTTTTTTTAAGGTCGCGTAATGATTCTTCTCTTGTTAACTTATATTACTACTTATCTTTCAAGAGAAATTAAAAAAAGGGGTTTTGACCTTAAGCAGATCGATATAAATGCAAGATAGTGTGAGAATTTCGAGAAGAACTCGATAGATTGGTTGAACATAAAAGTGTCACACTGGAATGTGCATTATTAATCAGAAAATGCTTCTTCTTCTTTTTATATAGACATGACTGTCTGTTTTTCAATGTGCCTCCAGTAAGTTGTCGTTCTATCGTTTTCGTGGTCTTCCTACTGATCCTCTTCCTATTGGGGAACCGTCTCTTGCCGTCTTTACTACTCTATTTGTAACTACTCTATTTGTTGTCATTATATGCTGTCTATACTGTCCCATAGTATCTTACCATCAATTTGTGTTGCCATCAATACCATCAAGTGTTTTCATCTCTGCTGTTTCTAACATCCTTTTTGTCCTCTCTGTGTCAGGTCTTGTTTCTGTCGCGTATGTCATTATTGGTCTGATGACTGTCATGTAAATTCTACCTTTCGTTTCTTTCTCGATATTTTTATTTCTCCATATTGTTTTATTTAGGTAGCCTGCGGCTCTGTTTGCTCTATTCACTTTATCTTCCATTTCGGTTTCGAGCTTTCCGTAGCTAGATAATGTAATACCTAGATATTTAAACTCCATCACTTGTTCTATTATCTGACCTTCCAGCTCCAATTTACATCTTAGTAAATTTGCTGTTGTAATCATTCATTTTGTCTTTTTTTGGGGAAATTAACATGTTAAATTTTCTGGCGGTTATATTAAATTGGTGCACCATACGTTGTAAATCATCTTCACTTTGATAGAGTAGTATTGCGTCGTCTGCATAGCAGATTATTTTAAGTTTTTTTTCTCCCATTTGGTATCGTTTTTTAGTTCTTACTTTTTTTTATTATTTCGTCCATAATCTGGTTGAACGTCCATAATCAGGAAATTCATGTCAATGAAAAAGCTGACGAACTTGCTAAAAGAGGATTATTTACAAAATACTCGGTTTAGAGCCGATTCCAGAAATGCCAAAAAGCATCAAGCGCGACCAGGAAAATGTCTGGATCCGTACACAACATCACTTACTGGGAAAGTATACCCGAACAAGCACATGGAAAAATATATATTAAACGGACGTGTACTATTAGAGCTGAAGTATTGCGGAGAATAAGCAGGAATTAGCTCATAATCATGAGCTAATTCCAGAGAACAGAGAACAGTCATGATACATAAAGGGACTATTTCATGAAAGTTAAGCTGCAGTCTGTGTAGCATAGAGCCTGAAATAGTCAACAATATTTTATATGACTACAAGGCACTAGATCGCAGGCGGGGCTATTTAAAGATATTTACCAAGTGACTTCACAAACCACCGTCACCAACAGATGACACTAGACCTATACAAGCTGGTACAGAGTTTTAATGGGTATCGGGTATAAATAAAAGATGTAAAATAAGCTAGTTGGCTGCAGTATTACCAACAAAAACAATTATAACTCCTAACTAATCTTCTTCTTCTTCTTAACATGCCATACACCAAAGTGCGTAGGCGACTATCTCATTACTAGAATTCTGTTCTTAGTGGCGTGACACAGCTCGCCTGTATTGTGTATTCCTGTCCATTCTTTAATATTCCTTAACCAGGATAATTGTTTGCGGCCGGCTCCTCTCCTACCTTCGATCTTCCCTTGTAGGATTAACTGTGGTATTTTATATTTTGCTCCTCTCAATATGTGCCCAAGGTAACCAATCTTGCGTTTTTTAATTAATTCAAAGAGTTCTCTTTCCACGACGGCTCTCTTAAGGACGTCATCGTTTCGAACTCTATCCACCCAAGGTATGCGCATCATTCTTCTCAATGACCACAATTCAAATGCTTCAAGTTTGTTGATAGATGTTTTTTTCAAAGTCCACGTTTCCATGCCATAAAGCAAGATGGACCATATGTAGCACTTGACCATTCTGTAGCGTATTTCGAAATTTAGGTTTTGATTACATAGGAGCGGTCTGAATTTCACAAAAGCTTGTTTTGCCATTTGTATTCGGGTTTTTAAACTCCTAACTAATGCTCTCTTTTAATTTTCTACCTCACTATAGACTGTCATAAATTTTCCATAGTTTATTTGTCCTTTTCTTTCTTTGTCTCTCTTATTGTGAATTCCTTAAGCTTTTTCATGTTGTCGATATCTAATATTCTTTATTTTGATGTTTGTTTCTTTGTCTCGAATACAGTTGCGGAAAGAATTATCGACTTGGCCGTCAATTTAAGTAATCAGATTAAAGAAAATTCATCTAGTTTTGAACGTTTGTTCATCGCCTGGGACCAGAGTACAGACATTGGTGGCATAGCTTAATTAGCTGTATTCTTCGTACTTGCGACAAGGATCTAATTATTTTTGAGTAATTATTGGAGTTAATACTAATGCATGGTACTACTACTGATCCCTTGCAGGCTTATACAGAGGATACAGGAAGCAGCAATTATGAGGGAAAATTTTAAGGAAAAAATCGTCATCGAGGATATGTTTAAACATTTTCACGATTGAAGCTCTTAACCCAATTAAATAAAATCCCAACGGGCATCCCAACGGGCAACCTAAGTGCATACTAAAGGGGTGGCGGGTAGGTTAGGGGGAGAAAATTTTGGTAAAAAATCATCATCGATAATTTATGTCAGCCATTTTGAGTACTTGATATTGAACCCTTGAGGTATCTTAATTCAAAAGGGCTGATAGCTAGATTGGTACGGAGGGTAGTAATATAGGGTCAAGTTATATATAAATAAGAAATGAAACATATAAAATATGCGCTCGGGTAAATTTAATCCTGTTTTACTTCCTTCTAGTTATCCCAGCGGCGGCCGGCCAGGTGAAGTAGGTGAGGTTCTCCAAAAAAATATAATTAAATTGAGACAAATAAATAAAAAATGAAAGCCACATTATTATATTTAAATTCTGAAATCAATTATTTATTCTCTTTTAATTAATCTAAAAATTAAAAAAGACAACTAGCTTTATTAGCGGTACGTACTTGACGGTCAAGTCCTGACCTGTGTCACTAGCCGTGTATAATAGGATTCAGGAAGAGGTGAATATAATTTTTGAAATGCAAAATCCATCTGCATCAGCGTTCACGGTTGCCATGGCAACGTGACGTCAGCCTATCCTTAGTGATAGCTGAGAAAACTGGTACGTGCAGTTCCGCTTAAAAATATATTATTCGTCTTCACCCACTGTTGGATGTGTATTTGGTATTCCTATTTTTCGGAAATTTCTCTCAGCGACAATATTTTGAAATTTAGTCTATTATATAGATATTTTTTATATAGTATAGTATTTATTAGTTTATTTTAGTCACAGTATTAATTTTATTTGTTTAGTGCACTTTATTAATACATTTCTCTGTGGTTTGTTTCGGATTTCGGATATAAAGTGTTCTCGTGGATTTCGTTTGGACAAAAATAATTTTAGACAGACATGAATCCAATTAATGACTTCTTCTTCTTCTTCCTATGCCATCTCCATTAACGGAGGTTGGCGACCACATTTCTAAAAGTTTCTCTGTCTTTTGCAACGTGGAATAATTCGTCTACAGTTATGTTTTTCCAGTCTCGAATATTTCGCAGCCATGATTTCCACTTTCTACCTATTCTTTTTTGCCATCGACTCTACCCTGCATGATGACCTACAGAAGACTATATTAAATGGTGGCTAAATTAATTACTTGGTGTGTAATATATTAGAGACTCCGTTTAGGCGTTGGAAAAATGAAGATAAAAGGGATGTTCTTTTACATTGTCGACCAACCAGTATTTTAAACATCTGCGTCTGATCCAGAGTGGTCGGCTGCAATCAGCATCTGACTCAGAGTGGGCGGCTGAATCGAAACTCAGCAACCTGTTTTAGCAGGCGTGGTGTTTTAATCGCCAAAAAACCCTCAATGAAATGTCAAGGTTCAGAACTAAAATACCCCAGGCAAGCAGAACGAATCGTATCTAGTATAAGTGACCTAAAAAACTGTTTTCAAGTTATTAGGGCCCTAAATTCTATACATTTTTTTAACGAATTTTTAATGAGATTTGGGCGCGAAGTAGGTACCAAAATCCTTTTGGCTCCGGCACGCTTTCCTCATCTTCACCACTTTTTTAGGCCACGAGCTGCTAGACATCTTAGAGGTTAAATAGTGGTTAATAAGTGGTTAAAATGCCCGTTGGAGTTTTATTTATTTTGGTTAAGACCTTCAATCGGGGAAATTTTGAAGCATATTAAGTATCGATGACGATTTGTTTCCCTGACAATTTTTCATTTTCACTCCTTATTGCTACTTCCTGTATCCACCTCGGTGTCATTTCACACGGGATTATAATTATTAATGTACAATGGACCTATTTCATGGGGCTCCTTATTACTGATGACGATGATTTTTCGGCTAAAGCTCTCTGTCTATTATAGTTCATCTAATTAATTTTATAGTTATATGCAAAATTTGAATATAATTTCTATATTAAAATAATTCATTGTTTCTTTTTTATTGCATTATCATTTTGGGTGTACACTTCATTTGCAATGAAAACCTTAGCTAATCAATATTTATTTATTTATAAAATCGAAGATAATATCAAAAAGTTAAAAAATTCTCAATAATTTACCTACTGAACTTTAAACATTTTTACAATCTTCACAAAATCAACGAAAACTTTGCCAGCGGCTGTCTGACCTAATCATCACTAACGGGACTTTTACCACAGGCGTAACGAAACTAGTTAACGTTGATGACATTTCCAATACAATGAATCTATGATTAATGGCTATTATAAAATCGAAGTAACGGTAATTAGTGCAGTAAGAAATATGCAAAAGATTAATACAGTGTTTATAATTTGCATTGGAGGCTTGAACTGTGGTCTTGAAATGCTAAGTTGTTTACATGAAGAATAATTACCACGTAATATGATAATTTACCGCAACTCACGCTCTTGTAAAGGGTAGATATTGTTACGATGCCAATATTATCGTTTTTTACACGTCATTAGTCATTAACATGCATTATATATATATATATATATATATATATATATATATATATATATACAGTATACTCCCTCCATAACGAACACGGTTATTACGAGGTTTCGCTTATAACGAGGTACATTAGATGTCCCGTGAAATTTCTATTGAACTATAACACTCTATAGCGAGGTAAATTTGCTTATAACGAGAGAAAATAAGATTGAAAAACGTGTTTTTTAGGTTTTGGCCCGGCCGTAGCTATAAATAAATACCCTTTTTAACTGCGGGCCGCCCGCAATAAACTTCTTACAATTTATGATTCTTAGTCGGAAATGTAAAATTTATGATTCACAAGTGTCATTGTAGGGGATTGACCATTCACATCTAATAATATGGGTCCTAATAGACAAGATGTGGAAAGTGTTTTAAAGGTTGCCAGAAACTTTATCCAAGGACAAAACACAAACGAAGAAGCATAAAACTGTTTCACATCCTTAGAAAATATGATAGATAGAATATTGGACAATTTAAAGGTTGAAAATACGCTTTATACATATTTACAGAATTCATATTTTTTGTTTTAACGTTTATCATTGACAATAAAAGTAAAAAACTCTTTTTTGTTTTAATACATTTCATTGACAATAAAAGTAAACAACTTTGTTTTAAAAACGCCATTCAAACAATATTTATTAGCATCTTATATTGCTCCGAATGGCTTCACTATAGAAAGTTAATGTTTTAGAAAACTACATATTCATATGTATGCACAGTATTATTGTTGTTGGATATAACGAGATCCGCTTATAACGAGGTAATTAGTCTGCCATTTCAGTTCTCGTTATAGAGGGAGTCTACTGTATATATATATATATATATATATATATATATATATATATATATATATATATATATAAATATATATTGAAAGGAGTACGACCGTCTAAATTTAAATAAACAATGTGAGTGAGATTAAAATCTCACTGAAATGAGGATATCGGTCAAGGAGAAAGAAAAAATGAAAAAACTATTTCAATCTTTTAATAGAAAACGTTTCGTGCAGTATTTCTGCACTTCTTCAGTTCTAATGATTGAAAAGTCATATATAGATGCCAAACAATGTCAAATGCAGATGTTGAGGTGTTACAAAATACATTTAAGAAATACAATAAAAGTTACAGTTAAAAAACACATTCAGAATTTTTTAAAATTTATACAAACATTAAAAAGTCACAAAAATGTCACAATATGTTAACAAGAACAGTATAATATAATACAATAATTCTATTCTATCGCTGATGTACAATTATCGAAACATGAAGCCAGGAGAAAAAGTAACTTAGTGAAACAATTTGAAAAAAAAAATTTTATTGAAAAAAGCATGGAAAGTTAACTTTATTGTTAGAGACACCAAAGCAATTAAAAAAAGCGCCTATTTTTTAATAGATATGGATCTACTACTCCGAAGGGCGAAACAAAAAATAATATGGCTTGGGAAACAGTCTTTGTGCGAAAAATCAACTAGATGACAAATATATGTTTACAGGACAGAATAGAAAAGTCAATTTATTTATAAATCTAATTAAAAAGAAAGTTAGATATAAAAAGTACCGATGACCATTGATGCGCCAGTCGCAAACCCTGTGCTAATTTTTTTATTTAACAAAATCTGAAAACAATTGAAAATTTCTCATTTTTTTGCTCCTATTTTCGTTTATAATTCGGAAAATATTGATCCTAGAGAAAAAATTATGGGAAGTTAAAAGTTTCGTTATTCAATTTTACACAATATTTCGTTAGCTAGAAATTGAAAATAAATTTAATGTTTATTGTTGAAAAAATAGCAATAATTGGAAAAAAGGTACAAAAAAATGAAGTTAATCCTTTAAATGTTTTCGACTTTCTAAACTTGACTTACAAGCTCCATATTCCGCCATAAAAAACTTTTTAATATGTTTAAAACGTGTGCTAAATTTTGTTAAGATCGGTTGGATAGGTTTTGCATAATAGTTTTGCAATCCAGCCTACTGAAAAAAAATCGCAAATTTTCAAATTTATAGTAGGCCCTAAATAAGGCACTCAGAGAGTTGCAAATTTTTTTACATATAAAGGAAGGCTCAAACTTTTAAACGCTTTTTGTAAAATTCAAATCGGTTTACTAGGAGAGCCTAGAAAATTTTTTAAAGTTTTAAACATTTTTTAGGCTTATAAACAAATTGAATAACTTTACGAGCTTTAAACATATCAATTTCAAAATTTATACACTTAAAGAACATTAAAAGACGCAATTAAAATTGTATCGGTATTGTATATGGGACACTCGAAGTGCGATTTTACATTGAATAAAATTCGCTACTTGTGCTTTAAAAAAGTTTGCAAAAATAAAAATGTTCAATTGTCCATGCTGCCACCAACACAATCTGCAGCTGAGCAATACTCGCTTCGTGTATATTTCCAAGTACAGCAGTGGCTTGGAAATAACCTGAATGCTACTGTGTGGGGGTGGGAACTAATTCAAAATGGTCTTGAGCCAATACAAACTGAGCAGGTATTACTACCTGACTCATTATTCAGAATTATTAGTTGCAAATGTAAAAAACTTTGTACAAAAACATGCAGTTATATCAAACATGGTCTCAAATGTTCTGACTACTGTCGTAACTGCAATGGTCAGACATGTAAAAATATTGAACACAGTAAATATTGGAAGAAGTTGAACGAGATATGGATATAGAGTCGATGGATTCCTTAGATTTTCTAGAGGCACAAGATAAAGCTACAGATGAAGGAGAGGAAACATTAAATTTACAGATCGAGGATGCAGATATTGAAATGGAAAATGAAGGTTTTGAGGAAGAAATAAGACCTGAAGATCCTTGTCTTTCCAAAAAAAGAAAAAGACTTAAAAAAAAATGATTGAAGATTGAGTCAAAATAAAGTTTATTTATGAAAAAAAATTTTTTTTCGTTCGCCTTTGTTTTAATAATTTAAATTATTTATTAACAAATGAGGATATCGGTCAAGGAGAAAGAAAAAATGAAAAAACTATTTCAATCTTTTAATAGAAAACGTTTCGTGCAGTATTTCTGCACTTCTTCAGTTCTAATGATTGAAAAGTCATATATAGATGCCAAACAATGTCAAATGCAGATGTTGAGGTGTTACAAAATACATTTAAGAAATACAATAAAAGTTACAGTTAAAAAACACATTCAGAATTTTTTAAAATTTATACAAACATTAAAAAGTCACAAAAATGTCACAATATGTTAACAAGAACAGTATAATATAATACAATAATTCTATTCTATCGCTGATGTACAATTATCGAAACATGAAGCCAGGAGAAAAAGTAACTTAGTGAAACAATTTGAAAAAAAAATTTTATTGAAAAAAGCATGGAAAGTTAACTTTATTGTTAGAGACACCAAAGCAATTAAAAAAAGCGCCTATTTTTTAATAGATATGGATCTACTACTCCGAAGGGCGAAACAAAAAATAATATGGCTTGGGAAACAGTCTTTGTGCGAAAAATCAACTAGATGACAAATATATGTTTACAGGACAGAATAGAAAAGTCAATTTATTTATAAATCTAATTAAAAAGAAAGTTAGATATAAAAAGTACCGATGTCCATTGTTGGGGAACCATGTAGTTCCTTTTGGAAAGGATTTTACATCGAATATGACGTATGAAAATTGCTAAAGTTCTCGTTGAAAATGATTTTCAACGAGAACTTTGAACTGAGGGAGGGAATAAAAGAGACTGTTTCAATTATAGAGGTATTAGTGTGACGAGCTCTGTGGGCCGGTTGTACGGCAGAATATTAAAGAAGAGGGTTGAAAGACAAGATATTGAAGAACAAAGCGGCTTTCGTACCGGGAGATCCTGCCTTGATAATATATTTATCCTACGACAAATAATTGAAAAGCGTGTCGAAAGAAATAGAGAGACCCATTTGGTATTTATAGACCTTGAGAAAGCATATGATAGTGTCCCGTTAAAGAAAATGTTTGAGGTCCTCGAAAGGTCCGGATTGGATTCGACGTATATCCAAGCGATATATAAATTGTACAAAAATGCAGTTAGTTGTGTAAAAATTGGAACCAGAACCTCAAATGAATTTAAAATCACTAAAGGCCTAAAGCAAGGATGCTGTTTGTCACCGACACTTTTTAAAATATACGTCCAAGAAGCATTGAGGAATTGGAGAAATAAATGTAGATTTATGGGCATCGAAGTGGGACAAGAAACTCTGTATACATTGTTATTTGCAGATGATCAGGTGGTGGTTGCAACCGATGAGGAAGATATAAATTATATGAATCGAAAATTATTTAAGGAATATGCCAAATGGGGGCTTACTGTAAACATAAGCAAAACAGAATATTTAAAAATTGGAGGAAATACCACAGATCTGAGGCTTGAAAACGCAGTTATAAAAGGCTGCAACCAGTATAAATATCTAGGAAGCATCATATCAGCAGATGGCAGAGTTAAGATAGATGTACAAAACCGAATAACCCAAGGGAAAAATGCATCCGAATACTGAATTCATTACTGTGGTCTAATAAAATAAAGATGCATACTAAACTTCGCGTATACAGAGCAATTGTAGAACCAATTACCACATATGGTGCTGAATGTTGGACGATGACAAAGAATGAACGAGATAAAGTAGACGTTGTGGAAATGGATTATCTTAGAAGGTCATGTCGAGTATCGAGAATGGAAAGAATCAGGAATGAGGAAATACGAAACCGTACAGGAATTAGAGATACTCTTTCAGATAGAATACAAGGAAGGCAATTACAATGGTATGGTCACGTGATGAGAATGGAGAAGGAGCGGTGGCCAAAGAAAGCCTTAATGTATGTTCCGCCAGAAAGAAGGAAAAGGGGAAGACCACCAAATTCCTGGAGAAGAGAAATTACAAAAACAATGCAATCTAGAGGCTTAGAAGAGGGAGATTGGAGAGATAGGAAAAGATGGAGGCTGAAATGCGGGAAGCGGCAATCGGGGGCCGTAGGACCCCCGTTATATGATGATGACTTTGAACTGAGATTTAACTGAGCTGCCACCGTGCTTCAGAGGGCACTTAAAGCCGTCGGTCCCGGCTACGAAAGTAGTCGTTAAGTCATGTTAGGGGCGCTTGCGCGACATGAAAACCCTAACACTAGACCTTAGCTAGAAGGTTACACGAACTTACTAACTCACAAAATGCAGATGAACTGTTAATACTTGAAATTCTGGAGGACAATCCAGATGAATTCGGCAAACTTGGAAATAACGTTTCAACAAGATGGTGCTCCTGCACGCCATTATGGTGCAGAAAGACGTTACCTAGATGAGAAATATCGTGGTAGATGAATTGGACGACGAGGTCCGATAGAATGGCCAGCTCGGTCACCGAACCTCACACCATTAGATTTTTTCTGTGGAGATACTTGAAATCTAAAGTTTACGCTACAGCTTCCGACAATATTGACATTTTGAAACAACGAATTGTTGAAGGATGTAGGGAAATTTCCCCCAATACATTTGAAGAGTACGGCAAGAGTTTAGAAATAAAATGCATTACTGTCAGGAAATAGATGGAACACATTTTGAACACTTACCATAAGAACTGATTGTTAAATATTTATTATTTAAATGAGAATCCACAATTTTAGTATTTATTTAATTTATTAAATAGTAATGGGTATTTTCAATACCTTTCAAACGAGGTATCACTTGCCATAAGGTACCATTTAAAATTATCTGTCACGGTGGCTCTGTAACGTCTTCTGTTACTATTACGTCACCTGTTATGACTACTTGAGAAGCCTACGTCTATTTATTACCTCCCTCCAAATTTCACTATTATAACAATAACCGCTCAAAAGATACGAGAGGGAGAACGGACGTTTGACTAGCACTGTATATGTCTTGCTTCCCAACAAGGAAACCGTTTCCTACATATGTGTGTTACTGTTCTTGAAATAGGAGTGTGCGAGTTGAAGTATAATTTTTGACCCGGCCGTTGAAATAGCAATTCATAAATCAGCATATCGAGCTCTTAACAACCTATTTAAAGACGACAAAATACCGATCATTCTGAAGCGGAAAGTCTTCGATCAGTGTGTTCTGCTAGTAATGAAATACGGTGCGGAAACATTCTTCCTAACAATAAACAATGCTTTAAAACTAAGAGTAGCACAAAGAAAGATGGATGGTTCAATGAGAGGAGTAACAATAAAAGACAAGATCACAAACGAAGACAAACGAAATATAACCAGAGTTACAGATGTTGCGAAGAAAGCTTACATATTGAAATGGAGTTGGCCATGTGGCCGAGATGAAGGATGTAAGGTGAATACGCAAGTTAACCAAATGCAGACCAAGGGCAGATAAATGAAACAGAGGAAGACCACCTACACGATGACTAGATGATCTGCGAAAGATGACGAAAAATTGGATCCATACTGCACAAGACCGTGCACTCTGAATACAAACAGGGTAGGCCTATGTCCTGCAGTGGACTTAAAACGGGCAAATGATTATAATGATGAAACTAAAAACTAAATCTTTTAATCAATTCCTATTCAACGTTTATGTATGTATATCCTGGCTTATTCATTATATTTATACAAATCCTGTATGTCAAATACTCTTCTGTTCTTTTCACTTTCAATATCCGCTAATATTCAGCTATTAAAACCTTGTTCATTTTGTATCAAGGTCTTTTAAAATTGTTAATAATTTTGCGTACATTTTTTTTGTCAGATTTTACCCCTTAATTAGTGAATACTATTACTAATATCTTTTCTTCTGCCTGGAATACAACAGAATATCACTCTATCTTGTGTAATTACTTCCCACAAAGATTTTTTCAGTATATCTATTTTCTTACCCAAATTCTCATTTAATATCTAATTCTGTCAATTGCCCGCGTCAAGACTGAATTGATAAATAGACACGCTATAAGTGTGCTATGTATGATTTTCTACACAGTTTCTATATAATCGTTTTTCTTTTCTTCCCTTATTTGCCGACTTATTTAAACTCGCTTTACCCATATCTTAATTTTAATACAAATAAATACTTTCGTATTTACATTATAATAGCTATAATCTTATTTTTACCTTTTTCGTTACATAATAAAAATACGTATACCCCTTTTTGTATCCGCTACTGTACAATTACATGTATGAGTAGGCTGTTTATTGATTCCGGTCACATTTCTTCGTACATCTGTAAAATATTGAAGCTACGACAATTAGTGTAAACGTGCCGTTAGATCGTATTCTACATTTGAATACCTGTTAATTTATTCTGCGCTATGCTTCGCAATTTGACGAGCCTTAAAAATAGCTATCAGCGGCTAGTCCATAGATATATATAAAAAATAAATTTATGAATGCATCTGAAATATCTACTTCATATTGTTGTTGTTTGACTTTGCGCCAATTTGCCAAACAAATATTCTTGTATTGCTTTATTTATATTTTCATATATAATGTTTAAGGAATACATAAGAGAACAAGTCCTCACGAAAATAAATAAAAAAAAAACCGCTTGGCGCTATTTATGAGGACCTAAAAAAAAAGAAAATTTTATGAACACAATATGTATAACGAAAAGACGCGAAAGCAACATAAGTTTTCAGGATAACTGCTACTATGTCTCTAAAAGACTGACATTCTTGCAGTGAAGTACTGTAGTAGAAATTTAAATTTTAGACACACGGGGAAAAACAATTATGATTGTGACAATATTGTAAATACCTCGAAAATAGCTACCGATAATTCCTAAAATATTTAAAAACATTTTTTTCTTTTTAATATTTTTTTATCGAATATTTATGTATTGAATTATTAATTAACTAAAAGAGAAATCTCAATAAATTCCTGTTATCTGCTAATCGCATCATGTAATATCCAATTTTACATGTTTTTAAATAACAATTGCCCATCCTTATATGTAAATCACGCACTTTTTATAGAGAGGTATTTGTTGGAAAGTGTTAATTTAGCATTTTCTCAAGTTTCTCTAGACGTTATTGGAGAAGTAAAATATTTATAACTGTTTACATAGCTGCTGTAGTAGTTTAAATGTAGTGGAAATCTATCGAATTACAACAATAAAAGTAAATATGTAAATAAATTTTATTGATTTTGCCAATATACAGTTTTAATTAACTATACAGTGGCGACTATTAAATCGAAATTTTTCAAAATTTTTTTTATGAATATTTTTTTTTCATTTAATTATGCCTCAATCTCAAAGGGCCATTGGCATAGTACAATTTAAAGTTTTAAAATTTATTTAGTACAATTATGGAATATACGCATTATGACAAATTTTCAATATCAGTTCCTTCCGCAGGGCATACATAGAAGCAATAGAAATGACACTTCAATATGATATGGCGAACACTGAGCACAACAATATCACATACACAGTAGCTCTGTGTTTTAATTCACTCTCCAGCAGATGTTTATGCGTGATGGCGAAGTGGCCTATTCGTTTATTTGGGATTGATTTCCAAGGTAATATCGAATGTTTTACTTCTCGTAGATTGGATTATGATATGATTGATTCTACTTGAATAGGTGTAAACCAATTTTCATTTTTGACATTTTGATGGAAATTTGTTTTATGAGAGCAGTATGTATTGCCTCTTTTGGTGTAAAAACATTCTAATTCTGATATCTATGCATGATTATACACGTGGACTTCTCCGAAAGATAACACCAACAATATAATCAGAAACCAAATAGATTTTATAACGATCAACAAAAGGTTTCGTAATGGAGTACAAAGTGCAAAAACCTATCCAAGCGCAGATGCAGATACGGACCATAATCTATTACTAGCAAACGTCAACATTAAACTCAGGAAACCGGAGAAAAAAGTTAAAACCACCAAAATTAACATCAAAAACCTAAAAGACGACAACTGCCAACAGCAACTAAACGCAGAGATAAATAAATTAACTGAAGGAAGCGTTGTTTGGGCATATATGAAAAAAGCCATACTAAAAGCGGGAAAGGAGGTCCTAGGCGAAGAAGAGAAAACCACTAAAAAAGACTGGATGACACCGGAAATAGTTGAGCTAATAACTGAAAAAAGAAAATACAAAAATAAAGATGAAAATAAATATAAAACCATCAAGAATAAAATCAAATATGAAATCAGAAAGGCTAAGGAGGAATGGATGAACAAAGAATGCCAGGAATTGGAAGAACTCAGCAACAAACATGACACCTCAAACTTACATAAAAAAATGAAAGAACTTACAGGCAATACCAGACAAAGAAGAACACTCATAACAAGAGATAATAATGGAGAAATACTTACTGAAGAGAGCAAAATAAAGGAAGTATGGGAACAATATATAATCCATCTGTTCCATGACGAGAGAGAAAATGAACAAGATATAGGTGAAGAAAAACAATACCTACAAATTTTACCCTCAGAAGTAAAGAATGCCCTACAGAATGCAAAACAAGGAAAAGCACCGGGTCCTGATCAAATTCCAGTTGAACTGTTAAAAGCCTTAGATGACGGTAATATAAAGAGACTCACCCGAATTCTCAACCACATATATGTAGAGGGCAACATCCCGGAAGAATGGCTTAAATCGATATTTTTACCTCTACCAAAAAACAACAATCCCAATCATGTAATGACTATAGATTGATAAGCCTAATGTACCACCCTTTAAAGATTCTCTTGAAAATTGTTCAAAACCGAATTTATAAGAAATGTGAGGAGCAGATACATGAAACTCAGTTTGGCTTCAGAGGAGGCATGGGTACAAGAGAGGCATTATTTGCGTTGACGGTACTCTTGCAGAAATGTCGGGAATATAACAAGAGTGCATATGTATGCTTCATAGACTTTAGGAAGGCCTTTGACCGAGTGCAGCATATGAAGTTAATAGATGAATTAAAAAACATCAATTTAGACAAAAAAGACATTGAGTTTATTAAGGCTATATACTGGAACCAGAAAGCAGTAGTAAAGGTGAACGATATAGAAACAAATAATATACCGATTGCGAGAGGGGTTAGGCAAGGATGCGTTTTGTCTCCGACGCTTTTCAACGTGTACTCACAGGTCATATTCAGAAAAGCCTTATGGGAAAGAAAAGAGGGAATAAGAATTGGTGGAGAAATCATAAACATCATGAGATTTGCAGATGACACGGTAATTATGGCTGAGAGTATAGAAGAACTACAAACTTTACTAGATGCAATAAATAGTGAATGCATTCAAATGGGACTTGACATCAACACAGATAAGACCAAATTTATGATAGTATCAAGGAGTCCAATAAATAATGAACAACTAACTCTTGGTGGACAGCAAATACAGAGAGTGACAAAATATAAATATCTGGGAGCTGACATCAACACAGAATTAGATCCTGACCAAGAGATCCGGGTACGAATAGAAATGGCAAGGGCAGCGTTCTTAAAATTCAAGCAATTGTTCTGTGACAAAAATGTGAATACTGCGCTGAGACTGAGGTTTGTTGAATGTTACGTCTGGTCGCAACTATTGTACGGGGTAGAAACATGTACATGTACATGTACGGGGTACACATACTTTGAACTTTGGATATACCGGAAAATGCTGAGAATTCCATGGACTGCCAGGGTCACCAATGAGGAAGTGCTGAGAAGGATGGGTCGAGACAAAAAATTGTTGAAAACGATAAAAGTACGCAAGACTGCATACCTTGGACACATACTGAGAAATAATAAATATAGTCTTCTGCAGGTCATCATGCAGGGTAGAGTCGATGGCAAAAAGGGAATAGGTAGAAAGAGGAAGTCATGGCTGCGAAATATTCGAGACTGGACAAACATGACTGTAGACGAATTATTCCACGTTGCAAAAGACAGAGAAGCTTTTAAAAATGTGGTCGCCAACCTCCGTTAATGGGGACGGCATAGGAAGAAGAAGAATGCATGTTAAATAGGGAGCTGAAATATATCATTGTAAACTAAAAGATTCTATGTCAGTGACTTAGAACGTTTTTGTAGGCAACACTATCAACATCTATGTACTGTGCCGTAAAATATTGTGTTTTGTGAATCCCTGATTAAAATTAAATAAACACACTTTTGTTTGTTTTTGTAAGGTTATAGTTGTTTAGCACCATTTTATTGCTTTTGTAAAAAGACAAATCATTACTAGCGACGGAAGAAAGGTAAAACATGAAACTAAGTGGAAAAGATTTATCCTGAGAAATGTTAGAGTCAAAGGTGAAGAGTACATTGATTACAAAGGTAAAGTTGTTATCACTGTTGTCGCTGATTAATTGCAGGTAAGATACGTTTTGTAGCCTGTATAGGTCGATAATAAAATATTACGACATTGGTATTAAAATAACGTTCAATTAATATAATTTTTTATTTGCTGTGTGTTCTATTCACTTAATCTTCCATTTCAGTTTTGAGCTTTCCGTAGCTAGGTAATGTGATATCTAGATATTTAAACTCCATCACTTGTTCTATTATCTGTTAGTAAATATCCTGTTGTAACCATGCATTTTTTCTTTTTTGGGGAAATTAACATGTTAAATTTTCTGGCGGATCTATTAAATTGGTGCAGCATACGTTGTAAATCGTCTTCACGTTGTTTTTCTCCCATTTGGTATTCTTTTTTCAGTTCTTACTTTTTTTATTATTTTATCCATAATCAGGTTAAACAATAAAGGACTAAGGGAATCTCCCTGTCTTATCCCATTGCCAGCTGCAATAGGGTCGGTTAGTTCTTCCACTTTTACTTTTATTGTGTTGTTTTGGTAGATGTTTTCGATCGTTTTAATTATTCCTAGAGGTATCTCTCTTGCGTACAATAACTGGATAACGTCCTTTAATTCGTCCCGATCAAATGCCTTCTTAAGGTCCACGAAACATAGATATGACGGTTTGTTGTATTCTAATGATTTTTCTTGCCCTTGCCTCATTATAAATATAGCGTCGGTGCATGATCTTCCCGACCTAAAACCTTGTTGTTCTTCTGTTAGTGTTATAATTTCATTCACTTTAGTTGTTAACATTTTGGTTGTTAATTTTAGTGTTGTGTTTAATAAATTTATTCCTCTGTAATTTTCCGGGTCTGATTTGTCTCCCTTTTTGAAGAGGGGTATTAGGATGCTTGATCTCCATTCTTGAGGAATTCTGTTTTGTTCTATTATTTTTTGGATTAGTTTTGACGTGACAACGTCTAAAATTAGGTTGTGGCTCGGAGTCACTCATGAAAAAGTGTAACGCCCGCTCACGTCTGTTACGATGAGTCATCGAGCGAGAGAGAGGCCCGCCGGACCGCCGGCGAATGCCTTGCGGCTCTCTCCCACTCAAACATGATCGGTCCGCTGCGCGCGCAGCACTAGAGAATTAGGCGCGTTGAATCGGTGCGTGCTTGTGTCTCTGTCTTTCTCGAGCGTTCTTGGCGTTGGAAAACCGAGAAAGCGTCATAATACAAGTTCACACGTGTGGTTAAAGTATCGTCAGCTGTCTGTAGTGAAAATGTGGAGTGCTTAGATTCGACATTTACAACAACTACAACAGTAAAGGTAAATAATTGTACACTAATATTTCATTATCGTAAACTATGATTGATTGATTAATTGTTAGATTGACACAAAAGTTGAGAAACTGAGTTTATAGGTTATGTCATACTATTGACAAATGTTGATAGTGTTAAGTAAATTATTAGTTTAAATCACTCTGCAATCAATCGTAATTCAGTCGATTCACTATCCTCAACAAAATCACTCAAATAGAAATTAGTTAAGTTTAAGTTTACATGTACAATGTTTTAGTAAACAAAATATATTTCTATAGTTAAAATTTGTGCAATTCTTATTTTCATTCAATTCCTTGTTCCTATTGTGCAATTTAATAATATTCATATCAATAAATATTCTACCGAGAAAAAGACGTTGTCACGTAAAATCTTCGCCCGTAAAACCGACTTTACAGGCAACCGATTTTTTTTAATAGTTGTTTGGTCAGATCTGGTCCTCCGTACTTTAGTTCGTTCGGTATTCTGTCCTCTGCTGGTGATTTTCTATTTTTTATTCTTTCTTAATGCTTTCTTTACCTCTTCCTCCTCAATATTTATTTTTTTGTTTGTCGTCACCTCTGGTGCTGGTGGTTCATTATCGCCACCTTTAGCAAATAGAGATCAGTAGTCTATCCATGTTTTATAAAATTTTGTACTTACATATTTTGTATTTTCTAGCTTTGGAATGAATTACAAAAAATAATCTTCTATTATAATTATTGTATTTTAAATTTAGTATGCCGATATAATGGTTCATGGAAAGATCTGACATAATCCGTGAACTTATTATAAGAATATGAGAATGATAGTAATTTCGAGTTTAATAGGATTCTTTTTTGGAGCAAGAAAAATCATTTGTACAGTTTGAAGACTCAAGGACTTATCTTTCAAGAAAATGACATTTGCGCAACAACATTAACAGAAGAGTAAGAAGAAATGTTAATTCAAAACTGATGCTTATACGATTAGGAACCTAGGTACCAAATTTCAAAACTCTGGCTATTTCCTTTCAGAAAAATAAAATGAGTAAAAATATGAAAAGAAGAAGAAGACCCCAAGTGCAATCGAGTTCTTGCTTACACCAAGAGGAACCTATGTATAAAGTTTGGAGATCCTAGGAATTTTCTTCAAGAACGAGAACAGGCATACGATACAATAAGACTAAGAAGATCTTTTTACTCAAATTTAATGATATTCTTGTTTGAAACAAGAGAAATTTATGCACCAAGTTTCAAGCCTCTAGGACTTTTCCTTCAAGACAGAGAAAAAACATAAATCTATAAAGAAATAAAGAAGGTCTGTTAAATTTAAATCCAATAAGTTTTTTTCTTTCTAAGATAAGATTCTTCTTTTTTTGAAGATGCCTACTTTCTAGTGATCTAGCGAAAACATTGACATTTTGAGTTGCTTTTTGTTGAAGATATAAGTTTGAGTTGGATTTTTTGGGAAGCGGAATGAACATTGAAAGTAGCCAGTCTTTTGGTAGGTGACCAGTCTCATATATGCTGTTAAATTGTTAAATAGCTTCGCAAGAGCTGTGATTTGGTATGCTTCTAATAGCCTTAAAATTCCATAATGCACTTCATTAGGTCCTGGTGATTCCCCATCTTTAATTCGCTTAATGACCATAGTTACTTCTTGGTTTGTTATTTCTGGACAGTAGGGATTATGTATTTCAGTTGGTCATGTATTTACGTTGTAGTGTCTTAATTTCCGTAGATTTCTTAGCCATGCTTTGTACTTTTTATTTCCCGTGGTATATTCGTATGCAACTTTTTGGATTTATTTATTAATTTTTTTCAGCTCTTTCCTCAGCTGCAATATTTTATTTGTCATCCATTCTTGCTTCCTTACTTTTTTGATTTAAAATTTTCATGCAAACGTATGGTAATAGATGTCTTCATTTCGTTGCACTGTTCTCCTATGCCTCTAGTAGTGCTTTCAACTATCTTGTAGCACAGATGAGTAGACGGATAGATAGACAACGACACGATTTTATTAATGACATTTTGAATCTTTAATAATTTATGGAAATTTTAAGAAGTACACAGAATATACACATACGTTTAAACATCTTCTTCTTCTTCAGCCTTCATTTATCCATTGTTGGACATAGGCCTCCTCCAATTTCTTCCACGCTTTTCTACCTTTTGCAATTCTCATCCACTGCTTTCCAGCTACAGCTGTTATATCGTTTATCCATCTCTTTTTGGGTCTTCCCACGCTTCTTTTTGTTTCTCGAGGTCTCCAGAATGTCACTTTATGAGACTATCTGTTGGTGTCTTGTCTTGCTACATGTGCTACCCATTGCCATCTCAATGTCGCTATTTATTTCATGATGTCGGTTACTTTAGTTCTTGGACGTATTTCGGTGTAAGAAATTTTGTCTCTGAGGCTTATATTTAACATGGCACGTTGAGTTACTCTTAATTGTTCTGACATTTTTCTTGTTATTGCCATAGTTTCCAATCCATAAGTTGCAACTGGTAGTATACAAGTGTCATAGGATTTCCGTTTTAAGTGCATTGTGATTTTTCTGTCTTTTAAAATAAAGCTCAACTTACCAAAAGCAGCCCATGACAATTGTGTCCTTCTTTTAATTTCTAGGGTTTGATTTTCCTTTTCGTTTTTAATTGCATGTGCTAGATATGTATATTGTTCTACCTTTTCTATATTGATGTTATCTATCGTGATGTTTTCTAGGCTGTTGCTTAATATCTTTGTTTTGTCGAGATTCATTTTTAATCCTATTTGATTCGATTTGTGATTTAAATCTTGTAGCACTGATTTTAGTTCATGGATTTCTGTGCTTATTAGTACTATGTCGTCTGCGAAACGCAAATGATTAAGATATACTCCATCTATTTTTAATCCATGTTCGGCCCAATTTAGTTTTTTGAGGACATTTTCTAATGCCAAAGTAAATAACTTGGCTGAGATGGTGTCGCCTTGTTTCACACCTTTGCCAAGGTCTATTTTCATAGTTTCCCGATTATCATCTATTTCTACGTGAAAAGTAGCACCATCGTATATATTCTTAAGGAGGGCAGCATATCTTGAATCTACTCTGGTGTCGTCCAATGCTGTTAAGAAAGCCCATTTCTCGATACTGTGGAATGCATTGTGATAATCGACAAATGTAGTGGTATGTAGTGGTATGTTGTACTCTATTGTTTTTTCAATAACTGTCCGGATTGTTTGCAAGTAATCGATAGTGCTAAAACCCATACGAAAGCCTGCTTGCTCTACTGGTTGGTATGAATCTAGCTTAGCTGTCAATCTAATTGTTATTATTCGGGTTAGTAGTTTGTAAAGGTGTGACAATAAGCTTATAGGTCGGTAGTTTTCTATATTTGCGGCGTCCCCTTTTTTATGGCGTAGAATGACTTAAGCATTTTTCCATGCTTTTGGTATTTGTCCTTATAATAGGCATTTATTCAGTAATGCTCTCATTACCTCTTCTAATGCAGTGCCTCCCATTTTTAGCATCTCTGAAGTAATTTTATCTTCTCCTGGTGTTTTCCCATTTTTCATTTGTTTTAGGACGGCTCTAATTTCTGATCTTATTATTTCAGGGAGATCCTCTGAGCCCACATTTAAATATCTTTTGTTGGTATACCGGGGTTCGGAATAGTAGAGCAGAATATACAGCTTCTCATAAAATTTTCGGATTTCTCTAACGATTTCCACGGTCGTCTTCCTCAAAATAAAATGTTTTGAACGCATATTTACTACAAATAGATGTAACAGATTTATTATAAAAAATCGGTTGCCTGTAAAGTCGGTTTTACGGGCGAAGATTTTACGTGACAACGTCTTTTTCTCGGTAGAATATTTATTGATATGAATATTATTAAATTGCACAATAGGAACAAGGAATTGCCGCTATAAACTCAGTTTCTCAACTTTTGTGTCAATCTAACAATTAATCAATCAATCATAGTTTACGATAATGAAATATTAGTGTACAATTATTTACCTTTATTGTTGTAGTTGTTGTAAATGACGAATCTACTCACGAATTGAAGACAAATCTCACGATCTCGCGATTAAGGTCTTACATCTTACGATTTTTAAATTTTTTTTAAATTTCAAGTGTTTCTAATAAAATGCATGGGAGGAAATCAGCTTTTTTTAGATTGTCACCTTGAAATATCCATAAATTGACTGTATTTTTGTATCAAAGCGGGCTACTCCAATTAACTCAATTAATATACACAAAATAATATAAACAAAGCTTAAAAGGTCCTTTATGCTTTGAAAGTGGTTTATATACAACTGAATTGTAATGTATATTTTACCGCCTTTAATAAATATGAAGTATAGACTAAATTTTGTGTAAAGAACAAACATTCAACAGACCTTACAGTAAAAACATATTGATTTAAGTGTGAATTTGAGATAATGTGCTGACAAAATGTTAAATCCTAAGAAAACAAAATTATGTTTTTATGTATATTCATTATACTTAATACTCTTGGGTAAAATACCTCATATCATATATGTCTTTAGACACAGTTAATAATTTTCATTGAAGTTTAAACTATAAAGAATGTTTACAATCATTGCTCAATATTAAATGGATAAATCCATAGCAATATTATAAAAGAATATAGGTCCCTAGGTAATTTCCTAAAATTATATCTGATACTGGTGGTTCCCCCTAAAATAGGACACTGTAAGCACTCCACATTTTCACTACAGACACAGCTGACGATACTTTCAACGATTTTCAACTTTAGCGATTCAACGCGCCTAATTCTCTAGTGCCGCGCGCAGCGGACCGATCATGTTTGAGTGGGAGAGAGACGCAAGGCATTCGCCGGTCCGGCGGGCCTCTCTCTCGTTCGGCGACTCACTGTAACAGACGTGAGCGGGCGTTACACTTTTTCTTAAATGACTCCGAGCCACAACCTAATTTAAGACGTTGTCACGTCAAAAAATGTAATTGGAAGAACATTATTTATACAAGCAAGTAAGGTTACTTTTTTTACACGCTGTATATTTTACGTCCTGTTTAAAATTCTACTACTAATAGATCTAATGCAAAACAGAAATAATACTTTCTCGAGTCTTCTTTTCTTTTTTTTTACAAAACTAGCGTCATCTGCCTTACGAGTAGCGTACAAACCAACCGGCGTCAATGATGATGAGATTGAGAAAAAGTATTAAAATACAAAATTATTCAGTTATATTCCTTTGTCAGAAGCGGATAGTGCATGACCATCTGTTACAATAAAATTGATCGCAGGATATTAACGCTAAAATTGAGATGCTTCAAGAGAAAAAGAAAACTTTTTCAGTGTGCATATATACAGTATGATGTAGATGTATGGAATAAATTTATTATTTCAGAAACAGACGACTTTTTAAAAAAATCTTAAAACTTGCCAATTTTAATTTTTAAATGAACATTTCTTGGTCTGCCAATACTTTTTTGTCCATTTGGTAATTTATCTCTCTCTAGGTAGAGCAGAAATACCACAGGACTGGAAGAAAGACTGTAATAATTACCGAGGTATTACTATATCAAGTATTCCTGGGAAGGTATTCGCAAGAATAATAGAAACAAGAATAAAAACCCAAATAGAACCAACTATGGAAGATACACAATGTGGATTCAGGAAGGACAGAAGCACGCAAGACCACATATTCACAATAAGACAAATAAGTGAGAAAGTAATTAATAAAAATAGTGAAATACATATATGCTTTATCGATCTGGAAAAGGCGTTTGACAGAATACAAAGAAAGGACGTATGGAGGACATTAAAGGAAAGAGGAGTTGACAGGATAACAATTGATGTAATAAAGGATATGTACAATAATAATACAAATACGGTGAGAACCAACAACGAGGAATCCGAAGAATTTACTACAAGTCAAGGCGTCAAACAGGGATGCGTGTTGAGCCCACTGCTGTTCTCTGTGGTACTGGATGAAGCAATAAAGAAAGCCAAGAGAAGAATGAGAAAAGTAACATTAGGATACTGACAAATGAAACAGACTTAACTATCAGAGCTTCTATTTGCAGACAACATGGTTTTGATAGCAGAAAACAGAGAAGACCTACAGAACAATATTGAAATCCTAGAAGAAGAACTGTTAAACATAAATATGAAAATAAATACAGAGAAAACAAAAACAATGGTAATTTCAAATAAGAGAAAGACACACGCAATACAATTAAACGGAAAACAACTAGAACAAGTGGAACATTTTAAATACCTAGGAGTAATATGAAAACAACATTTTTGGGGAAAAATGAAATACCGGAGAAGGTAAAAACGGCAGTCGTTAAATCAGTAGTTAGACCTACAATCATGTATAATAGCGAGTCATGGACATTGACTGGGAGACAAAAATCTCGAGTCAATGCTATGGAAATGAGGTTCCTGAGGAAAATAGCAGAAAGGATTTAACAGAAACAGGACAGACAAAATACGTAACGAAACAATCAGACAAAACCTAAAACTAGAACCAATAAACGAAAAAATAGTAGATGGGCAACTAAGATGGTTCGGGCACGTGTTTAAAATGTCGAATGAAAGATTAACAAAAAACAAACGAGGAAGACCAAGAGTTAGGCGGGTAGACGAAATCAGAAAAGAAGTTGAGAAACAAGGATTGACATGGGAAAGTGCACGAAATCTAACACAAGACCGGGAAGCATGCAGACAACAGTGCAAAACTTAACTCCACCAGCCTTACACCTAACGGTAGAAAGGCTTAGGTAAGTAAGTAAGTAAGTAAGTAACTTATCTCATGCTATTCTTACTATCCTATTCTCTGCCATTCTACTAATGTGTTCGTTCCACTCCTATCCATCCATGTATGTCTTCTATATTGACTGCATGCTCTTCCTATGTTTTCGCTTCTCTCCCTATCTAACAGACTTTTTCCTGATATTCGTCGAAGTAATTTCGTCTCTGTTTTCTAGTAGTCGTCTCGTGTTAGATGTGTCAGGTCTTATCCCCGCCGTGTATGTTAATATAGGTCTAATTGCTGCTTTATAGATTCTTGTTTTTGTGTCTTGTCTTAGGTGTTTGTTCTTCTAGATTCTGTCATTAAGAGATCCCGTCGCTTTACTTGCTTTTATGCTTTATTATCGTACTTCCTTTTCAACATCTCCGTAACTAGTTATATCTATTCATAGATAAATTGCTTCGTGCTTTATTATTTTCCCATCAATTTCGATTTTACATCATAGTGGATATTTAGATGTTGTCTTACATTTGGTTTTTTTCTGCTGATATTATCATATTGTATTTCGTGACTGTTGTATTTAAGATGTGTGTTAATCTTTGAAGCTCGTCCTCTGTTTCGGCGATTAATACGGCGTCGTCTGCTTAACATATTATTTGGATTTCTTTGTTCCCCATTCTGTAACCATGACCTTTAGGTACTGCTTGTATTATTTCGTCCATTATTATATTAAAGAGAAGTGGGCTTAACGAGTGACCCTGTCTGACTCCGCTTTGTACTGGTAATGACTTACAAAAACGTACGTATGAAAAATAAAAGTCTTCTGTAGCATCACCTGGTGTCCTTAAATTTGTTTGTTGTTGCTTGTTCCTCAGGTTCTCACCCTTCAAATATCTCTTCTTTTTCTGCAAAATAAACTGTATAAATATCTGCATTTGTAAATGGGCAAAAGAGAACGCCTACGCATATCTTTTATTAAATTTTTGAAATCTTTCTTCTTCTTGTAAATCGCGCATTTTATAAATTATATTTCCAATCGTATTTGAAATCACAGGTCGCTGTCAGTCATATTCCACTAGATAATGGACGCTGAGCCGTGAATAATGGAAATAAATGATACTAAGTAGATTATATGGAAATAAAAAAAGCTGTAGACCTTTTATTGTTGAAACCATAATTTATTTTTGGGTCGTTTCTAGGCTCTGGCAAAGTTTGTCTGGCCTTCCTATCGTAATCATTAGTTTTCCTGGAGTGAGTTCGTGATAGAAACGTATAAAAACTGGAATGCAATATAAGGGTTAAACTTTATTATCTGGATTGCCACGTTGAATATTTGTCCCAAAGTCGTGGAGCTGTTAGCGAAGAATAAGAAGAGAGGTTGTATCAAGGCATAAAGGAGATAGAGAGACGTTACCAAGGAAGATGAAATATTAGAATGATGGCTGATTGCTGCTGGACATTGCAGAGGGAGTCGCTCACAAAAATCAACAAAAAGAAAACTACAAAACTTAGTTTTCACGGAAAAAGAGAACGATTTTATTAAAAAAACCAAAGATTTGTAAGTAGATTATAGTGCATTGTTTTTTATGAATAACTAAATTTTGGGTTTACTTTTCTATTAAATATAGTTTTAATAAATATTTTCTCAGTATTTTTGGTTATTTATATAAAAAATTTCAAACACACTTTCCCTGAAAACTTGACGTGTTGGAAAAAAACGAAGCACCTATTTGTGATCAGCCAACCTCGTTTACTATATTTCACCTATTAAGGCTAAAACACTTTTTCATGAAAAAAAAAGAGTGTTTGTTATTTTCTTTGTAAAACAAACTAAATCGTTGCTCGATTCTTATAGCATAACCTCGCTTCACAAGATGTAATTAACTCAAGAAACTCTTAGACTAGGCCAGTAGCACCAAATGCCAAATTAAATCAACCAATAGGCACTACAGCATGCGGCAGATATTTGTCAAAGCAAGCCCTCTCGAAGCTAAAATTTCGAAAAATAATATTGTCAAAACGTGCCGCAGTTTCGCTAGGAAGTACGCATCTGAAATGTCTAATTATAAAAAAATTTAAGAAAACATTACAAAAATAAATCTAACGGGATCAAATCGCACGATCTCGGTGGCCAGTGCCGTCCTGTTGAAATCACATGTCGTTGATGTCCATATCCTCCAATTCAGGCCAAAATAAATTAGTAATGGTTGACCAAATAATTTTTTAATGAAAACTAGTTAGTTCTGACTATTCCAGAGCTCATTCAGCGAACACACGTCGTTTCCTGAAGAACTTCTTCTTCTTGTAAATCGCACATTTTATAAATTATATTTCCAACTGTATTTGAAATCGCAGGTCGCTGTTAGTCCTATTCAACTAGATAATGGACGCTGAGACAAGTTAATAATGGTAGTAGATTAAATGAAAATAAAAAAGCGGTAGACCTCTTATAGTCGGTTCGCTATATTTACGCGGGTTTCGGATTAACAAAATTATGCTAATGACTCATTGATAACCAGTTGCAGTAAACGACTTCCCAGAAAATTAGGTAAAAACTGCATTAATGGCCATATTTTAAAATACATTAAAATAACATTAGGGTAGGTATAAATTTGTTACAATATTGCAGTTGAATTGATTCTTTGCCAGTGTTGACATTGTATGTTTGATGGAAATATTTTAAAATGCTTAGACGTGTGTTAGATGTAGATAGTCTAATTTTTAGTGTACATAAGTATTTTACGGATGAAAACTAAAATGGCGGTCCTTTAAAATCGGTAATGTCTGTTCAACAACGCATATGTGATGCTCTAGGAATTAGTGAAACCAAACTAAGAGGAGTATTACAAAATCGCAATAATGAACGGCCGAAAGAAGATCACCGAAAAACTCGCCTATCATTGAAAACGAAAGATATTCCAGATGGAAAAAAATTTTAA